>NC_140014.1:44906797-45089220 GCF_964263955.1 Coregonus lavaretus
TTCCACTGCTCCAGAGTCCAATGGCGGCGAGCTTTACACCACTCCAGCCGACGTGTGGCATTGCGCATGGTGATCTTAGGCTTGTGTGCGGCTGCTCGGCCATGGAAACCCATTTCATGAAGCTCCCGACGAAGAGTTCTTGTGCTGACGTTGCTTCCAGAGGCAGTTTGGAACTCGGTAGTGAGTGTTGCAACCGAGGACAGATGATTGTTACGCGGTACGCGCTTCAGCACTCGGTGGTCCCGTTCTGTGAGCTTGTGTGGCCTACCACTTCGCGGCTGAGCCGTTGTTGCTCCTAGATGTTTCCACGTCACAATAACAGCCCTTACAGTTGACCGGGGCAGCTCTAGCAAGGCAGACATTTTACATACTGACTTGTTGGAAAGGTGGCATCCGATGACGGTGCCACGTTGAAAGTCACTGAGCTCTTCCGTAAGGCCATTCTACTGCCAATGTTTGTCTATGGAGATTGCATGGCTGTGTGCTCGATTTTATACACCTGTCAGCAACGGGTGTGGCTGAAATAGCCGAATCCGCTAATTTTATGGGGTGTCCACATACACAATATATACAAAAGTATGAAGACACCCCTTCAAATTGGAGTCGTGTGCGTCCACGCAGTCCTGGGTGAGCAGGGAATACAGGAGGGACTAAGCACGCATTCCTGAGGGGCCCCCGTGTTGAGGGTCAGCGTGGCGGATGTGTTGTTGCCTACCCTTACCAGCTGGGTGCAGCCCGGCACGTCAGGAAGTCCAGGATCCAGTTGCAGAGGGAGGTGTTTAGTCCCAGGATCCTTCGCTTAGTGATGAGCTTTGAGGGCACTATGGTGTTGAACGCTGAGCTGCAGTCAATCAATAGCATTCTCACATAGGTGTTCCTTTTGTCCAGGTGTGAAAGGGCAGTGTGGAGTGCAATAGAGATTGCGTCATCTGTGGATCTGTTGGGGCGGTATGCGAATTGGAGTGGGTCTAGGGTTTCCGGGATGATGGTGTTGATGTGAGCCATGACCAGCCTTTCAAAGCACTTCATGGCTACAGATGTGAGTGCAATGGGGCGATAGTCATTTAGACAGGTTACCTTGGCATGTAGCTATTACAGACTGGGTCAGGGAAAGGTTGAAAATGTCAGTGAAGAACAGCACTGCCTCTTCACCGGCCCCCAGCACTGCCTCTTCACCGGCCCCCAGCACTGCCTCTTCACCGGCCCCCAGCACTGCCTCTTCACCGGCCCCCAGCACTGCCTCTTCACCGGCCCCCAGCACTGCCTCTTCACCGGCCCCAAGCACTGCCTCTGCCCCTAGTATTGACTGATCACCGGCCCCCAGCACTGCCTCTGCCCCTAGTATTGACTGATCACCGGGCCCCCAGCACTGCCTCTGCCCCTAGTATTGACTGATCACCGGGCCCCCAGCACTGCCTCTTCACCGGCCCCAAGCACTGCCTCTGCCCCTAGTATTGACTGATCACCGGGCCCCCAGCACTGCCCCTCCCCCCAGTATTGACTGGTCACCGGCCCCCAGCACTGCCTCTGCCCCCAGTATTGACTGGTCACCGGCCCCCAGCACTGCCTCTGCCCCCAGTATTGACTGGTCACCGGCCCCCAGCCCATCTCCCGTACTGGAAACAATCTCCATGCAGGACCAGGGAAGCTCAATCCTGGGTCCCACTCCACTGGCTTGTTCCTCAGCGATGCCACAGAGCAGCAGCAGCAGCCGTAGCAGGCTGGGAGGAGAAGGGAGAAAAGAGCTGCCGACTCAGTCCTTGACACGTCACTGGCAAAGGCATTGCAAATGATAGAAGACAGATCTCAAGAGTTGTTCTGAAAGATTTCGATTGTTCATAAATATTTGTATCTACACTCTGACATTAATTATATTTAATTGACACTTTTGTTGTTTACATGTCTGTTCTCAGCAGACACGTTTGTATTGTGTTGTTAACTTTCAGAGCCCAGAAGCAAGAATAAAAGGTTTATTAGGAAGAAGCTTTGTTGGTGTTTCAATGCATTGTATTTGACAACGTTGAGAATAGCTATGTGCCACAGAATTTCTTCTACTTGTGGTGTAGATCAATCTAATCTAAATTACTGTACACTGAGACGTCATAGAATCGGCTTTCATTATATTAACAAGATTAAAACTCTAAATGTTACTTTGGTTCAGTGCACACATACATAACTGTGAGTCTGTGTCCTACATCAAGGTGTGAGCAGTCCAAACAAAGGCATATTCTGCATGATTGGCTGGCCTTGGGTTGAGTTGTCCCCTCCTAACCATGTCTTCCTGCCATGGCACACGTCCTGGGGGGAGGAATAAGTCCCTCAGCATGTTGAGTTGTCCCCTCCTAACCGTGTCTTCCTGCCATCGCACACGTCCTGGGGGGAGGAATAAGTCCCTCAGCATGTTGAGTTGTCCCCTCCTAACCGTGTCTTCCTGCCATGGCACATGTCCAGGGGAATAAGTCCCTGAGCATGTTTCCTCTTTCACTTGCAAGCCGTGTCGCCCTGGCTTGAGAGAGTCTGTAGGAAAGGCTACAAAGTTGTCCTTCGGGGCAAGCCAAAGGGTTTGCAGACCTCTGAAACGACACGGCGCACATCCATTCTGTAGATGCTAGCCACTGCCTGCTGTGAACTTCCAGAGGTAGGAACCCAAAGCTTCACCACATCAATTGGAGAACCGGCATTTGTTGGACCAGCACTGCATGCTCCCCATCCGCTGTTCTTTCTCTGTTGAGTGGTCACACGACCATCTTCTCCCTCTCTGTCTCCGTATCTAGCCTACTATATGTGTTGCTAGCTACATCACATCTAGTGGATCAATTCACACAACTTCCATATTCTCACCAGTCAAGTGTCTCTCTGTGTACACTTTTATTGTCCTGCACGTGTCTTCCTTGTTTGGGTATCATCACTTCGTTGTACTGTAGATGGCTATTACCAGCTGATCACCCTCTAATGTCCTGGGGTAATATTACCACTCTCCCCCTTGTTTTTTTTGTTTTTCAGGCAAACTTATTTTTAGGGAGCATGCGAGCACACTCGTTCGGTTCCCCTAGCCAAGTTTGGCTAGCCACCAGCCGAACCGAAACATGCTGATGCCTTTACAGGTAGTTTCGCGAGCCAATTGCTAACCATCGTTTGTGCAATGACTGGAAGTCTATGGTATCTCCTAGCATGCTAGCAGTTACCATAGACCTCCAGTCATTGCACTACCGGTAGTTAGCAATTGCGTTAACGCTAGTTAGCAACTTCCTTCAAACTACACGCAGAGACATAAAAATGGTATCCACGAGTTCATCAGACTCTGGGAAGTATATAAAGGGCTTGATTTCCAAAATCCTGAAGTATCCCTTTAAGCTAGGTAAGCTCAATCAAGCACAGATAACATATTTAAAGTGAATAAATAGTGTTTGAACCCAGGTCTGACTGGCAGGTGCTATGTATCTTAGCCTTGTGTTTGCACTGAATACCTCTGTTTGACTTTGGCTGGCTGGGCTGGGTAGCTATTCATAAGTTCCTCTGTGTCTCGAGTCCACTGTAATGCAGTGTGTTGCCAGTCCACTGTAATGCAGTGTGTTGCCAGTCCACTGTAATGCAGTGCTTGTTTTCTCACAAACTGATCTAGTGTCAGGTTCTCCTCAAAAACATTATTAGCCAGCTAGCTAACGTTAGCCAACTTGAGCAGAGATCTCAGCTTGCTAACGAGCAAAGCCAACCAACTACACACCAAATATACACAAATATACACAGAGCAAAACAATTATTTTCTACTGTTAGTCTCAACCAAATGACAAGTACAACAGCTAGACCTATCGCTCTGATACACAACGTAAGAACCACTAGATACAGGCTAGACAAAAGGCTCTAATGCTAGCTAGCTAGATAACCAGCCATGTACTGTAATTACCAATAGAAAAGCATCAGCTTCGTAGCTTCGTTATGCTAATGTGGTATAAATATACTAAATAATAAATAAAGAAATAAATAATATACTAATAATTATTCCCTTCCATCTTCCTCACCAACACTTTTTTTGTAGTTTTTTTTTTTAATTCTGTGAATATCATTTAGCTAGCTATTCATTTTATCAAATTGTATCTATATTTAGCACAATAGAAAGTATGCTTCCAAACCAGAACCCTGTAAAAACGTGAAAGCGTTTGGTTGGAAGAAAAAGCCCTGTCCACCAGAGCTCGTGTTTTTCTGTGATGCCTGCTTTTTTTTATTTTATTTTTTTACAACCACAAAACTTTTGGCACAGGTTAATCGCAAACATTTTGCCAAAACTCTGAGCGCACAGATTCGACATTTGCAAGTGTAGTTTTGATTCACAGAAGAAGATTCACCAGTCGCAAGTTTAGTAAATTAGTTGCATTCATTCTCAAATGTAGTTGCATGCTTGCAAATCTTATTATATTTATTCACATTTCAACTTAACCTGTCTGTTTGTTTTGTTGTATTTATTCACACATCACGTTATGCGCTTGCAAGTTGCAATTATTCACAAAATAAGTTAATGTTTGCAAATATTTTTTGCAACTACAAAACTCTGTATACAGGTGCAACTCATATTTTACATGTGCAAATCATACTTTACATGCTTGTATAATTAAGTCAGTATTCTACCTCCATACATCTGCCTGTAGCTGACTGCCGAGAGTCAATGCAGTGTTTTTACTTTACCTAGTTAGCACAACAGCTAGCTAGCTAGCGAATCATGCTAACCATTTAGCTAACTTTAGCCACCTAGCTAAAAATGGATCAATGGGCTGTATACGATTATGGAGAGTGAATAGTTATAAAGCTGTGGCCATCTGGCTAATACCAACAGAGGCTTTCTACAACAATAGAGTCATTCGCGCAGCTAGCTTCACGGTTCCTGCAGCTAGCGTGAAGCCAGCCCTCATTTGTTTGTTTATTTGCAAAAGCAGCAGCTACTATTCCTGGGGTCCACAAAAAACACAAAACATGACAAGTAACAAAACACTGATAGACAAGGGCAGTTACACAAATTAAAAATACAACAATATACAAACAATACAACTAAAAAATAAATGAAGCCGGTCAGTCAGCCAGCAGCTGAGAGTCAGAATAACCTACAGCCTCTGTGGGCTAAAATACTGTAGTTACCTTCCACTTTATGAGCAAGAATGAAGAGGTCACACTTAAAACCTACAAACCACATGACATGAGCTGTCAAAGCAGGGAATTATGAAAGAGTTGAGCCACACTTTTTTCAATGTAATCAAAAACACAAAAATTATAACTTGACCAAATAGGTCATAATTTCATGGAGTCTGTGAAGGAAGAAACCACACGGGGAAAGTGGTCAGCAAGTTAGGTCCCAAAAACAGATTTTTGTCACCAAGTCAAATTACTTTCATGTGTTAAGAGGTTTCATGATGCTTGTATCTAAAACCAAAGTAGATCATTTTAAGATTGTTCTATACATCAGTTGGGGTCTCTATGAGCTTCAATATGAGGTCGTAAACCTAGTATGAAAGTGCATCCTTGTAGCTGTGTGGGCTAATATAGTCAAAATGTTTGCCTTGGGGTGAGTTGAGCCAATGGATGAGTCAATGGCAAGTTGAGCCAATGGCCATGAGGTAAGTTGAGCCAATGAATGAGTCAATGGTAAGTTGAGCCAATGGCCTTGAGGTAAGTTGAGCCAATGAATGAGTCAATGGTAAGTTGAGCCAATGGCCATGAGGTAAGTTGAGCCAATGGTTGAGCCAATGGCAAGTTGAGCCAATGGCCATGAGGTAAGTTGAGCCAGTGGTTGAGCCAATGGCAAGTTGAGCCAATGGCCATGAGGTAAGTTGAGCCAATGGTTGAGCCAATGGCAAGTTGAGCCAATGGCCATGAAGTAAGTTGAGCCAATGGTTGAGCCAATGGCAAGTTGAGCCAATGTAAGTGTTTTCTTCCCAGGGCATCATCACTGGTAACACCAAAGCCTTAACTATGTAACAAAAATAAAAGTAAGTACAAAGGTTAGGTGTTAAAGGCCTTATCTGAGAACGAAGTGTATGTTAGGTGTTAAAGGCCTTATCTGAGAACGAAGTGTATGTTAGGTGTTAAAGGCCTTATCTGAGAACGAAGTGTATGTTAGGTGTTAAATGCCTTATCTGAGAACGAAGTGTATGTTAGGTGTTAAAGGCCTTATCTGAGAACGAAGTGTATGTTAGGTGTTAAAGGCCTTATCTGAGAACGAAGTGTATGTTAGGTGTTAAAGGCCTTATCTGAGAACGAAGTGTATGTTAGGTGTTAAAGGCCTTATCTGAGAACGAAGTGTATGTTAGGTGTTAAAGGCCTTATCTGAGAACGAAGTGTATGTTAGGTGTTAAAGGCCTTATCTGAGAACGTTGGATATAGTTTGCATCTCTGTTTGCATTAAGGTAGGCCTTTACTGAAAAGTATAATACATGAGTAAAACCCTAAAGTGAAGTACTAAAGTAAAAATATCTGTACTTTACTATTTATATTTTTCACAACTTTTACTTTTACTTCACTACATTCCTAAAGAAAATTATGTACTTTTTACTCCACACATTTTCCCTGACACCCAAAAGTACTTGTTACATTTTGAGTGCTTAGCAGGACAGGAAAATGGTCTAATTCATACACTTGTCAACAGAACATCCCTGGTCATCCCTACTGCCTCTGATCTGGCGGACACACTAAACACAAATGCTTCGTTTGTAAATTATGTCTAAGTGTTGCAGCGTGCCCCTGGCTATCTGTAAATTTAAAAAACAAGAAAACTGTGTCGTCTGGTTTGCTGAATATAAGGAATTTGAAATAATTTATACTTTTACCTTTGATACTTAAGTGTATTTTAGCAATTACATTTACTTTTGATACTTAAGTGTATTTAAAACCAAATACTTTGACTTTTACTCAAGTAGGATTTTACTGGGTGACTTTTACTTGAGTCATTTTCTATTAAGGTATCTTTACGTTTACTCAAGTATGCCAATTGGGTACTTTTTCCACTACTGGTAAAATAGGAACCACTCATTCAGTTTCACTCCATTAACACATTATACACTGCTCAAAAAAATAAAGGGAACACTTAAACAACACAATGTAACTCCAAGTCAATCACACTTCTGTGAAATCAAACTGTCCACTTAGGAAGCAACACTGATTGACAATACATTTCACATGCTGTTGTGCAAATGGAATAGACAACAGGTGGAAATTATAGGCAATTAGCAAGACACCCCCAATAAAGGACTGGTTTTGCAGGTGGTGACCACAGACCACTTCCCAATTCCTATGCTTCCTGGCTGATGTTTTGGTCACTTTTGAATGCTGGCGGTGCTTTCACTCTAGTGGTAGCATGAGACGGAGTCTACAACCCACACAAGTGGCTCAGGTAGTGCAGCTCATCCAGGATGGCACATCAATGCGAGCTGTGGCAAGAAGGTTTGCTGTGTCTGTCAGCGTAGTGTCCAGACCATGGAGGTGCTACCAGGAGACAGGCCAGTACATCAGGAGACGTGGAGGAGGCCGTAGGAGGGCAACAACCCAGCAGCAGGACTGCTACCTCCGCCTTTGTGCAAGGAGGAGCAGGAGGAGCACTGCCAGAGCCCTGCAAAATGACCTCCAGCAGGCCACAAATGTGCATGTGTCTGCTCAAACGGTCAGAAACAGACTCCATGAGGGTGGTATGAGGGCCCGACGTCCACAGGTGGGGGTTGTGCTTACAGCCCAACTCCGTGCAGGACGTTTGGCATTTGCCAGAGAACACCAAGATTGGCAAATTCGACACTGGCGCCCTGTGCTCTTCACAGATGAAAGCAGGTTCACACTGAGCACGTGACAGACGTGACAGAGTCTGGAGATGCCGTGGAGAACGTTCTGCTGCCTGCAACATCCTCCAGCATGACCGGTTTGGCGGTGGGTCAGTCATGGTGTGGGGTGGCATTTCTTTGGGGGGCCGCACAGCCCTCCATGTGCTCGCCAAAGGTAGCCTGACTGCCATTAGGTACCGAGATGAGATCCTCAGACCCCTTGTGAGACCATATGCTGGTGCGGTTGGCCCTGGGTTCCTCCTAATGCAAGACAATGCTAGACCTCATGTGGCTGGAGTGTGTCAGCAGTTCCTGCAAGAGGAAGGCATTGATGCTATGGACTGGCCCGCCCGTTCCCCAGACCTGAATCCAATTGAGCACATCTGGGACATCATGTCTCGCTCCATCCACCAACGCCACGTTGCACCACAGACTGTCCAGGAGTTGGCGGTTGCTTTAGTCCAGGTCTGGGAGGAGATCCCTCAGGAGAACATCCGCCACCTCATCAGGAGCATGCCCAAGCGTTGTAGGGAGGTCATACAGTCACGTGGAGGCCACACACACTACTGAGCCTCATTTTGACTTGTTTTAAGGACATTACATCAAAGTTGGATCAGCCTGTAGTGTGGTTTTCCACTTTAATTTTGAGGGTAACTCCAAATCCAGACCTCCATGGGTTGATAAATTTGATTTCCATTGAGAATTTTTGTGTGATTTTGTTGTCAGCACATTCAACTATGTAAAGAAAAAAGTATTTAATAAGATTATTTCATTCATTCAGATCTAGGATGTGTTATTTTAGTGTTCCCTTAATTTTTTTGAGCAGTGTATTTATTCATTGCAGATGACACAACAGTAGTAGGCTTGATTACCAACAATGACGAGACAGCATACAGGGAGGAGGTGAGGGCTCTGGGAGTGTGGTGCCAGGAAAATAACCTCTCACTCAACGTCAACAAATCAAAAGAGATGATCGTGGACTTCAGGAAACAGCAGAGGGTGCACCCCCCTATCCACATCGACGGGACCGCAGGGAGAAGGTGGAAAGCTTCCTGGGCTCCCGAGTGGCGCAGTGGTCTAAGGCACTGCATCTCAGTGCTTGAGGCGTCACTACAGACCCCCTGGTTCGATTCCAGGCTGTATCACAACCGGCCGTGATTGGGAGTCCCATAGGGCGGCGCACAATTGGCCTGGTAAAATAAAATAAATAAATAAAAAAACACATCACTGACAAACTGAAGAAGGCGCAACAGAGCCTCTTCAACTTCAGGAGGATAAAGACATTTGGCTTGGCACCTAAAACCCTCACAAACTTTTACAGATGCACAATTGAGAGCATCCTGTCGGGCTGTATCACCGCCTGGTACGGCAACTGCACCGCCTGCAACCGCAAGGCTCTCCAGAGGGTGGTGCGGTCTGCACAACGCATTACCGGGGGCAAACTACCCGCCCTCCAAGACACCTACAGTACCCGATGTCACAGGAAGGCCAAAAAGATCATCAAGGACATCAACCACCCGAGCCACTGCCTGTTCACCCCGCTATCATCCAGAAGGCGAGGTCAGTACAGGTGCATCAAAGCTGGGACCGAGAGACTGAAAAACAGCTTATATCTCAAGGCCATCAGACTGTTCAACAGCCATCACTAGCACATTAGAGGCTGCTGCCTATAGACATAGACTAGAAATCACTGCCCACTTTAAGAAATGGAACACTAGCCACTTTAACAATGTTTACATATCTTGCATTACTCATCTCATATGTATATACTGTATTCTATAGTATTCTATGGTATCTTAGTCACTTTAATAATGTGTACATATCTTGCATTACTCATCTCATATGTATATACTGTATTCTATACTATTCATATCTTGCATTACTCATCTCATATGTATATACTGTATTCTATAGTATTCTATGGTATCTTAGTCACTTTAATAATGTGTACATATCTTGCATTACTCATCTCATATGTATATACTGTATTCTATAGTATTCTATGGTATCTTAGTCACTTTAATAATGTGTACATATCTTGCATTACTCATCTCATATGTATATACTGTATTCTATAGTATTCATATCTTGCATTAATCATCTCATATGTATATACTGTATTCTATAGTATTCATATCTTGCATTACTCATCTCATATGTATATACTGTATTCTATAGTATTCATATCTTGCATTACTCATCTCATATGTATATACTGTATTCTATAGTATTCTACTGTATCTTAGTCCATGCCGCTCTGACATCACTCCTCATCGCTTGTCCATATATGTATATATTCTTAATTCATTCCTTACCTAGATTTGTGTGTATTTGGTATATGTTGTGAAATTGTTAGATATTACTTGTTAGATATTACTGCACTGTCGGAGCTAGAAGCACAAGCATTTCACTACACCCGCAATAACATCTGCTAAACACGTGTATGTGACCAATCAAATTTGATTTGCTTTCACGTGATCATGCTGGACGTCATCATTTTCCTGCCCTCTAGTGTTGAATCAAATAACTTCCTGGTCACCTGATCAAACCAGGAAGCAAAGCATAACAAGCCCTGCAATCTGACGTCTCTGTAGTTATCGAGAGAAAGACTAACTAGATCGATATCTTAGTTCATTAAGCTAACACCATGGTTCAATGTTTCCTGATCCATACCATCGGCCCGGTAAGCACTCTGGCGCCCGGGGAGAGCCGCGTGCTCTACTCCCGTGTGTTTGGACCGGAGGAGGGCGCGCTGACCGGGGCGGACAGCGAACTGGGACCGGAACAGAGGCGGCTTCTGCGAAATGAGAAGGTGGCCGTGGTGGCGAGGTGAGATACGGCCCTGGCTCCCGTACTAGAAAGACGATGTTGTTGCATGCAGTTTGACATCCAGGCTAGGCCACTAACTTGACAATCCTGTAATGTCACATATGAATGTGATTTGCGTGTGCTTCTTTGAAAAGCACAATACCGTAAGTAGATCCTGGTCAAAAGTAGTGCACAAGAAAAGTAATGGGGTGCCATTTGGTCCCGATAAGAAAACATTTCCCCCAGCTTGCTATTTTCTGCTAACAGTACGCCCGACCAAAGCTGGCGGGTTTTCCACAGCTACAACTCATAGCCAGTGGAGCAAAGGGACCAGGCTGCCCCCCCCCAAAACAAAAATTAGCAAGAAAAAAACCCATAAAGTAATTCATCTTTAGTCTCTCTGTATTTTAGGATGTTCGTTCAACAGTGCCTCTCTGTCTCTACACATTTAGCCCATCTGTCTGATGCTGTCTGGTCAAAACAATTTATTAGTATGATACTGTTGCTGCCCATAGCATTGAAAACAAGGGAAGTCAGCTAGCATTTGGCCTTCCTTTTTATATATTTTTTAATACAATAATAGCCAATCAGCTTTGAACTAAATTGAGTGAACTCAACTGTGAATGGTGCACAAAAAAGAAGAAGGAAAGTGTCAAGGGAAGCCAGTTTGGATTTGGCTTCATACCAATCACATCAAAAGCCAAACGTCATTGACAGAAAATACTCGAATTGTTGCATCTCGTTGTGCTGTAGGCCTAAAGTAACCATGGATGGAGATAGGGATTTGGACTTGTGGTTTTACTTAATTCTCCGTACTGGCCAATGATTATAACGGCGATTCTGATCCAACCATACATTTCATACATTGTGCCCCTGGCCTGAGAGGATAGAAGTTCAATATGTAGCTATATGTAGTATGCAAATATTAACTAGCTGGCTAATCGTTGCCCATGAAAGGAAGTTAGGCTAGCGAGCATTTTAGCCAGGTAGCCTAGGACAACAAAAACTAAAAGCTTGTACTGTATGAAAAAGTAATAGACCGTTTGGTCAGCATGAAAGAGAGGAGGCTGGAATTGGCATTTCTAGGGTGAGTCAACATGTTGTTGTTTTTTCTTCTACTTGCGCACACACACAGAAATCAGCACCATGGGCAGCCACATGATATTTAGCTTATGTTGATTGGACTAAATTGTTTTTGGAATCTTTTAGTTGTCACACAACATATACCCTATACCTCCAGACAACATATACCCTATACCTCCACACAACATATACCCTATACCTCCACACAACATATACCCTATACCTCCACACAACATATACCCTATACCTCCACACAACATATACCCTATACCTCCACACAACATATACCCTATACCTCCACACAACATATACCCTATACCTCCACACAACATATACCCTATAACTCCACACAACATATACCCTATACCTCCACACAACATATACCCTATACCTCCACACAACATATACCCTATACCTCCACACACAACATATACCCTATACCTCCACACAACATATACCCTATACCTCCACACAACATATACCCTATACCTCCACACAACATATACCCTATACCTCCACACACAACATATACCCTATACCTCCACACAACATATACCCTATACCTCCACACAACATATACCCTATACCTCCACACAACATATACCCTATACCTCCACACAACATATACCCTATACCTCCACACAACATATACCCTATAACTCCACACAACATATACCCTATACCTCCACACAACATATACCCTATACCTCCACACAACATATACCCTATACCTCCACACACAACATATACCCTATACCTCCACACACAACATATACCCTATACCTCCACACAACATATACCCTATACATCCACACACAACATATACCCTATACCTCCACACACAACATATACCCTATACCTCCAGACACAACATATACCCTATACCCCCACACAACATATACCCTATACCTCCACACAACATATACCCTATACCTCCACACACAACATATACCCTATACCCCCAGACACAACATATACCCTATACCCCCACACAACATATACCCTATACCTCCACACAACATATACCCTATACCTCCACACAACATATACCCTATACCTCCACACAACATATACCCTATACCTCCACACAACACATACCCTATACCCCCACACAACATATACCCTATACCCCCACACAACATATACCCTATACCTCCACACACAACATATACCCTATACCTCCACACACAACATATACCCTATACCCCCAGACACAACATATACCCTATACCTCCACACAACATATACCCTATACCTCCACACAACATATACCCTATACCTCCACACAACATATACCCTATACCTCCATACAACATATACCCTATACCTCCACACAACATATACCCTATACCTCCACACAACATATACCCTATACCTCCACACAACATATACCCTATACCTCCACACAACATATACCCTATACCTCCACACAACATATACCCTATACCTCCACACAACATATACCCTATACCTCCACACAACATATACCCTATACCTCCACACAACATATACCCTATACCCCCACACATCATATACCCTATACCTCCACACACAACATATACCCTATACCCCCACACAACATATACCCTATACCTCCACACAACATATACCCTATACCTCCACACAACATATACCCTATACCTCCACACAACATATACCCTATACCTCCACACAACATATACCCTATACCTCCACACAACATATACCCTATACCTCCACACAACATATACCCTATACCTCCACACAACATATACCCTATACCTCCACACAACATATACCCTATACCTCCACACAACATATACCCTATACCTCCACACAACATATACCCTATACCTCCACACAACATATACCCTATAACTCCACACAACATATACCCTATACCTCCACACAACATATACCCTATACCTCCACACACAACATATACCCTATACCTCCACACAACATATACCCTATACCTCCACACAACATATACCCTATACCTCCACACAACATATACCCTATACCTCCACACACAACATATACCCTATACCTCCACACACAACATATACCCTATACCTCCACACAACATATACCCTATACCTCCACACAACATATACCCTATACCTCCACACAACATATACCCTATACCTCCACACAACATATACCCTATACCTCCACACAACATATACCCTATACCTCCACACAACATATACCCTATAACTCCACACAACATATACCCTATACCTCCACACAACATATACCCTATACCTCCACACACAACATATACCCTATACCTCCACACACAACATATACCCTATACCTCCACACACAACATATACCCTATACCTCCACACAACATATACCCTATACCTCCACACAACATATACCCTATACATCCACACACAACATATACCCTATACCTCCACACACAACATATACCCTATACCTCCAGACACAACATATACCCTATACCCCCACACAACATATACCCTATACCTCCACACAACATATACCCTATACCTCCACACACAACATATACCCTATACCCCCAGACACAACATATACCCTATACCCCCACACAACATATACCCTATACCTCCACACAACATATACCCTATACCTCCACACAACATATACCCTATACCTCCACACAACACATACCCTATACCCCCACACAACATATACCCTATACCCCCACACAACATATACCCTATACCTCCACACACAACATATACCCTATACCTCCACACACAACATATACCCTATACCCCCAGACACAACATATACCCTATACCTCCACACAACATATACCCTATACCTCCACACAACATATACCCTATACCTCCACACAACATATACCCTATACCTCCATACAACATATACCCTATACCTCCACACAACATATACCCTATACCTCCACACAACATATACCCTATACCTCCACACAACATATACCCTATACCTCCACACAACATATACCCTATACCTCCACACAACATATACCCTATACCCCCACACATCATATACCCTATACCTCCACACACATCATATACCCTATACCTCCACACACAACATATACCCTATACCCCCACACAACATATACCCTATACCTCCACACACAACATATACCCCCACACAACATATACCCCCACACAACATATACCCCCACACAACATATACCCTATACCTCCACACACAACATATACCCTATACCTACAGACAACATATACCCTATACCTCCAGACACAACATATACCCTATACCTCCACACAACATATACCCTATACCTCCACACAACATATACCCTATACCTCCACACACAACATATACCCTATACCTCCACACACAACATATACCCTATACCTCCACACAACATATACCCTATACCTCCAGCCAACATATACCCTATACCTCCAGACACAACATATACCCTATACCTCCACACAACATATACCCTATACCTCCACACAACATATACCCTATACCTCCACACAACATATACCCTATACCTCCACACAACATATACCCTATACCTCCACACACAACATATACCCTATACCTCCACACACAACATATACCCTATACCTCCACACACAACATATACCCTATACCTCCACACACAACATATACCCTATACCTCCACACACAACATATACCCTATACCTCCACACAACTTATACCCTATACCCCCACACAACATATACCCTATACCCCCACACAACATATACCCTATACCTCCACACAACATATACCCCCACACAACATATACCCTATACCCCCACACAACATATACCCTATACCTCCACACAACATATACCCTATACCCTCACACAACATATACCCTATACCTCCACACAACATATACCCTATACCCCCACACAACATATACCCTATACCTCCACACACAACATATACCCTATACCTCCACACACAACATATACCCTATACGTCCACACAACATATACCCCCACACAACATATACCCTATACCCCCAGACACAACATATACCCTATACCTCCAGACATCATATACCCTATACCTCCACACACAACATATACCCTATACCTCCACAACATATACCCTATACCTCCACACAACATATACCCTATACCTCCACACAACATATACCCCCACACAACATATACCCTATACCCCCAGACACAACATATACCCTATACCTCCAGACAACATATACCCTATACCCCCACACACCCATTCTCTTCTGCCCTCCTACACATATTCATATTAACCCTCCTTCACTCTCCCATTCATATCCACAGACCCATACACCCACTCACACCCTCTCACCCACACACACCCACTCACACCCTCTCACCCACTCACACCCACTCACCCTCTCACCCTCTCACACCCTCACACCATCTCACCCTCTCACCCACTCACACCCTCACACCATCTCACCCTCTCACCCTCTCACACCCTCACACCATCTCACCCTCTCACCCTCTCACACCCTCACACCCTCTCACCCTCTCACCCTCTCACCCTCTCACCCACTCTCACCCTCACACCCTCTCACACCCTCTCACCCACTCACACCCTCACACCCTCTCACCCACTCACACCCTCACACCCTCTCACCCACTCACACCCTCTCACCCTCTCTCACCCTCTCACCCTCTCACCCACTCACACCCTCACACCATCTCACCCTCTCACCCACTCACACCCTCACACCATCTCACCCTCTCACCCTCTCACACCCTCACACCCTCTCACCCTCTCACCCTCTCACCCTCTCACCCACTCACACCCTCACACCCTCTCACCCACTCACACCCTCACACCCTCTCACCCACTCACACCCTCTCACCCTCTCTCACCCTCTCACCCTCTCTCACCCTCTCTCACCCACTCACACCCTCTCACCCTCTCTCACCCTCTCACCCTCTCTCACCCTCTCTCACCCTCTCACACCCTCACACCCTCACACCCTCTCACACCCTCACACCCTCTCACCCACTCACACCCTCTCACCCTCTCTCACCCTCTCACCCTCTCTCACCCTCTCTCACCCTCTCATACCCTCTCACCCTCTCACACCATCACACCCTCTCTCACCCTCTCTCACCCTCTCACACCCTCTCACCCTCTCACACCCACTCACCCTCACACCCTCTCACCCTCTCACACCCTCTCACACCCTCACACCCCTCTCACCCTCTCACACCCTCTCACCCTCTCTCACCCTCTCACCCTCTCTCACCCTCTCTCACCCACTCACACCCTCTCACCCTCTCTCACCCTCTCACCCTCTCTCACCCTCTCTCACCCTCTCACACCCTCACACCCTCTCACCCACTCACACCCTCACACCCTCTCACCCACTCACACCCTCTCACCCTCTCTCACCCTCTCACCCTCTCTCACCCTCTCTCACCCTCTCATACCCTCTCACCCTCTCACACCATCACACCCTCTCTCACCCTCTCTCACCCTCTCACACCCTCTCACCCTCTCACACCCACTCACCCTCACACCCTCTCACCCTCTCACACCCTCTCACACCCTCACACCCTCTCACCCTCTCACCCTCTCTCACCCTCTCTCACCCTCTCACACCCTCTCACCCTCTCACACCCACTCACCCTCACACCCTCTCACCCTCTCACACCCTCTCACACCCTCACACCCTCTCACCCTCTCACACCCTCTCACACCCTCACACCCACTCACACCCTCACACCCTCTCACCCTCTCACCCACTCTCACCCTCTCACCCACTCACACCCTCTCACCCGCTCATCCACTCACACCCTCACACCCACTCTCACCCTCTCACCCTCTCTCACCCTCTCACCCTCTCACACCCTCACACCCTCTCACCCACTCACACCCTCTCACCCTCTCACACCCTCTCACCCACTCACACCCTCTCACACCCTCTCACCCACTCACACCCTCTCACACCCTCACACCCTCTCACCCGCTCATCCACTCACACCCTCACACCCACTCACACCCTCACACCCTCTCACCCTCTCACCCCCTCTCACCCTCTCACCCACTCACACCCTCTCACCCTCTCACCCTCTCACACCCTCTCACACCCTCTCACACCCTCTCACCCACTCACACCCTCTCACCCTCTCACCCTCTCACACCCTCTCACACCCTCTCACCCTCTCACCCACTCACACCCTCTCACACCCTCTCACCCACTCACACCCTCTCACCCACTCACACCCTCTCACCCTCTCACCCTCTCACACCCTCTCACACCCTCTCACCCACTCACACCCTCTCACCCTCTCACCCTCTCACACCCTCTCACACCCTCTCACCCACTCACCCTCTCACCCTCTCACACCCTCTCACACCCTCACACCCTCTCACCCTCTCACACCCACTCACACCCTCTCACCCACTCACACCCTCACACCCTCTCACCCACTCTCACCCTCTCACCCACTCTCACCCTCTCACCCACTCACACCCTCTCACCCCTCATCCACTCACACCCTCACACCCTCTCACCCTCTCACACCCTCTCACACCCTCTCACCACTCTCACCCTCTCACCACTCACACCCTCTCACCCTCTCACACCCTCTCACCCTCTCACCCACTCACACCCTCTCACCCACTCACACCCTCTCACCCTCTCACACCCTCACACCCTCTCACCCTCTCACCCTCTCACACCCTCTCACCCTCTCACCCTCTCACCCACTCACACCCTCACACCCTCTCACCCTCTCACCCTCTCACCCACTCACACCCTCTCACCCTCTCACACCCTCTCACCCTCTCACCCTCACCCTCTCACCCACTCACACCCTCTCACCCACTCACACCCTCTCACCCTCTCACACCCTCACACCCTCTCACCCTCTCACACCCTCTCACCCTCTCACCCTCTCACCCTCTCACACCCTCACACCCTCTCACCCTCTCACCCTCTCACCCACTCACCCACTCACACCCTCACACCCTCTCACCCTCTCACACCCTCTCACCCTCTCACACCCTCACACCCTCTCACACCCTCTCACCCTCTCACACCCTCTCACCCTCTCACACCCTCTCACCCACTCTCACCCTCTCACCCACTCTCACCCACTCACACCCTCACACCCTCTCACCCTCTCACACCCTCACACCCTCTCACACCCTCTCACCCTCTCACACCCTCTCACCCTCTCTCACCCACACACACCCTCTCACCCACTCACACCCTCTCACCCTCTCACACCCTCTCACCCTCTCTCACCCTCTCACCCTCTCACCCACACACACCCTCTCACCCTCTCACCCTCTCACCCTCTCACACCCTCTCACCCTCTCACACCCTCTCACCCTCTCTCACCCTCTCACCCTCTCACACCCTCTCACCCTCTCACCCTCTCACCCACTCACACCCTCTCACCCACTCACACCCTCTCCCCTCTCACACCCTCTCACCCTCTCTCACCCTCTCACCCTCTCACCATCTCACCCTCTCACCCTCTCACCCACACACACCCTCTCACCCTCTCACCCTCTCACCCTCTCACACCCTCTCACCCTCTCACACCCTCTCACCCTCTCTCACCCTCTCACCCTCTCACACCCTCTCACCCTCTCACCCACTCACACCCTCTCACACCCTCACACCCTCTCACCCTCTCACACCCTCTCACACCCTCACACCCACTCAAAACCTCACACCCTCTCACCCTCTCACCCACTCTCACCCTCTCACCCACTCACACCCTCTCACCCGCTCATCCACTCACACCCTCACACCCACTCACACCCTCACACCCTCTCACCCTCTCACCCTCTCTCACCCTCTCACCCTCTCACACCCTCTCACCCACTCACACCCTCTCACACCCTCTCACCCACTCACACCCTCTCACACCCTCACACCCTCTCACCCGCTCATCCACTCACACCCTCACACCCACTCACACCCTCACACCCTCTCACCCTCTCACCCCCTCTCACCCTCTCACCCTCTCACACCCTCTCACACCCTCTCACCCACTCACACCCTCTCACCCTCTCACCCTCTCACACCCTCTCACACCCTCTCACCCTCTCACCCACTCACACCCTCTCACACCCTCTCACCCACTCACACCCTCTCACCCACTCACACCCTCTCACCCTCTCACACCCTCTCACACCCTCTCACACCCTCTCACCCACTCACACCCTCTCACCCTCACACCCTCTCACACCCTCTCACCCTCTCACCCTCTCACACCCTCTCACCCTCACACCCTCTCACCCTCTCACACCCACTCACACCCTCTCACCCACTCACACCCTCTCACCCACTCTCACCCTCTCACCCACTCTCACCCTCTCACCCACTCACACCCTCTCACCCTCTCACCCTCTCACACCCTCTCACACCCTCTCACCCTCTCACACCCTCTCACCCTCACACCCTCTCACCCTCTCACACCCACTCACACCCTCTCACCCACTCACACCCTCACACCCTCTCACCCACTCTCACCCTCTCACCCACTCTCACCCTCACACCCACTCACACCCTCTCACCCACTCACACCCTCACACCCTCACACCCTCTCACCCTCTCACCCTCTCACACCCTCTCACCCTCTCACCCACTCACACCCTCACACCCTCTCACCCTCTCACCCTCTCACCCACTCACACCCTCACACCCTCTCACCCTCTCACACCCACTCACACCCTCTCACCCTCTCACACCCTCTCACCCTCTCACCCTCTCACCCACTCACACCCTCTCACCCACTCACACCCTCTCACCCTCTCACACCCTCACACCCTCTCACCCTCTCACACCCTCTCACCCTCTCACCCTCTCACCCTCTCACCCACTCACACCCTCACACCCTCTCACCCTCTCACCCACTCACCCACTCACACCCTCACACCCTCTCACCCTCTCACACCCTCTCACCCTCTCACACCCTCACACCCTCTCACACCCTCTCACCCTCTCACACCCTCTCACCCACTCTCACCCTCTCACCCACTCTCACCCTCTCACCCACTCACACCCTCACACCCTCTCACACCCTCTCACACCCTCTCACACCCTCTCACACCCTCTCACCCACTCACACCCTCTCACCCTCTCACCCTCTCACACCCTCTCACCCTCTCACCCTCTCACACCCTCTCACCCTCACACCCTCTCACCCTCTCACACCCACTCACACCCTCTCACCCACTCACACCCTCACACCCTCTCACCCACTCTCACCCTCTCACCCACTCTCACCCTCTCACCCACTCACACCCTCTCACCCTCTCACCCTCTCACACCCTCTCACACCCTCTCACCCTCTCACCCTCTCACACCCTCTCACCCTCACACCCTCTCACCCTCTCACACCCACTCACACCCTCACACCCTCTCACCCACTCTCACCCTCTCACCCACTCTCACCCTCACACCCACTCACACCCTCTCACCCACTCACACCCTCACACCCTCACACCCTCTCACCCTCTCACCCTCTCACACCCTCTCACCCTCTCACCCTCTCACCCACTCACACCCTCACACCCTCTCACCCTCTCACCCTCTCACCCTCTCACCCACTCACACCCTCACACCCTCTCACCCTCTCACACCCTCTCACCCTCTCACCCTCTCACCCACTCACACCCTCTCACCCACTCACACCCTCTCACCCTCTCACACCCTCACACCCTCTCACCCTCTCACCCTCTCACACCCTCTCACCCTCTCACCCTCTCACCCACTCACCCACTCACACCCTCACACCCTCTCACCCTCTCACCCTCTCACCCACTCACCCACTCACACCCTCACACCCTCTCACCCTCTCACACCCTCTCACCCTCTCACACCCTCACACCCTCACACCCTCTCACCCTCTCACACCCTCTCACCCACTCTCACCCTCTCACCCACTCTCACCCACTCACACCCTCACACCCTCTCACCCTCTCACACCCTCACACCCTCTCACACCCTCTCACCCTCTCACACCCTCTCACCCTCTCACACCCTCTCACCCACTCTCACCCTCTCACCCACTCACACCCTCACACCCTCTCACACCCTCTCACCCTCTCACCCTCTCACCCTCTCACCCACTCACACCCTCACACCCTCTCACCCTCTCACACCCTCTCACCCTCTCACCCTCTCACCCACTCACACCCTCTCACCCACTCACACCCTCTCACCCTCTCACACCCTCACACCCTCTCACCCTCTCACCCTCTCACACCCTCTCACCCTCTCACCCTCTCACCCACTCACCCACTCACACCCTCACACCCTCTCACCCTCTCACCCTCTCACCCACTCACCCACTCACACCCTCACACCCTCTCACCCTCTCACACCCTCTCACCCTCTCACACCCTCACACCCTCTCACACCCTCTCACCCTCTCACACCCTCTCACCCACTCTCACCCTCTCACCCACTCTCACCCACTCACACCCTCACACCCTCTCACCCTCTCACACCCTCACACCCTCTCACACCCTCTCACACCCTCTCACCCTCTCACACCCTCTCACCCTCTCACACCCTCTCACCCACTCTCACCCTCTCACCCACTCTCACCCTCTCACCCACTCACACCCTCACACCCTCTCACACCCTCTCACCCTCTCACCCACTCACACCCACTCACACCCTCTCACCCTCTCACCCTCTCACCCTCTCACACCCTCTCACCCACTCTCACCCTCTCACCCACTCTCACCCTCTCACCCACTCACACCCTCTCACCCTCTCACCCACTCACACCCACTCACACCCTCTCACCCTCTCACCCACACACACCCTCTCACCCTCTCACCCTCTCACACCCTCTCACCCTCTCTCACCCTCTCACCCTCTCACACCCTCTCACCCTCTCACCCTCTCACCCACTCACACCCTCTCACCCACTCACACCCTCTCACCCTCTCACACCCTCTCACCCTCTCTCACCCTCTCACCCTCTCACCCTCTCACCCTCTCACCCACACACACCCTCTCACCCTCTCACCCTCTCACCCTCTCACACCCTCTCACCCTCTCACACCCTCTCACCCTCTCTCACCCTCTCACCCTCTCACACCCTCTCACCCTCTCACCCTCTCACCCACTCACACCCTCTCACCCTCTCACACCCTCTCACCCTCTCACCCTCTCACCCACTCACACCCTCTCACCCTCTCACACCCTCTCACCCACTCACACCCTCTCACCCACTCACACCCTCTCACCCTCTCACACCCTCTCACCCTCTCTCACCCTCTCACCCTCTCACCCTCTCACCCACTCACACCCTCTCACCCTCTCACACCCTCTCACCCACTCACACCCTCTCACCCTCTCACACCCTCTCACCCTCTCACCCTCTCACCCACTCACACCCTCTCACCCTCTCACACCCTCTCACCCTCTCACCCACACACAAATCACATCCAAAGAACAATTTAGGGCTGTCCGCAACATCAACAAAACATCTTGGTTGACTGAGAGTAATCTGTTCTTTCGACTAATCGAATGGTCGATATTTTCTAACGTGTATTTTTCCATCCTGTGTTTTAATCAAATCATCTATATGCATTGAGCTCGTCTGATAATTTAAGCACACTGTTTGATTAAATGATTAAGACACACAAATGACTAGAGGGAGTCCGACCAGCAATTGATTTGATTGGGCCGGGCCGGGCTCAGACTTGCTGCACTGTGTTAAAAGAAAAAGACAGCGAGTGACTGTGTGACTAGCACCCGTTGTCTCCCTCTCCTCCCTGCTGCAGCGACCACCACAGAACATCAGCCCGTTGTCTCTCTCTCCTCCCTGCTGCAGCGACCACCACAGAACATCAGCCCGTTGTCTCTCTCTCCTCCCTGCTGCAGCGACCACCACAGAACATCAACAGTGTTTATAGCGCTGAAGCTGCAACAAAATTACAGCCATTTCTGACTGAAAAGTTCTGTTACTGAAATCCCTCATTTCTTTAGGAAAAACATTCCCTATTCCCTCAACCCTTTCTCTCTTTAATTGACACATCGCATGCACGCGACCAATAGGGCCTGACCTATAGCATATCAAAATCACATCAATAAATAGGTTATAACGAACTCTGAACACCGTAACACACGTGACAGCAAAATGGATGCAGAGCACGTGACAAATAAACTCAAAACGGGGGAATGTTTACTGGTTGCTCAGGAGGTAAAGGGGAAGTCGGATGTTGTGGAATAAATGTGACTAGTTGTGGAAAATACTGGAGATCAAGAAAAAGAAGGTAAGGAGGAAGCGGTCCGGGCATATTATGTGGGCCAACCAGCTGCTGTTAGATTACTATATAATTTCTCTGACCGTTTCGGAACAATGTAAACAATACTAAATAAATGATAAGCGTACTAGAGAGTCTGTAACGTTTTGTAAAGCCTTTATTACAGCAAAGACTAAACAGATGCATTCAGCCGTTTAGGCCTATTTTATTGTTAACGCTAATTGTTCAATTGTTGCTTTGTTATTTTATTTTAAAACTAAAATGCTTGATTGCATTTTCAAATCATGAATGACTCGTATGCTGTGTGATGATATGAACAAAATGAATGATTGATTTGATTCAGTAGCCTATATAAGTATTGAAATATAGGCCTAAAGTAAGCTACGGTATTAAGACTAGACAGGATGTTCTCTTAGGCCTACAGCTCGATGGTGGTTATACAAGGCTGCTATACTGAGACTACTAATGATAACGACATCACTAATTATTGTAATGATAATCATAACAATAATAATAGTAATATTAACGATAATGAGATCAAGAAAAAGGAGGGTCATTATTAATATTGTTATACATAAATATAATCTCACAATTTGGTGTAAACAACACTAAATAATTTTATAAACAATAACAGAGAGGCTGTAACAAAAAAAAAAAAAAGTGTAGATCCTTTAGTACAGCAAAGCGACGATTAAAAACAGCCGAAATTTGTGAAATTGTTTACTTGACGTGTCGTTGCGTGAGGCTTGGCGCTCACGGAATCAGTAGGCTATTAAACAAACACTCAAACAGGCAACAGAAGCGGGATCTGTCTTATTTCTGTAGATACAATTGAAGTCGGAAGTTTACGTACACTTCGGTTGGAGTCATTAAAACTTGTTTTTCAACCACTCCACAAATTTCTTGTTAACAAACTATAGTTTTGGTAAGTCGGTTAGGACATCTACTTTGTGCATGACACAAGTAATTTTTCCAACAATTGTTTACAGATTATTTCACTTATAATTCACTGTATCACAATTCCAGTGGGTCAGAAGTTTACATACACTAAGTTGTCTGTGCCTTTAAACAGCTTGGAAAATTCCAGAAAATGATGTCATGGCTTTAGAAGCTTCTGATAGGCTAATTTACATAATTTTAGTCAATTGGAGGTGTACCTGTGGATGTATTTCAAAGCCTACCTTCAAACTCAGTGCCTCTTTGCTTGACATCATGGGAAAATCTAAAGAAATCAGCCAAGACCTCAAAAACAAAATTGTAGACCTCCACAAGTCTGGTTCATCCTTGGGAGCAATTTCCAAACGTCTGAAGGTACCACGTTCATCTGTACAAACAATAGTACGCAAGTATAAACACCATGGGACCACGCAGCCATCATACCGCTCAGGAAGGAGACGCGTTCTGTCTCCTAGAGATGAACGTACTTGCGTGCGAAAAGTGCAAATCAATCCCAGAACAACAGCAAAGGACCTTGTGAAGATGCTGGAGGAAACAGGTACAAAAGTATCTATATCCACAGTAAAACGAGTCCTATATCGACATAACCTGAAAGGCCGCTCAGCAAGGAAGAAGCCACTGCTCCAAAACCGCCATAAAAAAACCAGATTACGGTTTGCAACTGCACATGGGGATAAAGATCGTACTTTTTGGATAAATGTCCTCTGGTCTGATGAAACAAAAATAGAACTGTTTGGCCATAATGACCATCGTTATGTTTGGAGGAAAAAGGGGGATGCTTGCAAGCCGAAGAACACCATCCCAACCGTGAAGCACGGGGGTGGCAGCATCATGCTGTGGGGGTGCTTTGCTGCAGGAGGGACTGGTGCACTTCACAAAATAGATGGCATCATGAGGAAGGAAAATTATGTGGATATATTGAAGCAACATCTCAAGACATCAGTCAGGAAGTTAAAGCTTGGTCGCAAATGGGTCTTCCAAATGGACAATGATCCGAAGCATACTTCCAAAGTTGTGGCAAAATGGCTTAAGAACAACAAAGTCAAGGTATTGGAGTGGCCATCACAAAGCCCTGACCTCAATCCTATAGAAAAGTTGTGGGCAGAACTGAAAAAGCAAGGAGGCCTACAAACCTGACTCCGTTACACCAGCTCTGTCAGGAGGAATGGGCCAAAATTCACCCAACTTATTGTGGGAAGCTTGTGGAAGGCTACCCGACACGTTTGACCCAAGTTAAACAATTTAAAGGCAATGCTACCAAATACTAATTGAGTGTATGTAAACTTCTGACCCACTGGGAATGTGATGAAATAAATAACAGCTGAAATAAATCATTTAAATAACACCCTGAAATAAATAACACCCACTAGATCACTCCCTAAACCGCCTCACCCACTAGATCACTCCAGATACCGCCTCACCCACTAGATCACTCCCTAAACCGCCTCACCCACTAGATCCCTCCAGATACCGCCTCACCCACTAGATCACTCCCTAAACCGCCTCACCCACTAGATCCCTCCAGATACCGCCTCACCCACTAGATCACTCCCTAAACCGCCTCACCCACTAGATCACTCCAGATACCGCCTCACCCACTAGATCACTCCCTAAACCGCCTCACCCACTTGATCACTCCAGAAACCGCCTCACCCACTTGATCACTCCAGATACCGCCTCACCCACTAGATCACTCCCTAAACCGCCTCACCCACTAGATCACTCCCTAAACCGCCTCACCCACTAGATCACTCCAGATACCGCCTCACCCACTAGATCACTCCAGATACCGCCTCACCCACTAGATCACTCCCTAAACCGCCTCACCCACTAGATCACTCCCTAAACCGCCTCACCCACTAGATCACTCCCTAAACCGCCTCACCCACTAGATCACTCCAGATACCGCCTCACCCACTAGATCACTCCTAAAACCGCCTCACCCACTTGATCACTCCAGAAACCGCCTCACCCACTTGATCACTCCAGATACCGCCTCACCCACTAGATCACTCCCTAAACCGCCTCACCCACTAGATCACTCCCTAAACCGCCTCACCCACTAGATCACTCCAGATACCGCCTCACCCACTAGATCACTCCCTAAACCGCCTCACCCACTAGATCACTCCCTAAACCGCCTCACCCACTAGATCACTCCCTAAACCGCCTCACCCACTAGATCACTCCCTAAACCACCTCACCCACTAGATCACTCCCTAAACCGCCTCACCCACTAGATCACTCCAGATACCGCCTCACCCACTAGATCACTCCTAAAACCGCCTCACCCACTTGATCACTCCAGAAACCGCCTCACCCACTTGATCACTCCAGATACCGCCTCACCCACTTGATCACTCCAGATACCGCCTCACCCACTAGATCACTCCCTAAACCGCCTCACCCACTAGATCACTCCCTAAACCGCCTCACCCACTAGATCACTCCAGATACCGCCTCACCCACTAGATCACTCCCTAAACCGCCTCACCCACTAGATCACTCCAGAAACCGCCTCACCCACTAGATCACTCCAGAAACCGCCTCACCCACTAGATCACTCCCTAAACCGCCTCACCCACTAGATCACTCCAGATACCGCCTCACCCACTAGATCACTAGGTACAGCGGCACCTCTTAAACACCACAGAAGAAGACGAAAAGCCTCAACAGGAAGTTATCTTTGTTGCCATCCTTCATCGAGTTTTCAAACCTGTCTTTGATACTTGATAAAAGCCAGTAGCTTTTTTTGGAAAATAAAGTCCCTTTTAAAAAAAAGTATTTTGGAACAAAATAACAGTTTCATTGTTTGTATTTATCACCACGTTCTGAAATACCCAACAATAATACACCCATTCAGTCAATATAGATAGATGGAGCACCAATCACTAGCCTGGATGTGGAGTCATGCATGGAGAGAGTACCAGTCGACCTCTAGGAAGTCTGACTTCATTCAATCTGAAATTCTAATGTGCAAATGATAAATCAATATCATGTTTGCCTAGAAGTTCCTTTTCCTAAAAGTAATACATTGCATTATTATTGTCATGATTTGAGTATCCATAATGTCTGCCAACTTGAAAAAGAAACTGCAAAGTGTGTTAGATATTTCATGTCAGTGGTACTATGCAGTACAACACTGACACATGTAACAATCTAATGTAAATGCTTGAATCACAAATAATTTCTCATGTTTGCCGTTTCATTTCGTTGTGACCGCATGAATTTTGACAAAAAGAAAATGAATTCTCAATTGCAATAGACAATTATTTTCCATACTCTGTCTGTGTGGTTGAAGACTTTCAACATTCAAATTATCAATAAAATTCGATAAATCAATAGCAATGCTTCATTTTGCGGTTTCGTTTCCTCATTGCTCCTTTGCGTTTGTTTTTTTGATGTGTTAGGCCTGTCAATCAAACACGGTGGGCGGGGTTTTGGTAACGTGAGGCGGAAGAGGTTGCCTGGGCTTGCTAGCTATGCTCGGACAGTAATACCAGTACTCGTCATCTCTTAAAGTATTTCTGGATCAGAGAGGAAGAGGCTGTACTACATACTGAATAGATCATCTCTGCTATGCTGGCTAGGACAGCCACAGTGGCTTCACGTTACCCAAACCCACAGATGAGGGGGTCCAGATTCAGGTAACCCGTCACCTGAAAGGGGCCTCTGATTGTGAATTCGGGAGGAGGCGTTACACAGGGGAGAGGGATCCGCTGCAGTGAGGGTCAACATCAAGTTTCGGACCACCTGTCTCAAAGTCAGCCTCTACCCCCAAGCCACAAGCCTGTTCCTACAGCTGAACCCTGGGCTGACTACTGCACCCTACCACACCCTGGGCTGACTACTGCAGCCTACCACACACTGAACCCTGGGCCGACTACTGCACCCTACCACACACTGAACCCTGGGCTGACTACTGCAGCCTACCACACACTGAACCCTGGGCTGACTACTGCACCCTACCACACACTGAACCCTGGGCTGACTACTGCACCCTACCACACACTGAACCCTGGGCTGACTACTGAACCCTACCACACATTGAACCCTGGGCTGACTACTGCAGCCTACCACACACTGAACCCTGGGCCGACTACTGCAGCCTACCACACACTGAACCCTGGGCCGACTACTGCACCCTACCACACACTGAACCCTGGGCTGACTACTGCAGCCTACCACACCCTGGGCTGACTACTGCAGCCTACCACACACTGAACCCTGGGCCGACTACTGCACCCTACCACACACTGAACCCTGGGCTGACTACTGCAGCCTACCACACACTGAACCCTGGGCTGACTACTGCACCCTACCACACACTGAACCCTGGGCTGACTACTGCACCCTACCACACACTGAACCCTGGGCCGACTACTGCACCCTACCACACACTGAACCCTGGGCTGACTACTGCACCCTACCACACACTGAACCCTGGGCTGACTACTGCAGCCTACCACACACTGTACCCTGGGCTGACTACTGCACCCTACCACACACTGAACCCTGGGCCGACTACTGCACCCTACCACACACTGAACCCTGGGCTGACTACTGCACCCTACCACACACTGAACCCTGGGCTGACTACTGCACCCTACCACACACTGAACCCTGGGCCGACTACTGCACCCTACCACACACTTACCATTTATTCCTATTCTGTACACACTGAAATGACTTTAGCCTACCGGACCAATAGTTATGTCACCTTACTGCACTGCTTATGGAAATGATGTCATCTCGTTCTATGCTGCTGTTGCATTGTACCTTATTCCACTCACTATGCACATGGACAAACAATGTCCGTACTATATCCCTATAGGCTATTTAAAATACATCTTATTTTCATTTAGCCTATATCTCTGCATGCCTCTTGTACTTGTTTAGTTTATTTAGTATTTTTATTAGTATGTTATACTATGTCACTTATTTAATTACTATGTCACTTATTTGATTACTATGTCACTTATTTGATTACTATGTCACTTATTTGATTACTATGTCACTTATTTGATTACTATGTCACTTATTTGATTACTATGTCACTGTGTGCGTAGCCTGCAAGTACCTGATAATAACATGTGATTTGTCATCACCAGTGGATCCAGGTGACCAGGACCAGAACCCTCCTTATCTGACCAGAACCCCCCTTATCTGACCAGGACCAGAACCCTCCTTATCTGACCAGGACCAGCCCTCCTTATCTGACCAGGACCAGCCCTCCTTATCTGACCAGAACCCTCTTTATCTGACCAGGACCAGCCCTTCTTATCTGACCAGAACCCTCCTTATCTGACCAGAACCAGCCCTCCTTATCTGACCAGGACCAGCCCTCCTTATCTGACCAGGACCAGCCCTCCTTATCTGACCAGGACCAGCCCTCCTTATCTGACCAGGACCAGCCCTCATTATCTGACCAGGACCAGCCCTCCTTATCTGACCAGGACCAGCCCTCCTTATCTGACCAGGACCAGCCCTCCTTATCTGACCAGGACCAGCCCTCCTTATCTGACCAGGACCAGCCCTCCTTATCTGACCAGGACCAGCTCTCCTTATCTGACCAGAACCAGCCCTCATTATCTGACCAGAACCAGCCCTCCTTATCTGACCAGGACCAGCGCTCATTATCTGACCAGAACCCTCCTTATCTGACCAGGACCAGCCCTCCTTATCTGACCAGAACCCTCCTTATCTGACCAGGACCAGCCCTCCTTATCTGACCAGGACCAGCCCTCCTTATCTGACCAGGACCAGCCCTCCTTATCTGACCAGGACCAGCCCTCATTATCTGACCAGGACACTCCTTATCTGACCAGGACCAGCCCTCCTCATCTGACCAGAACCCTCCTTATCTGACCAGGACCAGCCCTCATTATCTGACCAGAACCAGCCCTCCTTATCTGACCAGAACCCTCTTTATCTGACCAGGACCAGCCCTCCTTATCTTACCAGGACCAGCCCTCATTATCTGACCAGGACTAGCCCTCTTTATCTGACCAGGACTCGCCCTCTTTATCTGACCAGGACCAGTCCTCCTTATCTGACCAGGACCAGCCCTCCTTATCTGACCAGGACCAGCCCTCATTATCTGACCAGGACCAGCCCTCCTTATCTGACCAGGACCAGCCCTCATTATCTGACCAGGACCAGCCCTCATTATCTGACCAGAACCAGCCCTCCTTATCTTACCAGGACCAGCCCTCCTTATATTACCAGGACCAGCCCTCATTATCTGACCAGGACCAGCCCTCATTAGCTGACCAGGACTAGCCCTCTTTATCTGACCAGGACTAGCCCTCCTTATCTGACCAGGACCAGCCCTCCTTATCTGACCAGGACCAGTCCTTCTTATCTGACCAGGACCAGCCCTCCTTATCTGACCAGGACCAGCTCTCCTTATCTGACCAGGACCAGCCCTCCTTATCTGACCAGGACCAGCCCTCCTTATCTGACCAGAACCAGCCCTCATTATCTGACCAGAACCAGCCCTCCTTATCTGACCAGGACCAGCGCTCATTATCTGACCAGAACCGTCCTTATCTGACCAGGACCAGCCCTCCTTATCTGACCAGAACCCTCCTTATCTGACCAGGACCAGCCCTCCTTATCTGACCAGGACCAGCCCTCCTTATCTGACCAGGACCAGCCCTCCTTATCTAACCAGGACCCGCCCTCATTATCTGACCAGGACCAGCCCTCATTATCTGACCAGGACACTCCTTATCTGACCAGGACCAGCCCTCCTTATCTTACCAGAACCCTCCTTATCTGACCAGGACCAGCCCTCATTATCTGACCAGAACCAGCCCTCCTTATCTGACCAGAACCCTCATTATCTTACCAGGACCAGCCCTCCTTATATTACCAGGACCAGCCCTCATTATCTGACCAGGACCAGCCCTCATTAGCTGACCAGGACTAGCCCTCCTTATCTGACCAGGACCAGCCCTCCTTATCTGACCAGGACCAGTCCTTCTTATCTGACCAGGACCAGCCCTCCTTATCTGACCAGGACCAGCTCTCCTTATCTGACCAGGACCAGCCCTCCTTATCTTACCAGGACTAGCCCTCCTTATCTTACCAGGACCAGCCCTCCTTATCTGACCAGGACCAGCCCTCATTATCTGACCAGGACTAGCCCTCATTATCTGACCAGGACCAGCCCTCCTTATCTGACCAGGACCAGCCCTCCTTATCTGACCAGGACCAGCCCTCCTTATCTGACCAGAACCAGCCCTCATTATCTGACCAGAACCAGCCCTCCTTATCTGACCAGGACCAGCGCTCACTATCTGACCAGAACCGTCCTTATCTGACCAGGACCAGCCCTCCTTATCTGACCAGAACCCTCCTTATCTGACCAGGACCAGCCCTCCTTATCTGACCAGGACCAGCCCTCCTTATCTGACCAGGACCAGCCCTCCTTATCTAACCAGGACCGCCCTCATTATCTGACCAGGACCAGCCCTCATTATCTGACCAGGACACTCCTTATCTGACCAGGACCAGCCCTCCTTATCTTACCAGAACCCTCCTTATCTGACCAGGACCAGCCCTCATTATCTGACCAGAACCAGCCCTCCTTATCTGACCAGAACCCTCTTTATCTGACCAGGACCAGCCCTCCTTATCTGACCAGGACCAGCCCTCCTTATCTGACCAGGACCAGCCCTCATTATCTGACCAGGACCAGCCCTCCTTATCTGACCAGGACCAGCTCTCCTTATCTGACCAGGACCAGCCCTCATTATCTGACCAGGACCAGCTCTCCTTATCTGACCAGGACCAGCCCTCATTATCTGACCAGGACCAGCCCTCATTATCTGACCAGGACCAGCCCTCCTTATCTGACCAGGACCAGCCCTCATTATCTGACCAGGACCAGCCCTCTTTATCTGACCAGGACTAGCCCTCTTTATCTGACCAGGACCAGCCCTCCTTATCTGACCAGGACCAGCCCTCCTTATCTGACCAGGACCAGCCTTCATTATCTGACCAGGACCAGCCCTCCTTATCTGACCAGGACCAGCCCTCATTATCTGACCAGGACCAGCCCTCCTTATCTGACCAGGACCAGCCCTCCTTATCTGACCAGGACCAGCCCTCATTATCTGACCAGGACAAGCCCTCCTTATCTGACCAGGACCAGCTCTCCTTATCTGACCAGGACCAGCCCTCATTATCTGACCAGGACCAGCCCTCATTATCTGACCAGAACCAGCCCTCCTTATCTTACCAGGACCAGCCCTCCTTATCTTACCAGGACCAGCCCTCATTATCTGACCAGGACCAGCCCTCATTATCTGACCAGGACTAGCCCTCTTTATCTGACCAGGACTAGCCCTCTTTATCTCACCAGGACCAGTCCTCCTTATCTGACCAGGACCAGCCCTCCTTATCTGACCAGGACCAGCCCTCATTATCTGACCAGGACCAGCCCTCCTTATCTGACCAGGACCAGCCCTCCTTATCTGACCAGAACCAGCCCTCCTTATCTGACCAGAACCAGCCCTCCTTATCTGACCAGGACCAGCCCTCATTATCTGACCAGAACCCTCCTTATCTGACCAGAACCAGCCCTCCTTATCTGACCAGAAACCTCCTTATCTGATATATTTTACACACATAACCATTTACACTACTTTCCCACAAACCGTTCTTCAAATGGACATCCAGCCAATGTATCTTAAATAATACAAATCTATAAATATATCAAAATAAGTGGCGACAGGAAGTAAGCACGCCGCTGGCTTGATGCTGAAAAAACGCCTTGCCTCCAACTAGCAGCTGTAGTGTGGCCGGTCAGGAGAAGGGCTCTGTGGGAGGTAGTGTGGCCGGTCAGGAGAAGGGCTCTGTGGGAGGTAGTGTGGCCGGTCAGGAGAAGGGCCCTGTGGGAGGTAGTGTGGCCGGTCGGGAGAAGGGCCCTGTGGGAGGTAGTGTGGCCGGTCAGGAGAAGGGCTCTGTGGGAGGTAGTGTGGCCGGTCAGGAGAAGGGCCCTGTGGGAGGTAGTGTGGCCGGTCGGGAGAAGGGCCCTGTGGGAGGTAGTGTGGCCGGTCAGGAGAAGGGCCTGTGGGAGGTAGTGTGGCCGGTCGGGAGAAGGGCCTGTGGGAGGTAGTGTGGCCGGTCAGGAGAAGGGCCCTGTGGGAGCTAGTGTGGCCGGTCGGGAGAAGGGCCCTGTGGGAGGTAGTGTGGCCGGTCAGGAGAAGGGCTCTGTGGGAGGTAGTGTGGCCGGTCGGGAGAAGGGCCTGTGGGAGGTAGTGTGGCCGGTCAGGAGAAGGGCTCTGTGGGAGGTAGTGTGGCCGGTCAGGAGAAGGGCCCTGTGGGAGGTAGTGTGGCCGGTCGGGAGAAGGGCCCTGTGGGAGGTAGTGTGGCCGGTCAGGAGAAGGGCTCTGTGGGAGGTAGTGTGGCCGGTCAGGAGAAGGGCCCTGTGGGAGGTAGTGTGGCCGGTCGGGAGAAGGGCCCTGTGGGAGGTAGTGTGGCCGGTCAGGAGAAGGGCCTGTGGGAGGTAGTGTGGCCGGTCAGGAGAAGGGCCTGTGGGAGGTAGTGTGGCCGGTCAGGAGAAGGGCCTGTGGGCTGTGGGACGTAGTGTGGCCGGTCAGGAGAAGGGCCTGTGGGCTGTGGGAGGTAGTGTGGCCGGTCAGGAGAAGGGCCTGTGGGCTGTGGGACGTAGTGTGGCCGGTGAGGAGAAGGGCCTGTGGGCTGTGGGAGGTAGTGTGGCCGGTCAGGAGAAGGGCTCTGTGGGAGGTAGTGTGGCCAGTCAGGAGAAGGGCCCTGTGGGAGGTAGTGTGGCTGGTCAGGAGAAGGGCCTGTGGGAGGTAGTGTGGCCAGTCAGGAGAAGGGCCTGTGGGCTGTGGGACGTAGTGTGGCCGGTCAGGAGAAGGGCCTGTGGGCTGTGGGAGGTAGTGTGGCCGGTCAGGAGAAGGGCCCTGTGGGAGGTAGTGTGGCCAGTCAGGAGAAGGGCTCTGTGGGAGGTAGTGTGGCCAGTCAGGAGAAGGGCCCTGTGGGCTGTGGGAGGTAGTGTGGCCGGTCAGGAGAAGGACCCTGTGGGAGCTAGTGTGGCCGGTCAGGAGAAGGGCCTGTGGGCTGTGGGAGGTAGTGTGGCCGGTCAGGAGAAGGGCCTATGGGAGGTAGTGTGGCTGGTCAGGAGAAGTGCTCTGTGGGAGGTAGTGTGGCCGGTCAGGAGAAGGGCCTGTGGGAGGTGCTCGTTGCTAACTGGGTCGACCAAACTCTCTCTCTCCGTAATACCATCTCTGTCTCTCAGGCAGGTGTGTAGTGCAGTGACCCAGTCCTGTGTTGCTCAGGCCGGGTGTTGGTAGCAGGTAAAATAACTCTCTCTCTCTACTCCATCCCTCTCTCAGGCAGGTGCGTAGCGCGGTGACCCTGTCCCGTGAGGCCTCAGGCCGGGTGTTGGTAGAGACCGTACTGGGAGAGGAGCTAGTGGCTCTCCAAGAGGCTGACAGCGGGGTGCAGCGGCTGGGGAGGGGAGAGCCCTGGACTGGGGAGAGGAGTGCCCTGTGGCTGGGGGTCCAGGGCCTAGCCTTCACCCTGGTCACTGAGCCCCATGAGAACCTGCTTCTGGCTGAGGGAACCCTGAAGAACATCACCAGACATTGTCTGGAACATCTACGCATGCTTGGGCCTGGGAGCGAGGTGAGAGGTGAGAGGTGTGAGGTGTGAGGTGTGAGGTGAGAGGTGAGAGGTGAGAGGTGAGAGGTGAGAGGAGTGAGGAGTGAGGAGTGAGGAGTGAGGAGTGAGGAGTGAGGAGTGAGGAGTGAGGTGTGTGGTGTGTGTGGTGTGTGTGGTGTGTGAGGTGTGTGAGGTGTGTGAGGTGTGTGAGGTGTGTGAGAGGTGAGAGGAGAGAGGAGAGAGGAGAGAGGAGAGAGGAGAGAGGAGAGAGGAGAGAGGAGAGAGGTGTGCCAGATGGTCTAGATTAATGTTGTCACTGGGGCTATCTTCTCTGTTCTTCATTTAGAAGAATATACAGAAATATATGGCTCTGGACACAACCTGAAAAACACTGGGTCCTAATTGATCACTGTGGATTGAGGAGAAGGAGTAGCAGAGTCTTTAGGTGTTTTAAACATCAATGGAGTTTGTGTTGGGCCAGGTAGGGCTTGTCAGGTTGGGATGGGGCCAGGTAGAGTTTGTCAGGTTGGGATGGGGCCAGGTAGGGCTTGTCTGCTTGGGATGGGGCCAGGTAGGGCTTGTCAGGTTGGGATGGGGCCAGGTAGGGCTTGTCAGGTTGGGATGGGGCCAGGTAGGGCTTGTCTGGTTGGGATGGGGCCAGGTAGGGCTTGTCCGGTTGGGATGGGGCCAGGTAGGGCTTGTCAGGTTGGGATGGGGTCAGGTAGGGCTTGTCAGGTTGTGATGGGGCCAGGTAGGGCTTGTCAGGTTGGGATGGGGCCAGGTAGGGCTTGTCAGGTTGTGTTGGGGCCAGGTAGGGCTTGTCCGGTTGTGTTGGGGCCAGGTAGGGCTTGTCAGCTTGTGTTGGGGCCAGGTAGGGCTTGTCAGGTTGGGATGGGGCCAGGTAGGGCTTGTCAGGTTGTGTTGGGGCCAGGTAGGGCTTGTCAGCTTGTGTTGGGGCCAGGTAGGGCTTGTCAGGTTGGGATGGGGCCAGGTAGGGCTTGTCAGGTTGGGATGGGGCCAGGTAGGGCTTGTCAGGTTGTGTTGGGGCCGGGTAGGGCTTGTCAGGTTGTGTTGGGGCCGGGTATGGCTTGTCAGGTTGGGATGGGGCCAGGTAGGGCTTGTCACATTCTGTTGGACCAGGTAGGGCTTGTCAGGTTGTGTTGGGACCAGGTTGGGCTTGTCATGTTGTGTTGGGGCCAGGTAGGGCTTGTCATGTTGTGTTGGGGCCAGGTAGGGCTTGTCAGGTTGTGTTGGGGCCAGGTAGGGCTTGTCAGGTTGTGTTGGGGCCAGGTAGGGCTTGTCAGGTTGTGTTGGGGCCAGGTAGGGCTTGTCAGGTTGTGTTGGGACCAGGTGGTGCTTGTCAGGTTGTGTTGGGGCCAGGTAGGGCTTGTCAGGTTGTGTTGGGCCAGGTAGGGCTTGTCAGGTTGTGTTGGGACCAGGTAGGGCTTGTCATGTTGTGTTGGGGCCAGGTAGGGCTTGTCAGGTTGTGTTGGGGCCAGGTAGGGGTTGTCAGGTTGTGTTGGGGCCAGGTAGGGCTTGTCAGGTTGTGTTGGGGCCAGGTAGGGCTTGTCAGGTTGTGTTGGGGCCAGGTAGGGCTTGTCAGGTTGTGTTGGGGCCAGGTAGGGCTTGTCAGGTTGTGTCCTGGCAGTAAAGACGTCTGAATAGCTAATCAATGGCTACCTACGACGGACGCACTGACTATACACATTCACAGGTCTCTATCAACATACACCCTCACATTCACACATATTCAGCATAAATACTGCATTTGTAAAGTATTCAGACCCCTTCCCTTTTTCCACATTTTGTTACGTTACAGCCTTATTCTAAAATGGATTAAAGAAAAAAATATCTACATCAATCTACACACAAACCCCATAATGACAAAGCGAAAACAGGTTTTTAGAAATCTTTGCAAATATATTAAAAAATAAACATAAGTAAGTATTCAGAGCATTTGCTATGAGACTTGAAATTGAGCTCAGGTGCATCCTGTTTCCATTGATTATCCTTGAGATGTTTCTACAACTTGATTGGAGTCCACCTGTGGTAAATTCAATTGATTGGACATGAGTTGGAAAGGCACACACATGTCTATGTAAGGTCCCACAGTTGACAGTGCATGTCAGAGCAAAAACCAAGCCATGAGGTCAAAATAATTGTCTGTAGAGCTCCGAGACATGATTGTGTCGAGGCACAGAACTGGGGAAGGGTACCCAAAACATTTCTGCAGCATTGAAGGTCCCCAAGAACACAGTGGCTTCCATCATTCTTAAATGGAAGAAGTTTGGAACCACCAAGACTCTTCCTAGAGCTGGCCGCCCAGCCAAACTGAGCAATCGGGGGAGAAGGCCTTGGTCAGGGAGGTGACCAAGAACCCGATGGTCACTCTGACAGAGGTCCAGAGTTCCTCTGTGGTGATGGGAAAACCTTCCAGAAGGACAACCATCTCTGCAGCACTCCACCAATCAGGCCTTTATGGTAGAGTGGCCAGACGGAAGCCACTCCTCAGTAAAAGGCACATGACAGCCCGCTTGGAGTTTGCCAAAAGGCACCTAAAGACTCTCAGACCATGAGAAACAAGATTCTCTGGTCTGATGAAACCAAGATTGAACTCTTTGGCCTGAATGCCAAGCGTCACGTCTGGAGGAAACCTGGCACCATCCCTACGGTGAAGCATGGTGGTGGCAGCATCATGCTGTGGGGATGTTTTTCAGGGACTGGGAGACTAGTCAGGATTGAGGCAAAGATTAACGGAGCAAAGTACAGAGAGATCCTTGATGAAAACCTGCTCCAGAGCACTCAGGACCTCAGACTGGGACGAAGGTTCACCTTCCAACAGGACAACGACCCTAAGCACACAGCCAAAACAACGCAGGAGTGGCTTCGGGACAAGTTTCTGAATGTCCTTGAGTGGCCCAGCCAGAGCCCGGACTTGAACCCGATCAAACATCTCTGGAGAGACCTGAAAATAGCTGTGCAGCGACGCTCCCCATCCAACCTGACAGAGCTTGAGAGGATCTGCAGAGAAGAATGGGAGAAACTCCCCAAATACAGGTGTGCCAAGCTTGTAGCGTCATACCCAAGAAGACTTGAGGCTGTAATCGCTGCCATAGGTGCTTCAACAAAGTATTGAGTAAAGGGTCTGAATACTTATGTAAATGTGATATTTCCATTTATTTTTTATTTTTATACATTTGCTAAAATTTATAAAAACCTGTTTTCGCTTTGTCATTATTGGGTATTGTGTGTAGATTGATTGAGGGAAAGAACAATTTAATCTATTTTAGAATAAGGCTGTAACACAACAACGTGGAAAAAGTCAAGGGGTGTGAATACTTTACGAATGCACTGTTTTGTCAAAATTGCCAATTGATGGACAGCAATATTCAAACCTTGTCTCTGATTTCCAAGCACATTTATGTCAGAGCTGAGACTGGACCATTCAGGAACACTCAACACTTCTTGGAAAGCCATTATGGCGTGTCTTTGGCATTAACATTTGTGTAATTATCCAAGGGTATTCAGAAGACTGAGGCAGGCCTTTTTAAGTATTTCAAGTATTTTGGTGGCATCATGTTTTGGGTATGGCTTGTCACTGACATGGACTGAGGAGTTTGTCAGCATCAAAATAAATATGAACGGAGCAAATCCAAGGAAAACCTGCCTGTCGTCTGAAAACCTAACCCTGTGATAGAGGATTTATTTTCCAGTGAGACAATTACATAATGTTTAATGCCAAAGACACACCAGAATTTTTTTCTTCAAGAGGTGTTGCGTGTTCCTAAGTGGTAACAGCATCCGTCCTGATTTAAATTTGCTGTGAAAATCTGAGAATATTTCTGTCCCAACCAAACGTATTGAGCTTGATCCAACTGGATTATTGTTGCCCTAAGAGTTGTGCAAAGTTAGCACAATCTTATTCAAAATTATTCACATCAAGTATTAACTCTGTGGTGTGGAGACATACGCAATCAAGACGTCTTCGTCATTTAAAAAAATCATTTGGAGAAATAAAATCATAATTGAACTTAACTTTGAAAATGTGGAGTAGGTTGTGTAGGTAAAATATGAATTCCTGTTTAAGACTGCTAGGGTGTATAGACTCTAGCTAACAGTCTCTGGTTTTATTTCTATCTGAACTAGTGTTAAGTCCTTGTTTGTTTTTTAAGATCTGGATTCTCTATTTCGTACCTGAATTCTCTGGATTGTGAGGAAGTATTTTGTTATATGGTTTGCACCTGTAGTTTTCTCTGCATGTGACAAATAAACTTTGATTGATTTTGTTGTATTCTTCAGGTCCTGTTGAAGAGTGACCGTATCGATGTCCTGCTCCACCGTCTGTTGCCCCACGGTCAGCTGCTGTTCCTCAACCATCGCTTCACCCAGAGTCTGGAGAAGGAGCTGGCGAATTACATGGCCCAATGAGAGAGAAGGAGCTGGCTAATTACATGGCCCAATGAGAGAGAAGGAGCTGGCGAATTACATGGCCCAATGAGAGAGAAGGAGCTGGCTAATTACATGGCCCAATGAGAGAGAAGGAGCTGGCTAATTACATGGCCCAATGAGAGCGAAGGAGCTGGCTAATTACATGGCCCAATGAGAGAGAAGGAGCTGGCTAATTACATGGCCCAATGAGAGAGAAGGAGCTGGCTAATTACATGGCCCAATGAGAGAGAAGGAGCTGGCTAATTACATGGCCCAATGAGAGAGAAGGAGCTGGCTAATTACATGGCCCAATGAGAGAGAAGGAGCTGGCTAATTACATGGCCCAATGAGAGAGAAGGAGCTGGCTAATTACATGGCCCAATGAGAGAGAAGGAGCTGGCTAATTACATGGCCCAATGAGAGAGAAGGAGCTGGCTAATTACATGGCCCAATGAGAGAGAAGGAGCTGGCTAATTACATGGCCCAATGAGAGAGAAGGACCTGGCTAATTACATGGCCCAATGAGAGAGAAGGAGCTGGTTAATTACATGGCCCAATGAGAGAGAAGAGGACGGCATATTATTGCCAAATATTATTGTCAACATTAGGCACCAAACGGCCGGTCTGAAACGGTCCAGCTCTCTCTCTCTCTCTCTCTCACCAAACGGCCGGTCTGAAACGGCCCGGCTCTCCCTCTCTCTCTCTCTCACCAAACAGCCGGTCTGAAACGGTCCGGCTCTCTCCCTCTCTCTCTCTCACCAAACAGCCGGTCTGAAACGGTCCGGCTCTCTCCCTCTCTCTCTCTCTCACAAAACAGCCGGTCTGAAACGGTCCGGCTCTCTCCCTCTCTCTCTCTCTCACAAAACAGCCGGTCTGAAACGGTCCGGCTCTCTCCCTCTCTCTCTCTCTCACAAAACAGCCGGTCTGAAACGGTCTTCATCTCTCCATCTCTCTCTCACCAAACGGCCGGTCTGAAACGGCCAGATGCCATCCAAACGTTATTTTTTTTGTTAGTTTTTTGCATGTTTTCGTTTAATGTTGAAAAATATTTTTTTTTACGCCGCTCTCTAATGAACACTACCCTCGGAGGAGTAGGAGCTTCTTCTCTCTCTCTTGGGATACCATGGGCAGGAAGTGAAGAACAGAAAGACACAGCTGGACAGCTATCCATTGATTGTCTGTATGTATATTTACATTTGAGTCATTTAGCAGACGCTCTTATCCAGAGCGACTTACAGTTAGTGAATACATATTTTTTTATACTGGCCCCCCGTGGGAAACGAACCCACAACCCTGGCGTTGCAAACGCCATGCTCTATCAACTGAGCTACATCCCTGCCGGCCATTCCCTCCCCTACCCTGGACGACGCTGGGCCAATTGTGCGCCGCCCATGAGTCTCCCGGTCGCGGCCGGCTGCGACAGAGCCTGGATTCGAACCAGGATCTAGTGGCACAGTTAGCACTGCGATGCAGTGCCTTAGACCACTGCGCCACTCATATATGTATATGTGTGTGTGTTTATATATATATATGTATATGTATATGTATGTATGAACAATGGAGTCATGACTGTGACCATCCAGGAGATGGCGCTATCATCTTGTGGAATTTAACCTTTGTGGCAGAGATCTACCAATCAAATAATATTTGTCACATGCGCCGAATACAACAGGTGTAGACCTTACCGTGAAATGCTTACTTACAAGCCCTTAACCAACAATGCAGTTTTAAGAAAAATTAGAGTTAAGAAAATTTTTACTAAATAAACTAAAGTAAAACAACAATTTAACACAATAAAATAACAATAATGAGGCTATATACAGGGGGTACCGGTACCGAGTCAATGTGCGGGGGTACAGGTTAGTGGAGGTAGTTTGTACATGTAGGTAGGGGTAAAGTGACTATACATAGATAATAAACAGTGAGTAGTAGCAGTGAGAACAGTCTATGACTAGGGCGGCTGGAGTCTGACAATTTTTGGGACCTTCCTCTGACACCGCCTGGTATAGAGGTCCTGGATGGCAGGAAGCTTGGCGCCAGTGATGTACTGGGCCGTACGCACTACCCTCTGTAGTGCCTTGTGGACGGAGGCCAAGCAGTTGGCACACCAGGCAGTGATGCAACCAGTCAGGATGCTCTCAATGGTGCAGCTGTATAACCTTTTGAGGATCTGAGGACCCATGCCAAATCTTTTCAGTTTCCTGATGGGGAAAAGGCATTGTCTTGTCCTCTTCACGACTGTCTTGGTGTGTTTGGACCATTATAGTTTGTTGGTGATGTGGACACCAAGGAACTTGAAGCTCTCGACTCTCAATCACCTTGGAACACTGGGTATGTTGTTTAAGGTGAAATATGGAAAAAAATGTTGATTGATATGTTGCATCTGTGACTGACTTAATTAATTAATCCCCCCCCTAATTTGCTCCAGGGGCACTGTACTACTATGGCTGACCCTGTAAAACAACACATTACACTGGACCTATCATACTACTATGGCTGACCCTGTAAAACAACACATTACACTGGACCTATCATACTACTATGGCTGACCCTGTAAAACAACACATTACACTGCACCTATCATGGCTGACCCTGATCCCTGCCGGCCGCGACCGGGAGTCCCATGGGCGGCGCACAATTGGCCCAGCGTTGTCCAGGGTAGGGGAGGGAATGGCCGGCAGGGAATAAAAAAAATAAAAAAAAATAATGTATGCACTCACTAACTGTAAGTCGCTCTGGATAAGAGCGTCTGCTAAATGACTAAATTGTAAAATGTAAAGGACCAGGTGTAAAATACTATTCCCATATCTTAATGTCTCCACTAGAGGGCAGTGTTTGACCAGGCATTATCTGCAGTAGGAGGTTTATGTCTGCATTGCTGAGGACGACTCGAGAGCTAAAGGAACATGGGTATTCATCTACACCCTGCCAGTGCCTTCAGGAAGTATTCACACCCCTTGACATGGGTATTCATCTTCACCCTGCCAGTGCCTTCAGAAAGTATTCACACCCCTTGACTTTTTCCACATTTTGTTGTGTTACAGCCAGAATTTCAAATTGATTAATTTTAGATGTTGTGTCATGACTGTAAGTCGCTTTGGATAAAAGCGTCTGCTAAATGGCATATTATATTATATAGTATATTATTATATATTAATATTATACTGGCCTACACACAATACCCAATAATGTCAAAGTGGAATTATGTTTTTCGAAGTTCTTTACACATTTATTAAAAGTGAAAAGCTGAAATGTCTTGAGTCAATAAGTATTCAACCCCTTTGTTATGGCAAGCCTAAATAAGTTCAGGAGTAAACATTTGCTTAACAAGTCACATAAGTTGCATGGACTCACTGTGTGTGTGCAATAATAGTGTTTAACATGATTTTTGAATGACTACCTCATCTCTGTACCCAACACATAAAATGATCTGTAAGTTCCCTCAGTCAAGCAGTGAATTTCAAAACACAGATTCAACCACAAAGACCAGGGAGGTTTTCCAATGCCTCGCAAAGAAGTGCACCTATTGGTAGATGGGTAAAAATGCAAAAAGCAGACATTGAATATCCCTTTGAGCATGGTGAAGTTATTAATTACACTTTGGATGGTGTATCAATACACCCAGTCACTACAAAGATACAGGCATCTTTCCTAACTCAGTTGCCGGAGAGGAAGGAAACCACTCAGGGATTTCACCATGGTGACTTTAAAACAGCTACAGAGGTGAATGGCTGTGATAGGAGAACTGAGGATGGATCAACAACATTGTAGTTACTCCACAATACTAACCTAATTGACAGAGTGAAAAGAAGGAAGCTTGTACAGAATAAAAATATTCCAAAACATGAATTCTGTTTGCAATAAGGCTCTGAAGTAAAACTGCAAAAAAATCTGGCAAAGAAATTAACTTTATGTCTTGAATACTAAGAATTATGTTTGGGGAAAATCCAACACAACACCGAGTTCCACTTTTCATATTTTCAAGCATAGTTGTCACGGTTTCGGCCGAGGCGGCCCCTCCTCCTTGTTCGGGCAGGCTTCGGCGGTCGTCGTCTCCGGAGTACTAGCTGCCACCGTTCGATGTTTCATGTTTGATTGGTTTTGTCTGTTTGTCACACCTGTTTAGTGTTTAGTCTCATTAGGCACCCTATTTAGTTCCTTGTGTTAGGTCAGGTGTTGTGTGTAATTGTTCTACTGTCGTGTGGTTGTTTGGTCCTCTGGACTTTTGTTTCTCTCTTATTTCGTGTTGATTAGAGAGTCCTGCACGTTGTGCACACTAACTTTGTACAGTTTAGTGTGCGTTTGATTTCGCCTGTGGCCTGTTGCCGTGTTTGGCGTGTACTACGGACTTTACTAAAGACCTTTGGATTTATATCTCTGTGTCCTGCGTGTGATTCCACATCCCACTACACTCCACTCCTGACAGAATTACACACCATCTCATGGAATCAGCAGGAGCACCCGCACCCACCGAGATCATGGAGGAGCGCCTTCGTGGTCAAGAAGATCGGATCAACCAAATCGGGCACGCCCTGGACCGGGTGATGAACACCCTCCATCGATGGGAGACCAGCGGGGTACCCACACCCCCACCTACCGCACCATCACCATCGGTCAGCCCGCCCGTCCAACTACCGGAACCCAGTGGGATTCGGCTCTCGCTCCCGAGGGCGTACGACGGCACCGCTGCCGGGTGTCAGGGGTTCCTGTTACAAGTGGAACTCTACCTTGCCACCGTACACCCGGCGCCCTCGGGACACGAGAGCGTTTCCGCCCTCATCTCCTGTCTCACCGGCAAGGCGTTGGAGTGGGCCAACGCCGAATGGAGGAGAATAGACGCCGCCACTATCACCTATGCGGAGTTCTCCCGCCGCTTCCGTGCGGTCTTCGACCATCCACCAGAGGGGAAGGCGGCGCGGGAGCGTCTATTCTACCTCCGGCAGGGGATGAGGAGCGCTCAAGAGTTTGCGCTGGAGTTCCGGACTCTAGCGGCAGATGCAGGGTGGAATGAGCGGGCCCTCATAGACCACTTTCGTTGCAGCCTCCGGGAGGACGTCCGCAGGGAGTTGGCGTGCAGGGATACTACACTCTCATTTGACCAGCTGGTGGACATGGCCATTCGGCTGGACACCCTGCTCGCTACCCGCGGACGTCCCAGGTGGGGGCCGCCCATTCCACCCTCCAGCGCCTCCGAGCCGAGCCCGATGGAGCTCGGAGGTGCTGGCGCTAGAGGAGGGAGAAGAAGGAAGCCGTCCCCTGCACCAACTGTGGCCGTGGAGGGCACACCGCGGCTAGGTGCTGGGGAGGGTCCCCTGGTGGAGGAGACGGCAGGCCACACATTGGGGAGTCCATTGGGGAGTCCTCCCAGGTGAGTAGATGCGGGAAGAACCCACTTACCCAGAGCTTTCTGTCGTACACATAACTATACCTGTTTTTTTTCCACAGGTTGCACCTCGTTCCCAGCATAAGGCGCTAGTAGATTCAGGCGCAGCTGGGAATTTTGTAGATCGTAAATTCTGTGTTGAGTTAGGGATTCCCCTCCTTCCGGTTGATAATCCTTTCCCTGTACATGCCCTAGATAGTCGTCCGTTAGGATCTGGGTTGATTAGGGAGGTCACAGCGCCACTTAGGATGAAGACGCAGGGGGGTCATGAGGAGACGATTCAACTCTATCTGATCGACTCTCCTGCGTATCCGGTGGTACTGGGGCTTCCCTGGTTGATTACCCATGATCCTACGATTTCGTGGCGAGAGAAGGCTCTTAAAGGGTGGTCTGCTCAGTGTGAGGGGCTATGTCTGGGTGTTTCCGTAGGGGCGACCTCGGTGGAGAGTCCGAACCAGATGCCAGCACTGCACATTCCACCTGAGTATGAGGATTTGGCACTCGTGTTTAGCAAGACAAGAGCGGCACGGTTGCGCCTCATAGACAGGGGGATTGTGCGATAGACCTCCAGGCAGGAGCTGCGCTCCCGCGGAGCCATGTGTATCCTTTGTCACAGGAGGAGAAGAGGGCAATGGAGACATACATTGCAGAGTCTCTGAGACAGGGATACACACGGCCCTCCACTTCTCCCGCGTCCTCGAGCTTCTTTTTTGTGAAGAAAAAGGATGGAGGTTTGCGTCCGTGTATTGATTACCGCGGTCTCAATCAGGTGACTGTGAAATATAGTTATCCACTCCCGCTGATTGCGACCATGACGGAGTCCTTACACGGGGCACGGTTCTTCACAAAATTGGACCTCAGGAGCGCATATAACTTGGTGCGCATTAGGGAGGGCGATGAGTGGAAGACAGCATTTAGTACTACCTCCGGTCATTACGAGTATCTCGTCATGCCATACGGGTTAATGAATGCTCCATCAGTCTTCCAATCTTTTGTACATGAGATTTTCCGGGACATGCAGGCGCAGGGAGTAGTGGTGTACATAGATGATATTCTGGTGTACAGTTCTACTCGGGCCGAGCATGTAGCCCTGGTGCGCAGGGTATTGAGGAGACTGTTGGAGCATGACCTGTATGTCAAAGCCGAGAAATGTCTGTTCTTTCAGGAGTCGGTCTCCTTTTTGGGTTATCAGTTGTCTGCGTCAGGGGTGAGGATGGAGGTTGACCGTGTGTCTGCCGTGCGTAATTGGCAAACCCCAACTACGGTTAAAGAGGTGCAGCAGTTCTTGGGTTTTGCGAATTACTACCGGAGGTTTATCCGGGGTTTTGGACAGGTGGCAGCTCCCATAACGTCCCTTCTGAAGGGGGGTCCTGTGCGCTTGCGGTGGTCAGCTGAGGCGGACAGGGCTTTTGGGAGACTGAAGGACCTGTTTACCTCGGCTCCAGTGCTGGCGCACCCGGATCCCACCTTACCATTCCAAGTGGAGGTGGACGCGTCTGAAGCCGGTATCGGGGCTGTTCTTTCACAACGGTCCGGCACACCACCTAAACTCCGCCCCTGTGCCTTTTATTCTAAGAAGCTCAGTCCGGCGGAGCGGAATTATGACGTAGGGGACAGGGAGCTGTTAGCCGTAGTACAGGCCCTAAAGGTGTGGAGGCATTGGCTTGAGGGGGCTCAACACCCTTTTCTCATTCTAACTGACCACCGTAACCTGGAATACATTCGGGCAGCTAGGAGACTGAATCCTCGCCAGGCTCGATGGACTATGTTTCTCGCCCGGTTTGTGTTTAAGATCACTTACATCCCTGGGTCCCAGAACGGGAAGGCAGATGCCCTGTCTCGGCGGTATGACACAGAGGAGAGGTGCGTGGAGCCCACTCCCATACTACCTGAGTCTTGTCTGGTTGCACCGGTGGTATGGGAGGTCGATGCGGAGATCGAGCGGGCATTACGCACCGACCCTAGCCCTCCACAGTGTCCGGTGGGTCGGACGTACGTCCCGCTCGAGGTCCGGGATCGGCTTATTTATTGGGCTCACACGTCACCCTCCTCTGGACATCCAGGTATTGGCCGGACAGTGCACTGCCTTAGTACAAAGTACTGGTGGCCAACGTTAGCCAGGGATGTGAGGATTTATGTCTCCTCCTGCTCAGTGTGTGCCCAGTGTAAGGCGCCCAGACACTTGCCCTGGGGTAAATTACAACCCCTGCCCGTTCCACAGCGACCCTGGTCTCACCTCTCGGTGGATTTTGTTACCGACCTTCTCTCCTCACAGGGGAATACCACCATCCTGGTCGTTGTGGATCGGTTCTCGAAGGCCTGTCGTCTCCTTCCCATGCCGGGTCTTCCTACTGCCCTACAGACCGCTGAGGCTCTATTTACTCACGTCTTCCGGCATTACGGGGTACCCGAGGATATAGTGTCTGATCGAGGCCCCCAGTTTACCTCCAGAGTCTGGAGAGCGTTTATGGAACGGTTGGGGGTTTCGGTGAGCCTTACCTCGGGTTACCACCCGGAGAGTAATGGGCAGGTCGAACGTGTCAACCAGGATGTGGGTAGGTTTCTGAGGTCATATTGTCAGGGCCGGCCGGAGGAGTGGGCGAGATATGTGCCCTGGGCCGAGATGGCACAGAACTCTCTCCGCCACTCCTCCACTAAACTAACCCCTTTCCAGTGTGTGTTAGGGTACCAGCCGGTTCTGGCACCTTGGCATGAGAGCCAGATCGAGGCCCCTGCTGTGGATGAGTGGGTGCGGCGCTCGGAGGAGACGTGGAACGCTGCACACGTCCATCTGCAGCGAGCCATCCGTCGACAGAAGACGAGCGCCGACCTCCACCGCAGTGAGGGGCCAGTGTACGCACCTGGAGATCGAGTCTGGCTCTCAACCAGAAACCTGCCCCTCCGCCTGCCCTGCCGGAAGCTGGGTCGGCGGTTTGTGGGGCCTTTTAAAGTCCTGAGGAGATTGAACGAGGTGTGTTACAGGTTACAACTGCCCATTGATTACAAAAATATTAACCCCTCGTTCCATGTGTCTCTCCTCAGGCCGGTGGTAGCTGGTCCACTCCAGGACTTTGAGATAGAAGAGACTCCTCCGCCCCCGTTGGACATCGAGGGGGCTCCGGCGTACACTGTTCGGGCCATCCTAGATTAGAGACGCCGGATGGGGGGTCTCCAATATCTCGTGGAGTGGGAGGGGTACGGCCCGGAGGAGTGGTGCTGGGTGCCGAGGAGGGACATCCTGGACCCGTCCCTTCTGACCGAATTCCATCGTGGTCATCCTACGCGCCCTGCTCCGCGTCCTCATGGTCGTCCCCGAGGCCGGGGGCGGCGCACGGCTGGAGCCGCGCGTCAAGGGGGGGGGGGGGGTACTGTCACGGTTTCGGCCGAGGCGGCCCCTCCTCCTTGTTCGGGCAGGCTTCGGCGGTCGTCGTCTCCGGAGTACTAGCTGCCACCGTTCGATGTTTCATGTTTGATTGGTTTTGTCTGTTTGTCACACCTGTTTAGTGTTTAGTCTCATTAGGCACCCTATTTAGTTCCTTGTGTTAGGTCAGGTGTTGTGTGTAATTGTTCTACTGTCGTGTGGTTGTTTGGTCCTCTGGATTTTTGTTTCTCTCTTATTTCGTGTTGATTAGAGAGTCCTGCACGTTGTGCACACTTACTTTGTACAGTTTAGTGTGCGTTTGATTTCGCCTGTGGCCTGTTGCCGTGTTTGGCGTGTACTACGGACTTTACTAAAAGACCTTTGGATTTATATCTCTGTGTCCTGCGTGTGATTCCACATCCCACTACACTCCACTCCTGACAATAGTGGTGGCTGCATCATGTTATGGGTATGCTTGTAATCGTTAACGACCGTCGTCACTACCATTACTGCTGCCGTCACTACAACGACTACTGTCGTCACTACCACTACCATTACTACAGCCGTCAATACCATTACTACAGCCATCACTACCATTACTACTGCCGTCACCATCACTACCATTACTACAGCCGTCACTACCGTTACTACAGCCATCACTACCATTACTGCTGCCGTCACTATCACTACCATTACTACTGCTATCAGTACCATTACTACAGCCGTCACTACCGTTACTACAACCGTCACTACTGTTACTACTGCATCACTATATTACTACTGCCGTCACAATCACTACCATTACTACAGCCGTCAATACCATTACTACAGCCATCACTACCATTACTACAGCCGTAACTACCACTACCATTACTACTGCTATCAGTACCATTACTACTGCCGTCACTACCATTACTACTGCCGTCACAATCAATACCATTACTACTGCCATCACTACTCCTACAATTACTACACTCGTCACTACCATTACTAGTGCTGTCACTACCATTACTACAGCCGTCACTACTAATACTACTGCCGTAACTACCATTACCACTGTCGTCACTACCGCTGTCGTCACTACCACTACCATCACTACCACTACGACTACCGTCACTACCACTACCGTCACTACCACTACTACCACTACCGTCACTACCACTACCGTCACTACCACTACTACTACCGTCACTACCACTACCGTCACTACCACTACCATCACTACCACTACCGTCACTACCACTACCACTACCACTACCACTACCATCACTACAACTACTACTACCATCACTACCACTACCATCACTACCACTACCATCACTACCACTGCCGTCACTACTACTACCATCACTACCACTACCGTCACTACTACTACCGTCACTACCACTACCATCACTACCACTACTACTACCATCACTACCACTACCGTCACTACTACTACCATCACTATCACTACCACTACCACTACCATCACTACCACTGCCGTCACTACTACTACCATCACTACCACTACCGTCACTACTACTACCGTCACTACCACTACCATCACTACCACTACTACTACCATCACTACCACTACCACCACTACCACTGCCGTCACTACCACTACCATCACTACCACTACCATCACTACCACTGCCGTCACTACCACTACCATCACTACCACTACCGTCACTACCACTACCGTCACTACCACTACTACTACCGTCACTACCACTACCATTACTACCACTACCACTACCATCACTACCACTACCATCACTACTACTACCGTCACTACCACTACCATCACTACCGTCACTACCACTACTACTACCGTCACTACCACTACCATCACTACCACTACCATCACTACTACTACCATCACTACCACTACCGTCACTACCACTACCGTCACTACCACTACCATCACTACCACTGCCGTCACTACCACTACCACTACCATCACTTCCACTACCATCACTACCACTACGACTACCGTCACTACCACTACCGTCACTACCACTACTACCACTACCGTCACTACCACTACCGTCACTACCACTACTACTACCGTCACTACCACTACCGTCACTACCACTACCATCACTACCACTACTACTACCGTCACTACCACTACCGTCACTACCACTACCACTACCACTACCTTCACTACAACTACTACTACCATCACTACCACTACCATCACTACCACTGCCGTCACTACTACTACCATCACTACCACTACCGTCACTACTACTACCGTCACTACCACTACCATCACTACCACTACTACTACCATCACTACCACTACCGTCACTACTACTACCGTCACTACCACTACCATCACTACCACTACCACTACCATCACTACCACTGCCGTCACTACTACTACCATCACTACCACTACCGTCACTACTACTACCGTCACTACCACTACCATCACTACCACTACTACTACCATCACTACCACTACCACCACTACCACTGCCGTCACTACCACTACCATCACTACCACTACCATCACTACCACTGCCGTCACTACCACTGCCGTCACTACCACTGCCGTCACTACCACTACCGTCACTACCACTACCGTCACTACCACTACCACTACCATCACTACCACTACCATCACTACCACTGCCGTCACTACCACTACCGTCACTACCACTACCACTACCATCACTACCGTCACTACCACTACTACTACCGTCATTACCACTACCATCACTACCACTACCATCACTACTACTACCATCACTACCACTACCGTCACTACCACTACCATCACTACCACTACCATCACTACCACTACCATCACTACCACTGCCGTCACTACCACTACCACTACCATCACTTCCACTACCATCACTACCACTGCCGTCACTACCACTACCATCACTACCACTACCGTCACTACCCCTACTACTACCGTCACTACCACTACCATCACTACCACTACCACTACCATCACTACCACTACTACTACCATCACTACCACTACCATCACTACCACTGCCGTCACTACCACTACCCTCACTACCACTACCACTACCGTCACTACCACTACTACTACCGTCACTACCATCACTACCACTACTACTACCGTCACTACCACTACCATCACTACCACTACTACTACCATCACTACCACTACCGTCACTACTACTACCGTCACTACCACTACCATCACTACCACTACTACTACCATCACTACCACCACTACCACTGCCGTCACTACCACTACCATCACTACCACTACCATCACTACCACTGCCGTCACTACCACTACCATCACTACCACTACCGTCACTACCACTACTACTACCGTCACTACCACTACCATCACTACCACTACCATCACTACCACTACCATCACTACCACTGCCGTCACTACCACTACCGTCACTACCACTACCACAACCATCACTACCACTACCACTACCGTCACTACCACTACCGTCACTACCACTACTACTACCGTCACTACCACTACCATCACTACCACTACCACTACCATCACTACCACTACCATCACTACCACTACCATCACTACCACTGCCGTCACTACCACTACCATCACTACCACTACCATCACTACCACTACCATCACTACCACTGCCGTCACTACCACTACCACTACCATCACTTCCACTACCATCACTACCACTGCCGTCACTACCACTACCATCACTACCACTACTACTGCCGTCACTACCACTACCATCACTACCACTACTACTACCACTACCATCACTACCACTGCCGTCACTACCACTACCGTCACTACCACTACCACTACCATCACTACCACTACCACTACCGCACTACCACTACTACTACCGTCACTACCACTACCACTACCACTACCATCACTACCACTACTACTACCATCACTACCACTGCCGTCACTACCACTACCATCACTACCACCACCACTACCGTCACTACCACTACCATCACTACCACTACCGTCACTACCACTACCGTCACTACCACTGCCGTCACTACCACTACCGTCACTACCACTACCACTACCACTACCGTCACTACCACTACCGTCACTACCACTACCATCACTACCACTACCACTACCACTACCATCACTACCACTACCATCACTACCACTACCATCACTACCACTGCCGTCACTACCACTACCGTCACTACCGCTGTCGCCACTACCACTACCATCACTACCACTGCCGCCACTACCACTACCACTACCGTCACTACCACTACCATCACTACCACTACCACTACCATCACTACCACTACCATCACTACCACTACCGTCACTACCACTACTACTACCGTCACTACCACTACCATCACTACCACTACCATCACTACTACTACCACTACCACTACCATCACTACCACTACCATCACTAACACTACCATCACTACCACTGCCGTCACTACCACTACCGTCACTACCACTACCACTACCGTCACTACCACTACCGTCACTACCACTACTACTACCGTCACTACCACTACCATCACTACCACTACCATCACTACCACTACTACTACCATCACTACCACTGCCGTCACTACCACTACCATCACTACCGTCACTACCACTACCGTCACTACCACTACCGTCACTACCACTACCACTACCACTACCACTACCGTCACTACCACTACCACTACCGTCACTACCACTACCATCACTACCACTACCATCACTACCACTACCATCACTACCACTACCATCACTACCACTGCCGTCACTACCACTACCGTCACTACCGCTGTCGCCACTACCACTACCATCACTACCACTACCACTACCATCACTACCACTACCACTACCATCACTACCACTACCATCACTACCACTACCATCACTACCACTGCCGTCACTACCACTACCGTCACTACCACTGCCGTCACTACCACTACCACTACCATCACTACCACTGCCGTCACTACCACTACCACTACCGTCACTACCACTACCATCACTACCACTACCACTACCATCACTACCACTACCACTACCATCACTACCACTACCGTCACTACCACTACTACTACCGTCACTACCACTACCATCACTACCACTACCATCACTACTACTACCACTACCACTACCATCACTACCACTACCATCACTGCCACTACCATCACTACCACTGCCGTCACTACCACTACCGTCACTACCACTACCACTACCGTCACTACCACTACCGTCACTACCACTACCACTACCGTCACTACCACTACCGTCACTACCACTACTACTACCGTCACTACCACTACCATCACTACCACTACCATCACTACCACTACTACTACCATCACTACCACTGCCGTCACTACCACTACCATCACTACCACTACTACCACTACCGTCACTACCACTGCCGTCACTACCACTACCGTCACTACCACTGCCGTCACTACCACTACCATCACTACCACTACCACTACCGTCACTACCACTACCATCACTACCACTACCACTACCATCACTACCACTACCATCACTACCACTACCATCACTACTACTACCACTACCATCACTACCACTACCATCACTACCACTACCATCACTACCACTACCACTGCCGTCACTACCACTACCGTCACTACCGCTGTCGCCACTACCACTACCATCACTACCACTACCACTGCCGTCACTACCGTCACTACCGCTGTCGCCACTACCACTACCACAACTATTAATTTATAAATACTTCAAGACTAGCAAGCACACCACATTTACTTCAGTAAATGTCCTTCTATTGAGTAGGCGAAGGGGTTTGTATCATGTTGAGTAGGGAAGGAAACCATCCATTTAAACTAAGGATGGATGTATCTCATAGCTACTTAAATCAGCATAATGCTGAGGTCGATAGAACGAGATGCCAGATGTGTCCTTAGAGTAGAGCCGTGCCCTTGAATGAGTCCACAGTATTTGTTACTGTGGTGAGTGTGTGTGTGGGAGGGAGGGATTTTCTGTCATGATGATGGGTTATGATGTGTGTGTCCTGGCTGGTCTCATGATCCTGCTGTCTGACTGGACAGAAGGTGTCCCTCTAACCATCAGGTCCTAATGGCCTGGTACTCAGGGCTCTATTGTCCCTCTAACCATCAGGTGCTAATGGCCTGGTACTCAGGGCTCTATTGTCCCTCTAACCATCAGGTCCTAATGGCCTGGTACTCAGGGCTCTATTGTCCCTCTAACCATCAGGTGCTAATGGCCTGGTACTCAGGGCTCTATTGTCCCTCTAACCATCAGGTCCTAATGGCCTGGTACTCAGGGCTCTATTGTCCCTCTAACCATCAGGTCCTAATGGCCTGGTACTCAGGGCTCTATTGTCCCTCTAACCATCAGGTGCTAATGGCCTGGTACTCAGGGCTCTATTGTTCCTCTAACCATCAGGTCCTAATGGCCTGGTACTCAGGGCTCTATTGTCCCTCTAACCATCAGGTGCTAATGGCCTGGTACTCAGGGCTCTATTGTCCCTCTAACCATCAGGTCCTAATGGCCTGGTACTCAGGGCTCTATTGTCCCTCTAACCATCAGGTGCTAATGGCCTGGTACTCAGGGCTCTATTGTCCCTCTAACCATCAGGTCCTAATGGCCTGGTACTCAGGGCTCTATTGTCCCTCTAACCATCAGGTCCTAATGGCCTGGTACTCAGGGCTCTATTGTCCCTCTAACCATCAGGTCCTAATGGCCTGGTACTCAGCACTCTATTGTCCCTCTAACCATCAGGTCCTAATGGCCTGGTACTCAGCACTCTATTGTCCCTCTAACCATCAGGTCCTAATGGCCTGGTACTCAGGGCTCTATTGTCCCTCTAACCATCAGGTGCTAATGGTCTGGTACTCAGCACTCTATTGTCCCTCTAACCATCAGGTCCTAATGGCCTGGTACTCAGGGCTCTATTGTCCCTCTAACCATCAGGTCCTAATGGCCTGGTACTCAGCACTCTATTGTCCCTCTAACCATCAGGTCCTAATGGCCTGGTACTCAGGGCTCTATTGTCCCTCTAACCATCAGGTGCTAATGGTCTGGTACTCAGCACTCTATTGTCCCTCTAACCATCAGGTCCTAATGGCCTGGTACTCAGGGCTCTATTGTCCCTCTAACCATCAGGTCCTAATGGCCTAGTACTCAGCACTCTATTGTCCCTCTAACCATCAGGTCCTAATGGCCTGGTACTCAGGGCTCTATTGTCCCTCTAACCATCAGGTCCTAATGGCCTGGTACTCAGCACTCTATTGTCCCTCTAACCATCAGGTCCTAATGGCCTGGTACTCAGGGCTCTATTGTCCCTCTAACCATCAGGTGCTAATGGTCTGGTACTCAGCACTCTATTGTCCCTCTAACCATCAGGTCCTAATGGCCTGGTACTCAGGGCTCTATTGTCCCTCTAACCATCAGGTCCTAATGGCCTGGTACTCAGGGCTCTATTGTCCCTCTAACCATCAGGTCCTAATGGCCTGGTACTCAGGGCTCTATTGTCCCTCTAACCATCAGGTCCTAATGGCCTGGTACTCAGGGCTCTATTGTCCCTCTAACCATCAGGTCCTAATGGTCTGGTACTCAGGGCTCTATTGTCCCTCTAACCATCAGGTCCTAATGGCCTGGTACTCAGCACTCTATTGTCCCTCTAACCATCAGGTCCTAATGGCCTGGTACTCAGGGCTCTATTGTCCCTCTAACCATCAGGTCCTAATGGCCTGGTACTCAGGGCTCTATTGTCCCTCTAACCATCAGGTCCTAATGGCCTGGTACTCAGGGCTCTATTGTCCCTCTAACCATCAGGTCCTAATGGCCTGGTACTCAGGGCTCTATTGTCCCTCTAACCATCAGGTCCTAATGGCCTGGTACTCAGGGCTCTATTGTCCCTCTAACCATCAGGTCCTAATGGCCTGGTACTCAGGGCTCTATTGTCCCTCTAACCATCAGGTCCTAATGGCCTGGTACTCAGGGCTCTATTGTCCCTCTAACCATCAGGTCCTAATGGCCTGGTACTCAGGGCTCTATTGTCCCTCTAACCATCAGGTCCTAATGGCCTGGGACTCAGGGCTCTATTGTCCCTCTAACCATCAGGTCCTAATGGCCTGGTACTCAGGGCTCTATTGTCCCTCTAACCATCAGGTCCTAATGGCCTGGTACTCAGGGCTCTATTGTCCCTCTAACCATCAGGTCCTAATGGCCTGGTACTCAGGGCTCTATTGTCCCTCTAACCATCAGGTCCTAATGGCCTGGTACTCAGGGCTCTATTGTCCCTCTAACCATCAGGTCCTAATGGCCTGGTACTCAGGGCTCCATTGTCCCTCTAACCATCAGGTCCTAATGGCCTGGTACTCAGCACTCTATTGTCCCTCTAACCATCAGGTCCTAATGGCCTGGTACTCAGGGCTCTATTGTCCCTCTAATCACTCTGACATCAATGCAAATGAAATCGAAAAAATCACATCCAACACTTATCATCAAAACAGTATCGCACTTTTAAAACTCACCTCACTGTTGATGATCAATTTGAAGAAAGAAGTTCAACAGCAGGTTGAAACTGAGTGGAAAACATGATCGTTGTGGATGTTGTTTCAAAGTCTAACACACCGAAATGGACAGCGCTTTCTAAGGTGTTGATTCATTCAAAAGACCCATACATATAGAGTTTATACATTCCTATATAGAGCTCATGTATTCCTATATAGAGCTTATACATAGGTCTATATATGAGCCCAATTCTGAAAAAAAACCCTGAATTAAAATATTGATTGTGTATTGAAAATATTGACTTCATACACTCCAGCCTAAAGCATGGCAGAAAAACCTAAAAACAACTAAACTGATTTCAGAGGTCTTTGGTACGTAATTGTTCTAGCCTATACTCCAAAATGAACCAGATTCTAGTAATAACCTTTGAGTGTGGACTGTATCATGATGCATACTGGATGGACTGGTTACCTTGTGGTACACTCCAAACTCTCTATCCATGAGTCTGGGAGAGAACGTTTAGCCCCAGGCGATGCTGTTAGTTCATTGATTGTGCAGGGCAGCTTACAGTTAGCCTACAATTATAGTGAAGTTGATTTTGAATATCCTAGTAATAGGGAACTTTTTATATTTTCATAATTAATTGTCTGACACATTACCTTTAGCTACAGAATATCTCACCCTGTGTGTTTCCATCTCCTCCTCTCTCCTTCATTACTTTATTGAGCGCTCAGAGAGAGGGGCTGACAACAGTTTAATTAAATATGTTTTGTGAAAACATGTTTACTTTCGATGGGTAGCTGCAGGAACAGGGTTGGAGAGCCCATGGCGTACCGAGTTTGGGCGGAATATCACCTGTCGCACAGAGAGAGGCTGCATGCTCCTCAAACAGTGGTTGATGCGTGAAGTGAAACGTGTTCTTATAAGCCCAGACATTTCTATATGCAATCCCGTGTGAAAGCAGAGTTTTGATGGTTGCCACTAAAAAGAGGAGAATCCCACCTCTACTATATTTATTTCTCATTTGCTCATATTAAGACATGCTCAGCTATAAACTGGAGCAGCCTACCCGGAATGAAAAACTAACCGGGAAAGCGGCCTCCATTCGCTATTGGAGTGCATACCATTACATGTATTTTCCCCCCTGTTCCTGCCTATTTGATAATCGGGCATTCTAAATCGAAACTCATTTTTACAAATGAGTAAAGACAAGATTAAATTGAGAATAGTCTGCTGGGAGAAAATATGATCACTTGATGAGAGAACAGCGTGTGCAGCCTGAGGAAAGGAACAGAGCACAAGCTTTTTTTTGTGACTTTCTCAAATAATATTTACATTTTAGCAGACGCTCTTATCCAGAGCGACTTACAGGAGCAATTAGGGTTAAGTGAGTGCATACATTATTCTCTTTTTTTCTTATATATATATATATATTTTTTTTTCATGTTTATTTTTTTACTGGCCCCCCGTGGGAATTGAACCCACAACCCTGGCGTTGCAAACGCCATGCTCAACCAACTGAGCTACATCCCTGCTGGCCATTCCCTCCCCTATCCTGGACGACGCTGGGCCAGTTGTGCGCCGCCCCATGGGTCTCCCGGTCACGGCCGGCTACAACAGAGCCTGGATTCGAACCAGGATCTCTAGTGGCACAGCTAGCACTGCAATACAGTGCCTTAGACCACTGCGCCACTTGGGAGACTATAGTTGCATCATGCTGCCCATATATGTTTTGATTTCTAAGACATTCTATGGTATGTATCATTAACAACTAAAGTTGCCAAATAACTCTAAATCTAGGACCTCTTTCAAATGATCACTTTTACGCTCGACATAGCCACTTCATATGCGCACTCTCTCCGGAATGGGAAAAATATCCTTTCTATTTTATTCAGCTAAGTTAAATTATATGCTTCTTACTATAAACTCATATAATATAAAATAATGTCACAGGAAATGAACTAGCCTGCAGCCTATGGCATGGAGCATAGCCAGGTAACATACAGTAGGCCAACTCATATTCTGTTCTTCTGAAATACATTCTCTTCATATCATAATGTTTATTTAGACCTGCCTAAAATAAATAATGGATTTATAGTGATGGTGTATATTAAATTGATTTTTTTATGTAGATGTTCCATCAGCGGCTTGTATACATGGAGGCCTGTATATGCTAAACTTGTTTATGTATTTAACGGCCAATTAACGTTTCGGCTCCAATGAGAAAACAGCACATTTACTCTGTTCTATAAATTACTATAGTCTTCAGTATTCTCTAACCATAACCACCCCGAGGATACAGTCCCTTCAGAAAGTATTCATACCCATTGACTTATTCCATATTGTGTTGTGTTACAGCCTGAATTCAAAATGGATTACATTTTTACCCCCCCCTCACCCATCTACACCCCATAATGACAAAGTGAAAACATGTTTTTAGAAATGTTAGCAAATGTATTGAAAATTAAATACAGATATCTCATTTACATAAGTATTCACATGGCCTGAGTCAATACTTTGTAGAAGCAGCTTTGGCAGGGATTACAGATGTGAGTCTTTCCAGGTTAATCTCTAAGAGCTTTCCACACCTGGATTGCTCAACATTTGCCCATTATTATTTTCAAAATTCTTCAATCTCTGTCAAATTGGTGGTTGATCATTGCTAAAAAAGCAAAACATTTTCAGTTCCTGCCATATACTTTCAAGTAGATTTAAGTTAAAACATTTACTTGGCCGCTCAGGAACATTCACTGTCTTCTTGGTAAGCAACTCCAGTGTAGATTTGTCCTTGTGTTTAAAATTATTGTCCTGCTGAAAGGTGAATTAATCTCCTAATGTCTGCTGGAAAGCAGACTGAACCAGGTTTTCTTCTAGGACTTTTCCTGTGCTTAGCTCCATTCTGTTTCACAACATGATAATTTAATTATTTATGCATAGTCACTTTAACTCTACCCACATGTACATATTACTTCAACTACCTCAACTAGCCGGTGCCCCCGCACATTGACTCTGCACCGGTACCCCCCTGTATATATAGCCTCCCTACTGTTATTTTATTTTACTTCTGCTCTTTTTTTCCTCAACACTTTTTTTGTTGTTTTATTTTTACTTTTTTTGTTAAAAATAAATGCACTGTTGGTTAAGGGCTGTAAGTAAGCATTTCACTGTCATGTCTGCACCTGTTGTATTCGGCGCATGTGGCCAATAACATGTGATTTGATTTGATTTGATGATGCAGCCATCACCATACTTGAAAATATGAAGAGTGGTACTCAGTGATGTGTTGTGTTGGATTTGTCCCAAACATAACGCTTTTGTATTCAGGACATAAAGTTAATTTCTTTGCCACATTTTTTGCAATTTTACTTTAGTGCCTTATTGCAAACAGGATGCATGTTTTGGAATATTTTTATTCTGTACAGGCTTCCTTCTTTTCACTCTGTGAATTAGGTTAGTACTGTGGAGTAACTACAATGTTGTTGATCCATCCATTACAGATAATTGTATGTGTGGGGTACAGAGATGAGTTAGTCATGATTACATTTTTAATTAAACTATAAACTCAGCAAAAAAAGAAGCGTCCTCTCACTGTCAACTGCGTTTATTTTCAGCAAACTTAACATGTGTAAATATTTGTATGAACAGAAGATTCAATAACTGAGACATAAACTGAACAAGTTCCACAGACATGTGACTAACAGAAATGGAATAATGTTTTGCCAGTTCTTGCTGTGAGATGTTACCCCACTCTTCCACCAAGGCACCTGCAAGTTCCCGGACAATGGCCCTAGCCCTCACCCTCCGATCCAACAGGTCCCAGACGTGCTCAATGGGATTGAGATCCGGGCTCTTCGCTGGCCATGACAGAACACTGACATTCCTGTCTTGCAGGAAATCATGCACAGAACGAGCAGTATGGCTGGTGGCATTGTCATGCTGGAGGGTCATGTCAGGATGAGCCTGCAGGAAGGGTACCACATGAGGGAGGAGGATGTCTTCCCTGTAACGCACAGCGTTGAGATTGCCCGCAATGACAACAAGCTCAGTACGATGATGCTGTGACACACCGCCCCAGACCATGACGGACCCTCCACCTCCAAATCGATCCCGCTCCAGAGTACAGGCCTCGGTGTAACGCTCATTCCTTCAACGATAAACGCGAATCCGACCATCACTCCTGGTGAGACAAAACCGCAACTCGTCAGTGAAGAGCACTTTTTGCCAGTCCTGTCTGGTCCAGCGACGGTGGGTTTGTGCCCATAGGCGACGTTGTTGCCGGTGATGTCTGGTGAGGACCTGCCTTACAACAGGCCTACAAGCCCTCAGTCCAGCCTCTCTCAGCCAATTGCGGACAGTCTGAGCACTGATGGAGGGATTGTGCATTCCTGGTGTAACTCGGGCAGTTGTTGTTGCCATTCTGTACCTGTCCCGCAGGTGTGATGTTCGGATGTACCGATCCTGTGCAGGTGTTGCTACACGTGGTCTGCCACTGCGAGGACGATCAGCTGTCCGTCCTGTCTCCCTGTAGCGCTGTCTTAGGCGTCTCACAGTACGGACATTGCAATTTATTGCCCTGGCCACATCTGCAGTCCTCATGCATCCTTGCAGCATACCTAAGGCACGTTCACGCAGATGAGCAGGGACCCTGGGGATCTTTCTTTTGGTGTTTTTCAGAGTCAGTAGAAAGGCCTCTTTAGTGTCCTAAGTTTTCATAACTGTGACCTTAATTGCCTACCGTCTGTAAGCTGTTAGTGTCTTAACGACCGTTCCACAGGTGCATGTTCATTAATTGTTTATGGTTCATTGAACAAGCATGGGAAACAGTGTTTAAACCCTTTATAATGAAGATCTTTGAAGTTAGTTGGATTTTCACTAATTATCTTTGAAAAACAGGGTCCTGAAAAAGGGACGTTTCTTTTTTTGCTGAGTTTATATATATTCCGAAAAACATAACTCCACTGACATTATGGGGTATTGTGTGTAGGCCAGTGACAACAAAATCTCAGTTTAATAAATGTTTAATTCAGGGTGTAACACAAAATGTGGAAAAAATCAAGGTGTGAATTATTTCTGAAGGCACTGTAGGTAACTTAACATTTCTTGTGCAGACAATGGTCACTGAACTCATTAGCAAATATCCCATTGGCTGTAAACCTATGAGGGTTATTTGTTGGAATAATATCTGAGAGTAGATTTTTCAGGGTGTTGGTTTAGTTATCAGCTAAGTTAGATTTAGCTCTGTACAAATATATTAGAGCCTATCAAATATAAATAAATATAAAAAAATAATGTATGCACTCACTAACTGTAAGTCGCTCTGGATAAGAGCGTCTGCTAAATGACAAAAAAAAAACAAGTAATAATAATAAAAATATTTTGACTGTGACAGAGAGGCCAGAGCTAAGTGGGTCTCAGGGTACAGAGGCTCAGTAAGGCAGAGTAAATGCTTCAAACGTAGGTTTTATTTCATAATTGACCAACAGAAATGCTTACAAATAAGAAACTTAAAGTATAACTGCAGATAACAAAGGTTATCTTAACCAGCGTATTTCAGGCCAACCGGTCTCCTGTCATCCCCTCTCCCTCCAATAGCAGCAGCCTAATCAACTGTTGGGGCTGATTGTCCAGCCAATCACACACTTGATTGATTATTAACCTCAGCTGGGCTCCATTAGCCTTCCAACAGGGAAGGTGCCGGAAGGGCGGTGGAAGGGCGAGGCAAGAGGGCTAGCCTCCTCTAATCGATTTACAAATTACATTACCCTCCCCTGTACTAAATTAATAAAATACAGTGGCTTGCGAAAGTATTCACCCCCCTTGGCATTTTTCCTATTTTGTTGCCTTACAACCTGGAATTAAAATTGATTTTTGGGGGGTTTGTATCATTTGATTTACACAACATGCCTACCACTTTGAAGATGCAAAATGAAAAGATTTGTGAAACAAACAAGAAATAAGACAGAAAAAAAAAAGAAACTTGAGCGTGCATAACTATTCACCCCCCCCCCCCCCCACGAAGTCAATACTTTGTAGAGCCACCTTTTGCAGCAATTACAGCTGCAAGTCTCTTGGGGTATGTCTCTATAAGCTTGGCACATCTAGCCACTGGGATTTTTGCTTCACCATGCTTCACTGTGGGGATGGTGTTCTAGGGGTGATGAGAGGTGTTGGGTTTGCGCCAGACATAGTGTTTTCCTTGATGGCCAAAAAGCTCAATTTTAGTCTCATCTGACCAGAGTACCTTCTTCCATATGTTTGGGGAGTCTCCCACATGGCTTTTGGCGAACACCAAACGTGTTTGCTTATTTTTTTCTTTAAGCAATGGCTTTTTTCTGGCCACTCTTCTGTAAAGCCCAGATCTGTGGAGTGTATTGCTTAAAGTGGTCCTATGGACAGATACTCCAATCTCCGCTGTGGAGCTTTGCAGCTCCTTCAGGGTTATCTTTGGTCTCTTTGTTGCCTCTCTGATTGATGCCCTCCTTGCCTGGTCCGTGAGTTTTGGTGGGCGGCCCTCTCTTGGCAGGTTTGTTGTGGTGCCATATTCTTTCCATTTTTTAATAATGGATTTAATAGTTGTAGTGTATTAAGATTATGACTTTGATAATGTTTTCAAGTGGAATCTGAGAGGATGTTTATTTAGTTTTAAAGGGAGTTGTTTTAGGGTGACGCCCCATAGAAGACAGGGGATTGGACAGTAGAGGGAGCCACCCATATTTTGGGGAATATTATAAGTATAGAGGCAGAGACAAAGAACGTTAGAGCAGACATTGTAATTTGGAGGACACTGCTCTCCGGATGCTATATACATCTGTAAACTTATGCTGAAATCTTGTGATATGAATAAAACTTATGATCAAAATTCAGTATAAGCGGACTCCTTTGTTTAACAGCATCATAAGCAACATTGACTCGACACTACATAGTGCTCTGTGGGATGTTCAAAGATATTGAGTTTCTTAAACAAAGGTACAGATGGTAATTAGAGGTGGCTAGTCTTGCACATTTCTTTTGTATGATGAGTAATTTGTGTAGGTAGGATTCATATGTACTGGCCCAGACAATATTACAGTAAATGAGGTATGGGTAAATTAAGCTATAGTTTAGCGTTAGGAAGCAAGCCTGATGAACAAAACCACTCATCTTTCTGATGATACCGACAGATTTCATCACTTTCCAGGATAACTTTTCATCAATTAGAACTCAGAGGAATCTAGTGGATGTGACTTGTTCCATTTCATTCAATTGAGATTCTGGATCTTTTTGTTTATTTTGTTTATTTTTTTATTTTTACAATGTTTCTTATTCTTACTAGTGAATACAATAAAGTTGCATTTTTTAACATTTTAAAGATAATTTGTTTATCTGGAACCATTCTGAAAATGTTGGCCATACCTGAGTTGGCTTCATTAATTAGTGAATCAAAATTATTGTGTGATAAAATCAAATTGTTATCATCAGCAAAGAGAATGGGTAGTACAGTAGAAGACTCAGCAGCAAGGTCATTGATATAGATTTTTTCCCCACTGTAGATTAGCAAAGGTCAAATTATCGGCACGATAAGGATACAGTGAGGGAAAAAAGTATTTGATCCCCTGCTGATTTTGTACGTTTGCCCACTGACAAAGAAATGATCCGTCTATAATTTTAATGGTAGGTTTATTTGAACAGTGAGAGACAGCATAACAACAAAAAAATCAAGAAAAACGCATGTCAAAAATGTTATAAATTGATTTGTATTTTAATGAGGGAAATAAGTATTTGAACCCCTCTTAATCAGAAAGATTTCTGGCTCCCAGGTGTCTTTTATACAGGTAACGAGCTGAGATTAGGAGCACACTCTTAAAGGGAAGCACCCCTTCTCAAAAAACATACACTCGATCCCTCCAATGTCAACAACTACAGACCAGTATCCCTTCTTTCTTTTCTCTCCAAAACTCTTGAGCGTGCCGTCTTTAGCCAACTCTCTTGCTATCTCTCTCAGAATGACCTTCTTGATCCAAACCAGTCAGGTTTCAAGACTGGTCATTCAACTGAGACTGCTCTTCTCTGTTTCACGGAGGCTCTCTGCACTGCTAAAGCTAACTCTCTCTCCTCTGCTCTCATCCTTCTAGACCTATCTGCTGCCTTTGATACTGTGAACCATCAGATCCTCCTCTCCACCCTCTCCGAGTTGGGTATCTCCGGCGCGGCTCACTCTTGGATTGCATCCTACCTGACAGGTCGCTCCTACCAGGTGGCATAGCGAGAAATTGTAAAGTGGTTATCCCACTGGCTATCATAAGGTGAATGCACCAATTTGTAAGTCGCTCTGGATAAGAGCGTCTGATAAATGACGTAAATGTAATGTAAAGGGACGATGGACGGGGCCATGTACCGTCAAATCTTGGGTGAGAACCTCCTTCCCTCAGCCAGGGCATTGAAAATGGATCGTGGATGGGTATTCCAGCATGACAATGACCCAAAACACACGGCCAAGGCAACAAAGGAGTGGCTCAAGAAGAAGCACATTAAGGTCCTGGAGTGGCCTAGCCAGTCTCCAGACCTTAATCCCATAGAAAATCTGTGGAGGGAGCTGAAGGTCCGAGTTGCCAAACGTCAGCCTCGAAACCTTAATGACTTGGAGAAGATCTGCAAAGAGGAGTGGAACAAAATCCCTCCTGAGATGTGTGCAAACCTGGTGGCCAACTACAAGAAATGTCTGACCTCTGTGATTGGCAACAAGGGTTTTGCCACCAAGTACTAAGTCATGTTTTGCAGAGGGGTCAAATACTTATTTCCCTCATTAAAATGCAAATCAATTTATAAAATTTTTGACATGCGTTTTTCAGGATTTTTGTTTTGTTATTCTGTCTCTCACTGTTCAAATAAACCTACCATTAAAATTATAGACTGATCATGTCTTTTGTCAGTGGGCAAATGTACAAAATCAGCAGGGGATCAAATACTTTTTTCCCTCACTGTATGTCTTTTTAAGTTTAGAATAGATTTGTTTAGCTACTTGTGAAGCTGAAGTAGGCTGGACAATAGAATGAGTCAAAATCCACCCAAGGCTGAAAAACGGCAATAGAGCGTTGGTTAAACTGGAACACGAATGTTCGCAGAGCCTCTTCTGACTGGAGTGATGCTTAGAATTCCATTTCCCCTAAATGGCACAAACAAATGTATCCCTTTTTATTTTACCAACTACAATCTGTTCTTAGGACGAAACTGGAGAAAAAAAAAAACTTGTGTAGAAAGTAAACATCCGCAACTCGATGGTGTCAACTGTGCTTATGTCTGATTAATGAGGAAGTAGGGAAAAAATGAACACTTCGGACTATTTCTGGTCCAGTGATCGATGACAACCGAGCTCGCTGCCCAGACTTAGATAATTACAAAGAGGAGATTCTCATGATTAAAATGGTGTCTGACTTGAAAAAATCAAAATATACGCATTGCGAAATAGACAGACGTACGTATATTTCAATGGGACGACCTCAGAGTTTTTTGTTGTTGTTGTTGACGTTGTAACTACCAGCAATTGGGTTCATCGTGGGCAGGTCTCATTGCCAACAATGGCGAAGCAGACATTGTGACGTAGAACAATGGGCTGGGAATAGAACGTTTTTGAAGGCGAGTCGGTGTCACGGTGCTCAATACAACTAATAGGAGCTGGCAGGGTGAGAAATGTCCTAAGATAAGACCTGAACTGGGCTCCACGGCGGATGCAATGAACTAGTTTTTATCAGAAAAAAATCGCTGTTAAAAATGTAACGTGTCCAGCCTAGCTGAAGCAAGTATAAATGTATTTAATATCTTCTGTCTGTGTGCTTTACTCAATCATATTGTTTCATCTGAAGAAGCCCTACCTTTAGCTCCTCAAGTTGAATATGGACTAGCAACACTATGGAGGCCTCAAGTTGAATAGGGACTAGCAACATTATAGATGCATTCCAAATGGTGCCTGTCAAGGTAATTATTCTAATCAAAGGAGAGACTTTTAGATTTCTTCAAAACCATCAAACTTGATTAATAATTACTGCAGTAATGGAGCGTTAACGGTCACCCAATGGTGTAGAGTTAAGGCCCAAATAATCAGGGTTGGGTTACAACTCTTTATAGTCTTTCTGAGTCCTCGTGACAAAGAACAGATATGTGAAATTATACAAAGGTACATTGTGCTCTCATGCAACAGACAGCGAGATTTACATGGCGCCAAATATCTGTCTCTAGGTCATTTACTAATTGTTTATACAGAAATACTAACGCAACATGGGATACTAGGGTGAAGTCCGGTGTTCCTTAATAACCTGGAGGGGTTCTCCTCACCCCGGCAGACCGGTGTTCGTTAATAACCTGGAAGGAGGGTTCTCCTCACCCCGGCAGACCGGTGTTCATTAATAACCTGGAGGGAGGGTTCTCCTCACCCCGGCAGACCGGTGTTCGTAAATAACCTGGAGGGAGGGTTCTCCTCACCCCGGCAGACCGGTGTTCGTAAATAACCTGGAGGGAGGGTTCTCCTCACCCCGGCAGACCGGTGTTCGTTAATAACCTGGAGGGAGGGTTCTCCTCACCCCGGCAGACCGGTGTTCGTTAATAACCTGGAGGGAGGGTTCTCCTCACCCCGGCAGACCGGTGTTCCTTAATATCCTGGAGGGAGGGTTCTCCTCACCCCGGCAGACCGGTGTTCGTAAATAACCTCGAGGGAGGGTTCTCCTCACCCCGGCAGACCGGTGTTCATTAATAACCTGGAGGGAGGGTTCTCCTCACCCCGGCAGACCGGTGTTCGTTAATAACCTGGAGGGAGGTTTCTCCTCACCCCGGCAGACCGGTGTTCCTTAATAACCTGGAGGGAGGGTTCTCCTCACCCCGGCAGACCGGTGTTCGTTAATAACCTGGAGGGAGGGTTCTCCTCACCCCGGCAGACCGGTGTTCGTTAATAACCTGGAGGGAGGGTTCTCCTCACCCCGGCAGACCGGTGTTCGTTAATAACCAGGAGGGAGGGTTCTCCTCACCCCGGCAGACCGGTGTTCGTTAATAACCTGGAGGGAGGGTTCTCCTCACCCCGGCAGACCGGTGTTCCTTAATATCCTGGAGGGAGGGTTCTCCTCACCCCGGCAGACCGGTGTTCCTTAATATCCTGGAGGGAGGGTTCTCCTCACCCTGGCAGACCGGTGTTCCTTAATATCCTGGAGTCAGGGTTCTCCTCACCCCGGCAGACCGGTGTTCGTAAATAACCTCGAGGGAGGGTTCTCCTCACCCCGGCAGACCGGTGTTCGTTAATAACCTGGAGGGAGGGTTCTCCTCACCCCGGCAGACCGGTGTTCGTAAATAACCTGGAGGGAGGGTTCTCCTCACCCCGGCAGACCGGTGTTCGTTAATAACCTGGAGGGAGGGTTCTCCTCACCCCGGCAGACCGGTGTTCCTTAATAACCTGGAGGGAGGGTTCTCCTCACCCCGGCAGACCGGTGTTCCTTAATAACCTAGAGGGAGGGTTCTCCTGACCCCGGCAGACCGGTGTTCCTTAATAACCTGGAGGGAGGGTTCTCCTCACCCCGGCAGACCGGTGTTCGTTAATAACCTGGAGGGAGGGTTCTCCTCACCCCGGCAGACCGGTGTTCGTTAATAACCTGGAGTTAGGGTTCTCCTCACCCCGGCAGACCGGTGTTCGTTAATAACCTGGAGGGAGGGTTCTCCTCACCCCGGCAGACCGATGTTCCTTAATAACCTGGAGGGAGGGTTCTCCTCACCCCGGCAGACCGGTGTTCCTTAATATCCTGGAGGGAGGGTTCTCCTCACCCCGGCAGACAGACCAGCATTTCACACTACTCATGGATTGGAGTGTTGTCTTCTCACCAAGCCATCGTTAATCTACTGTCAGCGTTAAGCCTCAGAGGCTCCTCTCGGAAGAACAGACATTGTGAAAGTACTAATATAGGAATACATTCTAATATAAAAGTAATGTGATTAACATAATGTTGTAATTCTACCACATGCCCTATTCCCTACACAGTGCACTACTTTTGACTAGAACCCAATGGGCCCACTTTAAAGGGAAAATAATGCCATTTGGGATTCAGACTATGTCCTCATAGCACTTCAACACATATTAGGTTTCGTCCTGCTTTCTCAAGCAGCACATTTTTTTTATTGCGGTTTACTCTTTCCCATAACAAAACAATTATGATTGAGCAGCAATATGTGTCTGAGGAGTCTGATTGCTCTTTAAACACACTTCAAACTAACTCATTTACAAGAACAAGTCAATTGTGGCTTAATGAGTGTGTTGCTGAGTGTTTTTATTTTATTTATTTATTTCACCTTTATTTAACCAGGTAAACCAGTTGAGAACAAGTTCTCATTTACAACTGCGACCTGGCCAAGATAAAGCAAAGCAGTGCGATAAAAACAACAACACTGAGTTACATATGGGGTAAAACAAAACAAAGTCAAAAATACAACAGAAATACATATATATACAGTGTGTGTAAATGTAGCAAGTTATGGAGGTAAGGCAATAAATAGGCTATAGTGCAAAATAATTACAATTAGTATTAACACTGGAATGATAGATGTGCAAGAGATGATGTGCAAATAGAGATACTGGGGTACAAATGAGCAAAATAAATAACAATATAGGGATGAGGTAGTTGGGTGGGCTAATTTCAGATGGGCTGTGTACAGGTGCAGTGATCGGTAAGGTGCTCTGACAACTGATACTTAAAGTTAGTGAGGGAGATAAGTGTCTCCAGCTTCAGAGATTTTTGCAATTCGTTCCAGTCATTGGCAGCAGAGAACTGGAAGGAATTGCGGCCAAAGGAGGTGTTGGCTTTGGGGATGACCAGTGAGATATACCTGCTGGAGCGCAGACTACGGGTGGGTGTTGCTATGGTGACCAATGAGCTAAGATAAGGCGGGGATTTGCCTAGCAGTGATTTATAGATGGCCTGGAGCCAGTGGGTTTGGCGACGAATATGTAGTGAGGACCAGCCAACAAGAGCGTACAGGTCACAGTGGTGGGTATTATATGGGGCTTTGGAGACAAAACGGATGGCACTGTGATAGACTACATCCAATTTGCTGAGTAGAGTGTTGGAGGCTATTTTGTAAATGACATCGCCGAAGTCAAGGATCGGTAGGATAGTCAGTTTTACGAGGGCATGTTTGGCAGCATGAGTGAAGGAGGCTTTGTTGCAAAATAGGAAACCGATTCTAGATTTAACTTTGGATTGGAGATTCTTAATGTGAGTCTGGAAGGAGAGTTTACAGTCTAACCAGACACCTAGATATTTGTATTTGTCCACATACTCTAGGTCAGACCCGTCGAGAGTAGTGATTCTAGTCGGGTGGGCGGGTGCAAGCAGCGTTCGGTTGAAGAGCATGCATTTAGTTTTACTAGTTTTTAAGAGCAGTTGGAGGCTACTGAAGGAGTGTTGTATGGCATTGAAGCTCGTTTGGAGGTTTGTTAACACAGTGTCCAATGAAGGGCCAGATGTATACAAAATGGTGTCGTCTGCGTAGAGGTGGATCTGAGAGTCACCAGCAGCAAGAGCGACGTCATTGATATACACAGAGAAAAGAGTCGGCCCAAGAATTGAACCCTGTGGCACCCCCATAGAGACTGCCATAGGTCCAGACAACAGGCCCTCCGATTTGACACATTGAACTCTATCTGAGAAGTAGTTGGTGAACCAGGCGAGGCAGTCATTTGAGAAACCAAGGCTATTTAGTCTGCCAATAAGAATGCGGTGGTTGACAGAGTCGAAAGCCTTGGCCAGGTCAATGAAAACGGCTGCACAGTACTGTCTATTATCGATCGCAGTTATAATATCGTTTAGGATCTTGAGCGTGGCTGAAGTGCACCCATGACCAGCTCGGAAACCGGATTGCATAGCGGAGAATGTACGGTGGGATTCGAAATGGTCGGTGATCTGTTTGTTGACTTGGCTTTCAAAAACTTTTGAAAGGCAGGGCAGGAAGGATATGGGTCTGTAACAGTTTGGATCTAGAGTGTCACCCCCTTTGAAGAGGGGGATGACCGCGGCAGCTTTCCAATCTCTGGGGATCTCAGACGTTACGAAAGAGAGGTTGAACAGGCTAGTAATAGGGGTTGCGACAATTTCGGCGGCTAGTTTTAGAAAGAAAGGGTCCAGATTGTCTAGCCCAGATGATTTGTAGGGGTCCAGATTTTGCAGCTCTTTCAGAACATCAGCTGTCTGGATTTTTGTGAAGGAGAAGCGGGGGGGGGGCATGGGCAAGTTGCAGCGGAGGGTGCAGAGCTGGTGGCCGGGGTAGTGGTAGCCAGGTGGAAAGCATGGCCAGCCGTAGCAAAATGCTTGTTGAAATTCTCAATTATTGTAGATTTATCGGTGGTGATAGTGTTTCCTAGCCTCAGTGCAGTGGGCAGCTGGGAGGAAGTGCTCTTATTTTTCATGGACTTTACAGTGTCCCAAAACTTTTTGGAGTTAGTGCTACAGGATGCAAATTTCTGTTTGAAAAAGTTAGCCTTTGCTTTCCTAACTGCTTGTGTATTTTGGTTCCTAACTTCCCTGAAAAGTTGCATATCGCGGGGGCTATTTGATGCTAATGCAGTATGCCACAGGATGTTTTTGTGCTGGTCAAGGGCAGTCAAGTCTGAGGAGAACCAGGGGCTATATCTGTTCTTAGTTCTGTATTTTTTGAATGGGGCATGTTTATTTAAGATTGAGAGGAAATTACTTTTAAAGAACAACCAGGCATCCTCTACTGACGGAATGAGATCTATATCCATCCAGGATACCTGGGCCAGGTCAATTAGGAAGGCCTGCTCGCTGAAGAGTTTTTGGGAGCGTTTGACAGTGATGAGGGGTGGTCGTGTTGCTGAGTGTGTTGCTGAGTGTGTTGCTGAGTGTGTTAATGAGTGTGTTAATGAGTGTGTTAATGAGTGTGTTGCTAAGTGTGTTGCTGAGTGCTGAGTGTGTAGCCAGCAAGATACCTAACAATGCTAACAATTATTTCCCCCCCACACTTGCTCCCTCACTTCAAACTTTCCAAATGCCAGTTGTTTTTCGGTTACAGCTCATGAAGTACGCTTCATCACCTTCTCACCCCCGTCTCTGTGGTCAGGCTTCTCACCTACCTCTTCGTTGTCGTTCAGGGGACTGTAACTGTCCAACTGCCTTCTCGCTCTCCGCTGTCATTCCAGAGCGAGCGCTGATGCTGTAACACACCAGTTGGTTGTCTCTTCTCTCTTCAGTCGTGTTCATTCTGTTGTTATGTGTTGTTCCCCTGAATATTCGTCGATTTCTCTGTGTCCCAAATGGAGCCCTATTTCCTACATAGTGCACTACTTTTGACCAGAGTCCTATAAAGGGAATAGGGTGGTATTTGGGACATAACTCAGTTTTTCTTATTATCAATGAGAGCAGAGCAGAGCCGCCTGAGGGGAACAGTCAGGCACATTAAATCACAATTATATGTTTCTCAGTGAAACATAAAACTATGTGTTTCATACATTTTGTAAACATTTTCATAATTTGCCCCTGTATGTGCTTTTGTTCTGTTAAATGAATTAGATGTTTGTCAATATGGGATATTGTGTCTGGCCTGCTGGCTCCCCTACCTCTGAGGAAGCACAGTTCCCGCTCAGCCCAGACAAAACTGTTCGCTGCTCTGGCACCCCAATGGTGGAACAAGCTCCCTCACGACGCCAGGACAGCGGAGTCACTGACCACCTTCCGGAGACACTTGAAACCCCACCTCTTTAAGGAATACCTGGGATAGTATAAAAGTAATCCTTAACTGTGCTTCCGCAGAGGTAGGGGGGCCAGCAAGCCAGAGGTGGATGAACGCAATGCCCTCGTTCAGGTGTAGGGACTGATCACAGCCTGAAGGTACAGAGGTGCCGTTCCCCTCACAGCTCCATAGGCAAGCACTATGGTCTTGTAGCAGATGCGAGCTTCAACTGGAAGCCAGTGGAGTGTGCGGAGGAGCGGAGTGACGTGAGAGAACTTGGGAAGGTTGAACACCAGACGGGCTGTGGCGTTCTGGATGAGTTGTAGGGGTTTAATGGCACAGACAGGGAGCCCAGCCAACAGTGAGTTGCAGTCATCCATACGGGAGATGACAAGTGCCTGGATTAGGACCTGTGCCGCTTCCTGTGTAAGGCAGGGTCGTACTCTGCGAATGTTGTAGAGCATGAACCTACAGGATCGGGTCACCGCCTTGATGTTAGCGGAGAATGACAGGGTGTTGTCCAGGGTCACGCCAAGGCTCTTTGCACTCTGGGAGGAGGACACAACGGAGTTGTCAACCATGATGGCGAGATCATGGAACGGGCAGTCCTTCCCCGGGAGGAAGAGCAGCTCCGTCTTGCCGAGGTTCAGCTTGAGGTGGTGATCCGTCATCCACACTGATATGTCTGCCAGACATGCAGAGATGCGATTCGCCACCTGGTTATCAGAAGGGGGAAAGGAGAAGATTAATTGTGTGTCGTCTGCGTAGCAATGATAGGAGAGGCCATGTGAGGATATAACAGAGCCAAGTCACTTGGTGTATAGCGAGAATAGGAGAGGGCCTAGAACTGAGCCCTGGGGGACACCAGTGGTGAGAGCACGTGGTGCGGAGACAGATTCTCGCCACACCACCTGGTTGGAGCGACCTGTCAGGTAGGACGCAATCCAAGAGTGAGCCGCGACGGAGAAGCCCAACTCGGAGAGGGTGGAAAGGAGGATCAGATGGTTCACAGTATCAAAGGCAGCAGATAGGTCTAGAAGGACGAGAGCAGAGGAGAGTGAGTTAGCTTTAGCAGTGCGGAGAGCCTCCGTGACAAAGAGAAGAGCAGTCTCAGTTGAATGACCAGTCTTGAAACTGACTGGTTTGGATCAAGAAGGTCATTCTGAGAGAGATAGCAAGAGAGTTGGCTAAAGACGGCACGCTCAAGAGTTTTGGAGAGAAAATAAAGAAGGGATACTGGTCTGTAGTTGTGACATCGGAGGGATCGAGTGTATGTTTTTTGAGAAGGGGTGCAACTCTCGCTCTCTTGAAGACGGAAGGGACATAGCCAGCAGTCAAGGATGAGTTGATGAGCGAGGTGAGGTAAGGGAGAAGGTCTCCGGAAATGGTCTGGAGAAGAGAGGAGGGGATAGGGTCAAGCGGGCAGGTTGTTGGGCGGCTGGCCGTCACAAGTCGCAAGATTTCATCTGGAGAGAGAGAGAGGAGAAAGAAGTCAAAGCATAGGGTAGGGCAGTGTGAGCAGGACCAGCGGTGTAATTTGACTTAACAAACAAGGATCGGATGTCGTCAACCTTCTTTTCAAAATGGTTGACGAAGTCATCCACAGAGAGGGAGGAGGGTGGGGGAGGGGGAGGAGGATTCAGCAGGGAGGAGAAGGTGGCAAAGAGCTTCCTAGGGTTAGAGGCAGAGGCTTGGAATTTAGAGTGGTAGAAAGTGGCTTTAGCAGCAGAAACAGAGGAAGAAAATGTAGAGAGGAGGGAGTGAAAAGATGCCAGGTCCGCAGGGAGTCTAGTTTTCCTCCATTTCCGCTCGGCTGCCCGGAGCCCTGTTCTGTGAGCTCGCAATGAGTCGTCAAGCCACGGAGCAGGAGGGGAGGACCGAGTCAGCCGGGAGGATAGGGGACATAGAGAGTCAAAGGATGCAGAAAGGGAGGAGAGGAGGGTTGAGGAGACCGAATCGGGAGATTGGAGGGAGAAGAATTGAGCAGAGGGAAGAGATGATAGGATGGAAGAAGAGAGAATCGGGAGAGAGAGAGCGAAGGTTGCGACGGCGCATTACCATCTGAGTAGGGGCAGAGTGAGTAGTGTTGGTGGAGAGCGAGAGAGAAAAGGATACAAAGTAGTGGTCGGAGACTTGGAGGGGAGTTGCAGTGAGATTAGTAGAAGAACAGCATCTTGTAAAGATGAGGTCAAGCATATTGCCTGCCTTGTGAGTAGGGGGGGATGTTGAGAGGGTGAGGTCAAAAGAGGAGAGGAGTGGAAAGAAGGAGGCAGAGAGAAATGAGTCAAAGGTAGACGTAGGGAGGTTAAAGTCACCCAGAACTGTGAGGGGTGAGCCATCCTCAGGAAAGGAACTTATCAAGGCGTCAAGCTCATTGATGAACTCTCCAAGGGAACCTGGAGGGCGATAAATGATAAGGATGTTAAGCTTGAAAGGGCTAGTGACTGTGACAGCATGGAATTCAAATGAGGAGATAGACAGATGGGTCAGGGGAGAAAGAGAGAATGTCCACTTGGGAGAGATGAGGATTCCTGTGCCACCACCCCGCTGACCAGATGCTCTCGGGGTATGTGAGAACACATGGTCAGACGAGGAGAGAGCAGTAGGAGTAGCAGTGTTTTCTGTGGTAATCCATGTCTCCATCAGCGCAAAGAAGTCGAGGGACTGGAAGGTAGCATAGGCTGAGATTAACTCTGCCTTGTTGGCCGCTGAACAGCAGTTCCAGAGGCTGCCGGAGACCTGGAACTCCACGTGGGAGGTGCGTGCAGGGACCACCAGGTTAGAGAGGCAGCAGCCGCGCGGTGTGAGGCGTTTGTATAGCCTGTGCGGAGAGGTGAGAACAGGGATAGACAGACGCATAGTTGACAGGCTGCAGAAAATGGCTACAATAATGCAAAGGAGATCGGAATGAAATGAACTAAACATCTGGGAAAGCGAGAGAGCGTGGCCTCCCTCACTCACCATTATGTAGCGAGTCGGAGTCTGAGTCTGAGTCTTCTCTAGTCTCTACTCCTCCCGTTACGGGGTCTGAGACGCCGAAGGCTCCCACCATTAGCTCTGACAAATTGAAAACCCTAGTCATTGGCGACTCCATTACCCGCAGTATTAGACTTAAAACGAATCACCCAGCGATCATACACTGTTTACCAGGGGGCAGGGCTACCGACGTTAAGGCTAATCTAAAGATGGTGCTGGCTAAAGCTAAAACTGGCGAGTGTAGAGAGTATAGAGATATTGTTATCCACGTCGGCACCAACGATGTTAGGATGAAACAGTCAGAGGTCACCAAGTGCAACATAGCTTCAGCGTGTAAATCAGCTAGAAAGATGTGTCGGCATCGAGTAATTGTCTCTGGCCCCCTCCCAGTTAGGGGAAGTGACGAGCTCTACAGCAGAGTCTCAGCACTTAATCGCTGGTTGAAAACTGTTTTCTGCCCCTCCCAAAAGATAACATTTGTGGATAATTGGCCCTCTTTCTGGGACTCACCCACAAACAGGACCAAGCCTGACCTGCTGAGGAGTGACGGACTCCATCCTAGCTGGAGGGGTGCTCTCCTCTTATCTACCAACATAGATAGGGCTCTAACTCCTCTAGCCCCACAGTGAAATAGGGTGCAGGCCAGGCAGCAGGCTGTTAGCCAACCTGCCAGCTTAGTGGAGTCTGCCAATAGCACAGTCAGTGTAGTCAGCTCAGCCATACCCATTGAGACTGTGTCTGTGCCTCGACCTAGGTTGGGCAAAACTAAACATGGCGGTGTTCACCCTAGCAATCTTATTAGGATAAAGACCTCCTCCATTCCTGCCATTATTGAAAGAGATCGTGATACCTCACATCTCAAAATAGGGTTACTTAATGTTAGATCCCTCACTTCAAAGGCAGTCATAGTCAATGAACTAATCACTGATCATAATCTTGATGTGATTGGCCTGACTGAAACATGGCTTAAGCCTGATGAATTTGCTGTGTTAAATGAGGCCTCACCTCCTGGTTACACTAGTGACCATATTCCCCGTGCATCCCGCAAAGGCGGAGGTGTTGCTAACATTTACGATAGCAAATTTCAATTTACAAAAAAATAAATGGCGTTTTCATCTTTTGAGCTTCTAGTCATGAAATCTATGCAGCCTACTCAATCACTTTTTATAGCTACTGTTTACAGGCCTCCTGGGCCATATACAGCGTTCCTCTCTGAGTTTCCTGAATTCCTATCAGACCTTGTAGTCATAGCAGATCATATTCTAATTTTTGGTGATTTTAATATTCACATGGAGAAGTCCACAGACCCACTCCAAAAGTCTTTCGGAGCCATTATCGACTCAGTGGGTTTTGTCCAACATGTCTCTGGACCTACTCACTGCCACAGTCATACTCTGGACCTAGTTTTGTCCCATGGAATAAATGTTGTAGATCTTAATGTTTTTCCACAAAATCCTGGACTATCGGACCACCATTTTATTACATTTGCAATCGCAACAAATAATCTGCTCAGACCCCAACCAAGGAGCATCAAAAGTCGTGCTATAAATTCTCAAACAACACAAAAATTAATTGATGCCCTTCCAGACTCCTTCTGCCTACCCAAGGACGTCAGAGGACAAAAATCAGTTAACCACTTAACTGAGGAACTCAATTTAACCTTGCGCAATACCCTAGATGCAGTTGCACCCCTAAAAACGAAAAACATTTGTCATAAGAAACTAGCTCCCTGGTATACAGAAAATACCCGAGCTTTGAAGCAAGCTTCCAGGAAATTGGAACGGAAATGGCGCCACACCAAACTGGAAGTCTTCCGACTAGCTTGGAAAGACAGTACCGTGCAGTACCGAAGAGCCCTCACTGCTGCTCGATCATCCTACTTTTCCAACTTAATCGAGGAAAATAAGAACAATCCAAAATTTCTTTTTGATACTGTTGCAAAGCTAACTAAAAAGCAGCATTCCCCAAGAGAGGATGGCTTTCACTTCAGCAGTGATACATTCATGAACTTCTTTGAGGAAAAGATCATGACCATTAGAAAGCAAATTACGGACTCCTCTTTGAATCTGCGTATTCCTCCAGGGCTTAGCTGTCCTGGATCTGCACAGCTCTGCGAGGGCCTGGGATCGGGAGAGACACTTAAGTGTTTTAGTACTATATCTCTTGACACAATGATGAAAATAATCATGGCCTCTAAACCTTCAAGCTGCATACTGGATCCTATTCCTACTAAACTGCTGAAGGAGCTGTTTCCTGTGCTTGGCCCTCCTATGTTGAACATAATAAACAGCTCTCTATCCACCGGATGTGTACCAAACTCACTAAAAGTGGCAGTGATAAAGCCTCTCTTGAAAAAGCCAAACCTTGACCCGGAAAATATAAAAAACTATCGGCCTATATCGAATCTTCCATTCCTCTCAAAAATTTTAGAAAAAGCTGTTGCGCAGCAACTCACTGCCTTTCTGAAGACAAACAATGTATACGAAATGCTTCAGTCTGGTTTTAGACCCCATCATAGCACTGAGACTGCACTTGTGAAGGTGGTAAATGACCTTTTAATGGCGTCAGACCGAGGCTCTGCATCTGTCCTCGTGCTACTAGACCTTAGTGCTGCCTTTGACACCATCGATCACCACATTCTTTTGGAGAGACTGGAAACCCAAATTGGTCTACACGGACAAGTTCTGGCCTGGTTTAGATCCTACCTGTCGGAAAGATATCAGTTTGTCTCTGTGAATGGTCTGTCCTCCGACAAATCAACTGTACATTTCGGTGTTCCTCAAGGTTCCGTTTTAGGACCACTATTGTTTTCACTATATATTTTACCTCTTGGGGATGTTATTCGAAAACATAATGTTAACTTTCACTGCTATGCGGATGACACACAGCTGTACATTTCAATGAAACATGGTGAAGCCCCAAAATTGCCCTCGCTAGAAGCCTGTGTTTCAGACATAAGGAAGTGGATGGCTGAAAACTTTTTACTTTTAAACTCGGACAAAACAGAGATGCTTGTTCTAGGTCCCAAGAAACAAAGAGATCTTCTGTTAAATCTGACAATTCATCTTGATGGTTGTAAAGTCGTCTCAAATAAAACTGTGAAGGACCTCGGCGTTACTCTTGACCCTGATCTCTCTTTTGACGAACATATCAAGACTGTTTCAAGGACAGCTTTTTTCCATCTACGTAACATTGCAAAAATCAGAAATTTTCTGTCCAAAAATGATGCAGAAAAATTAATCCATGCATTTGTTACTTCTAGGTTAGACTACTGCAATGCTCTATTTTCCGGCTACCCGGATAAAGCACTAAATAAACTTCAGTTAGTGCTAAATACGGCTGCTAGAATCCTGACTAGAACCAAGAAATTTGATCATATTACTCCAGTGCTAGCTTCCCTACACTGGCTTCCTGTTAAGGCAAGGGCTGATTTCAAGGTTTTACTGTTAACCTATAAAGCGTTACATGGGCTTGCTCCTACCTATCTTTCCGAGTTGGTCCTGCCGTACATACCAATACGTACGCTACGGTCACAAGACGCAGGCCTCCTAATTGTCCCTAGAATTTCTAAGCAAACAGCGGGAGGCAGGGCTTTCTCCTATAGATCTCCATTTTTATGGAACAGTCTGCCTACCCATGTGAGAGACGCAGACTCGGTCTCAACCTTTAAGTCTTTACTGAAGACTTATCTCTTCAGTAGGTCATATGATTGAGTGTAGTCTGGCCCAGGAGTGTGAAGGTGAACGGAAAGGCTGGAGCAACGAACAGCCCTTGCTGTCTCTGCCAGGCCGGTTCCCCTCTCCACTGGGGTTCTCTGCCTCTAACCCTGTTGCAGGGGCTGAGTCACTGGCTTGCTGGTGCTCTTTCATGCCGTCCCTGGGAGGGGTGCGTCACTTGAGTGGGTTGAGTTACTGACGTGATCTTCCTGTCTGGGTTGGCGCCCCCCCCTTGGTTTGTGCTGTGGTGGAGACCTCTGTGGGCTATACTCGGCCTTGTCTCAGGATTGTAAGTTGGTGGTTGGGGATATCCCTCTAGTGGTGCGGGGGCTGTGCTTTGGCGGAGTGGGTGGGGTTATATCCTTCCTGTTTGGCCCTGTCCGGGGGTTTCTTCGGATGGGGCCACAGTGTCTCCGGACCGCTCCTGTCTCAGCCTCCAGTATTTATGCTGCAGTAGTTTATGTGTCGGGGGGCTGGGGTTAGTTGGTTATACCTGGAGTACTTCTCCTGTCTTATCCAGTGTCCTGTGTGAATTTAAGTATGCTCTCTCTAATTCTCTCGTTCTCTCTTTCTCTCTGAGAACCTGAGCCCTAGGACCATACGTCAGGACTACCGGGCATGATGACACCTTGCTGTCCCCAGTCCGCCTGGCCTTGCTGCTATTCCAGTTTCAACTGTTCTGCCTGCGGCTACGAAACCCCTACCTGTCCCAGACCTGCTGTTTTCAACTCTTAATGATCGGCTATGAAAAGCCAACTGAGAGACCTGAGCCCTAGGACCATACGTCGGGACTACCGGCCGTGGTGACTCCTTGCTGTCCCCAGTCCGCCTGGCCTTGCTGCTATTCCAGTTTCAACTGTTCTGCCTGCGGTTATGGAACCCCTACCTGTCCCAGACCTGCTGTTTTAAACTCTTAATGATCGGCTATGAAAAGCCAACTGAGATTTATTCCTGATTATTATTTGACCATGCTTGTCACTTATGAACATTTTTGAACATCTTGGCATGGTTCTGTTATAATCTCCACCCGGCACAGCCAGAAGAGGACTGGCCACCCCTCATAGCCTGGTTCCTCTCTAGGTTTCTTCCTAGGTTTTCGCCTTTCTAGGGAGTTTTTCCTAGCCACCGTGCTTCTACACCTGCATTACTAGCTGTTTGGGGTTTTAGGCTGGGTTTCTGTACAGCACTTCGAGATATTAGCTGATGTAAGAAGGGCTATATAAAATAAAATTGATTGATTGATTGACTTACGTTTCACTGAAACACTCAAATATAACTCTCCCAACTTCCACTTTAGAAATTATAATTGTTATAAACTACAGCGGTTCAATGTTTCTAGAAATAGACTCTAACTTAGTTTATTCAGCTAGCTAACTTGGTACACCGAATCATATGACGCCAATGCCAACTAGCATGCCAGCCTCCAATAACACGGTTTGGCACCAATACTCGGTTACAACAAACCACCAGTGTTAACACGCCAAGCAAATCATTCGTGTCCGTGTCTAACGTTGTGTAAAGTTTTGGGTTAGTTTTGACAGTTTGAGTGAGTCCGTCGTCAACTTATTCAGCCAGTTAGTTAGCTAGAATAGTTAGCATACTAGCTAGCCATTGCTCTCTGCCAACGAAAAACCCCTCCTTCCACGGCACGAACACACAGAGAGATCCAAGCTAACGTTAAGTAGTCACCCATGTCCGTTATTCCCTTGAACGACTCTGGCTACCAGTATGTAAAAACAAAATCTGGCCGTGATCCGGAGTCCCATAGGGCGGCGCACAATTGGCCCAGCGTCGTCCGGGTTTGGCCGGGGTAGGCCGTCATTGTAAATAAGAATTTGTTCTTAACTGACTTGCCTAGTTAAATAAAGGTTCAACAATAAATAGTTGTGAGGTCTGGGGTCCGCTCACCAACCAAGAATTCACAAAATGGGACAAAAACCAAATTGAGACTCTGCATGCAGAATTCTGCAAAAATATCCTCTGTGTACAACATAAAACCCCAAATAATGCATGCAGAGCAGAATTAGGCCGATAACCGCTAATGATCAAAATCCTGAAAAGAGCCGCTAAATTCTACAACCACCTAAAAGGAAGCGATTCCCAAACAAAGCCAACACCTATAAAGAGATTAACCTAGAGAAAAGTCCCCTAAGCAAGCTGGTCCTGGGGCTCTGTTCACAAACAGACCCCACAGAGCCCCAGGACAGCAACACAATTAGACCCAACCATATAATGAGAAAACAAAAAAATAATTACTTGACACATTGGAAATAGATTACAAAAAAACTGAGCAAACTAGAATGCTATTTGGCCCAAAACAGAGACTACACAGTGGCAGAATACCTGACCACTGTGACTGACCTAAAATTAAGGAAAGCTTTGACTATGTACAGACTCAGTGAGCATAACCTTGCTATTGAGAAAGGCCACCGTAGGCAGACCTGGCTCTCAAGAGAAGACAGGCTATGTGCACACTGCCCACAAAATGAGGTGGAAACTGAGCTGCCCTTCCTAATCTCCATATTAGAGACACATATTTCCCTCAGATTACACAGATCCACAAAGAATTCGAAAATTTTGATAAACTCCCATATATACTGGGTGAAATACCACAGTGTGCCATCACAGCAGCAAGATTTGTGACCTGTTGCCACAAGAAAAGGGCAACCAGTGAAGAACAAACACCATTGTAAACACCATTGTAAATACATCCCATATTTATGTTTATTTATTTTCCCTTTTGTACTTTAACAATTTGCACATCGTTACAGCACTTGACATAATGACATTTGAAATGTCTCAATGCCTTTCAAACTTTTGTGAGTGTTAATTTCTGATTGTTTATTTCATTTTGTTAATCTATTTCACTTGCTTTTTCAATGTAAACATAATATGTTAAAGCACATTGAATTGAGAGGGAGAGAGAGACCGCTCTCACACGGTAAAACGAACAACAACTTTCCAAGTAATGAAGCTTTTGTGTGAAACCCTGTGTCACTGATTTAACTCTTTATTTCTGAAAGGGTTAGTGGTTCCACAGACATGAGAGAGTAACTACAACATAGATGATAATGTAGTCCTATGCAGCTCATTTTCTTTACGTTGCTATGGGCAACGAAAGTTATGGATTTTCAAGTATACAAGTGTAAGTGACATTGTATATGTATTTAATTCAAGTTCACTAATGTTAGCGAGACCTACTAGTAGTTATGTTGTGATAATTACGTTCATTTTGTTGTGTAAGAGTTAAGGGCCTCCACCAAGCCAATAACTATAATGATAACTACTACAATGATCAACTTTAGTCTACATAACTATAAAACGTTGCAGAGTATCCACACTATAGGAACGTTTATGTGGTCCTCTGTAGCTCAGCTGGTAGAGCACGGCGCTTGTAACGCCAAGGTAGTGGGTTCGATCCCCAGGACCACCCATACACAAAAAAAATTATATGCACGCATGACTGTAAGTCGCTTTGGATAAAAGCGTCTGCTAAATGGCATATTATTATTATTTATCGTTCTACAGTCCTGCACCTGTCAATCAACTGATCAACGCATCCTACAGCCTGTTACCAACCCTTAGTAAACTTTAGAAAAAAATTGTGTTTGACCAGATACAATGCTATTTTACAGTAAACAAATTGACAACAGACTTTCAGCACGCTTATAGGGAAGGACATTCAACAAGCACAGCACTTACACAAATGACTGATGATTGGCTGAAAGAAATTGATTATAAAAATATTGTGGGGGCTGTTTTGTTAGACTTCAGTGCGGCTTTTGACATTATAGTCTGTTGCTGGAAAAACGTATGTGTTATGGCTTTACACCCCCTGCTATATTGAGGGTAAAGAGTTACCTGTCTAACAGAACACAGAGGGTGTTCTTTAATGGAAGCCTCTCCAACATTATCCAGGTAGAATAAGGAATTCCCCAGGGCAGCTGTCTAGGCCCCTTACTTTTTTCAATCTTTACTAACGACATGCCACTGACTTTGAGTAAAGCCAATGTGTCTATGTATGTCGATGACTCAACACTATACACATCAGCTACTGAAATGACTGCAACACAACAAAGAGCTGCAGTTAGTTTGGGTGGCAAGGAATAAGTTAGTCCTAAATATTTTAAAAAAAACTAAAAGCATTGTATTTGGGAGAAATCATTCACTAAACCCTAAACCTCAACTAAATCTTGTAATGAATAAATGTGGAAATTGAGCAAGTTGAGGAGACTAAATTGCTTGGAGTAACCCTGGATTGTAAACGGTCATGGTCAAAACATATTGATACAACAGTAGATAAGATGGGGAGAAGTATGTCCATAATAAAGCACTGCTTTACCTTCTTAACAGCACTATCAACAAGGCAGGTCCTACAGGCCCTAGTTTTGTCGCACATGGACTACTGTCCGTGTGGTCAGGTGCCACAAAGAGGGACTTGCAAAAGGGCTCAGAACAGGGCAGCACGGCTGGCCCTTGGATGTACACAGAGAGCTAACATTAATAATATGCATGTCAATCGCTCTTGGCTCAAAGTGGAAGAGAGATTGACTTCATCACTACTTGTATTTGTGAGAGGTATTGACATGTTGAATGCACCGAGCTGTCTGTTTGAACTACTGGTGCACAGCTCGTACCCCCATGCATACCCCACAAGACATGCCACCAGAGGTCTCTTCACAGTCCCCAAGTCCAGAACAGACTATGGGAGGCGCACAGTACTACACAGAGCCATGACTACATGGAACTCTAATCCACATCAAGTAACTGTTGCAAGGAGTAGAATCAGATTTAAAAAACAGATAAAAATATACCTTATGGAACAGCGGGGACTGTGAAGCAACACAAACATAGGCACAGACACATGCATACACACACGATAACATACGCACTATATTAGCGGCAGGTAGCTTAGTGGGTAAGAGTGTTGTGCCAGTAACCGAAAGGTCGCTGGTTCTAATCCCCGAGCCGACTAGGTGAAAAATCTGTCGATGTGCCCTTAAGCAAGGAACTTAACCCTAATTGCTCTGGATAAGAGTGAATGACTAAAATGTATACACACACGTACACATGGATTTTGTGTTGTAGATATGTGGTAGTAGAGTAGAGGCCTGAGGGCACACACTTGTGTTGTGAATGAATTGTATAACTGCCTTAATGTTGCTGGACCCCAGGAAGAGTAGCTGCTGCCTTGGCAGGAACTAATGGGGATCCATAATAAACCCCAGGAAGAGTAGCTGCTGCCTTGGCAGGAACTAATGGGGATCCATAATAAACCCCAGGAAGAGTAGCTGCTGCCTTGGCAGGAACTAATGGGGATCCATAATAAACCCCAGGAAGAGTAGCTGCTGCCTTGGCAGGAACTAATGGGGATCCATAATAAACCCCAGGAAGAGTAGCTGCTGCCTTGGCAGGAACTAATGGGGATCCATAATAAACTCTTGAAAAGTTATAGTAAAAATTCTAAATTGCATCATCAGTTTAGTAACTAGCCCATGTCAGCTAACGTTTTTAGAGAGATATTTATTTAACTTGTCATGTCAGTCATTGCAGACCTTAGAGAGATATTTATTTATTTAACTCGTCAGAAATGTCCAAATCCAGATCAACTAGTCCCATGTCAGTTTTAATATTTTGTTTTCTTAGATATTATTGTGATATGAGTGACAAAAAATATGACATGAATACACATTAGACATGGCAAAATGTATAGAATTGCAAGAAGACTTGCTTTATGAATGCTACATTTTCTTTGCAGCCCATGACAGAATATGTCGAATCGCAGGAAATAAGCTTTAAACCTGCAAGATTCTCTCCACCAACAAGTGTTGTGAACAGTTTGTGTCATAAACAGTGCTTGTCATGAACAGGGGGGGGATGTTCCCCAATTTCTTATATTTATTTTGTTATTATTTAACCAGGTAAGAAGCCAGTTGAGAACAAGTTCTCATTTACAACCGCGACCTGGCCAAGATAAAGCAAAGCAGTGCGATAAAAACAACAACACAGAGTTACATATGGGGTAAAACAAAACATAAAGTCAAAAATACAACAGAGAATCTATATACAGTGTGTGCAAATGTAGTAGGTTATGGAGGTAAGGCAATAAATAGGCCATAGTGCAAAATAATTACAATTTAGTATTAACACTGGAGTGATAGATGTGCAGAAAATGATGTGCAAATAGAGATACTGGGGTGCAAATGAGCAAAATAAATAACAATATGGGGATGAGGTAGTTGGTGGGCTAATTTCAGATGGGCTGTGTACAGGTGCAGTGATCGGTAAGCTGCTCTGACAACTGATGCTTAAAGTTAGTGAGGGAGATTTATAGATGACCTGGAGCCAGTGGGTTTGGCGACGAATATGTAGTGAGGGCCAGCCAACGAGAGCGTACAGGTCACAATGGTGGGTAGTACATGGGGCTTTGGTGACCAAACGGATGGCACTGTGATAGACTACATCCAATTTGCTGAGTAGAGTGTCGGAGGCTATTTTGTAAATGACATCGCCAAAGTCAAGGACCGGTAGGATAGTCAGTTTTACGAGGGCATGTTTGGCAGCATGAGTGAAGGAGGCTTTGTTGCGAAATAGGAAGCCGATTTTAGATTTAACTTTAGATTGAAGATGCTTAATGTGAGTCTGGAAGGAGAGTTTACGGTCTAACCAGACACCTAGGTATTTGTATTTGTCCACAAATTCTAAGTCAGACCCGCCGAGAGTAGTGATTCTAGTCGGGTGGGCGGGTGCCAGCAGCGTTCGATTGAAAAGCATGCATTTAGTTTTACTAGTGTTTAAGAGCAGTTGGAGGCTACGGAAGGAGTGTTGTATGGCATTGAAGCTCGTTTGGAGGTTTGTTAACACAGTGTCCAATGAAGGGCCAGATGTATACAAAATGGTGTCGTCTGTGTAGAGGTGGATCTGAGAGTCACCAGCAGCGAGAGCGACATCATTGATATACACAGAGAATAGAGTCGGCCTGAGAATTGAACCCTGTGGCACTCCCATAGAGACTGCCAGAGGTCCAGACAACAGGTCCTCCGATTTGACACATTGAACTCTATCTGAGTAGTTGGTGAACCAGGCGAGGCAGTCATTTGAGAAACCAAGTCTGCCAATAAGAATGCGGTGATTGACAGAGTCGAAAGCCTAGGCCAGGTCGATGAAGACGGCTGCACAGTACTGTCTTTTATCGATCGCGGTTATAATATCGTTTAGGACCTTGAGCGTGGCTGAGGTGCACCCATGACCAGCTCGTAAACCAGATTGCATAGCGGAGAAGGTACGGTGGGATTCAAAATGGTCGGTGATCTGTTTGTTAACTTGGCTTTCAAATACTTTCGAAAGGCAGGGCAGGATGGATATAAGTCTGTAACAGTTTGGATCTAGAGTGTTACCCCCTTTGAAGAGGGGGATGACCATGGCAGCTTTCCAATCTCTGGGGATCTCAGATGATACGAAAGAGAGGTTGAACAGGCTAGTAATAGGGGTTGCTACAATTTTGGCGGCTAATTTTAGAAAGAAAGGATTCAGATTGTCTAGCCCAGCTGATTTGTAGGGGTCCAGATCTTGCAGCTCTTTCAGAACATCAGCTATCTGAATTTGGGTGAAGGAGAAGTGGGGGGGGAGTGGGCAAGTTGCAACGGAGGGTGCAGAGCTGGTGGCCGGGGTAGGGGTAGCCAGGTGGAAAGCATGGCCAGCCGTAGCAAAATGCTTATTCAAATTCTCAATTATCGTAGATTTATCGGTGGTGACAGTGTTTCCTAGCCTCAGTGCAGTGGGCAGCTGGGAGGAGGTGCTCTTATTCTCCATGGACTTTACAGTGTCCAAAAACTTTTTGGAGTTAGTGCTACAGGATGCAAATTTCTTTTTGAAAAAGCTAGCCGTTGCTTTCCTAACTGATTGTGTATATTGGTTCCTGACTTCCCTGAAAAGTTGCATATCGCGGGGGCTGTTCGATGCTAATGCAGTACACCACAGGATGTTTTTGTGCTGGTCAAGGGCAGTCAAGTCTGGGGTGAACCAGGGGCTATATCTGTTCTTAGTTCTGAATTTTTTGAATGGCCATGCTTATTTAAGATAGAGAGGAAAGCACTTTTAAAGAACATCCAGGCATCCTCTACTGACGGAATGAGGTCAATATCTATCCAGGATACCCGGGCCAGGTCAATTAGAAAGGCCTGCTCGCTGAAGTGTTTTAGGGAGCGTTTGACAGTGATGAGGGGTGGTCGTTTGACCGCGGACCCATTAAGGACGTAGGCAATGAGGCAGTGACCGCTGAGATCCTGGTTGAAGACAGCGGAGGTGTCTTTAGAGGGTAAATTAGTCAGGATGATATCTATGAGGGTGCCCATGTTTACGGAGTTAGGGTTGTACCTGGTAGGTTCCTTGATAATTTGTGTGAGATAATGTGTGTGAGTTGAGTGTAGAGGAAAGTAGTGAGGTGAGGAAGGTGGGCGTCAAGTGCAAAAATAGGGATACGTGCTCCAGTGTTTCCGAGATTGAACTTATTGAGAGTGAGGGAGAAGTACCTGCGGCAAGGATCACCGAATTTGGGCCTCTTCTCAAGGATGATAAGTTTGATTTTGGCCCAGTGGGAGTGAGATTTGTAGAGAGAATGGATCCTTGCTGTTTGGTTGATCTATATGTGGTGTCAGGTTGGGTTGAGGACAGGTTGGGGACAATAATTGTGACGATAATCTGGAGCAGGACGCCGTTGAAAAGAGTGATAACGGGGGTGGCATTGAGGAGGAGCTGTTGAAATCGAAGATTCCCAATGTCTGTGACGCCCGCGCGCTTGATGAGACCGGTGGGGAAACGGAGAAGACATTATCTGTAACGCTGAGTTTTGATGCAGAGTCGTTACCAGATAAAGTCAAGGTAGGAAGTGTCAGTTATCCCAGGAGAGTTTATGTTCCGAAAATATTACGGTGTTTTAGGTGTCAAGGTTATGGACATGTTGCAGCAGTTTGTAGGATGGAGATGCCTAGATGTGAGTAGTGTGCAGGAGGGCATGAGACAAAGGAATGTGTGGTATTGGTGGAGAAAGTTGTGTGTGTTAGTTGGGTATGGGTGATCATTGGGCTGGAGATCGGAGGTGTCCGGTGAGAGAGATGCAGGTTGCCTGGGTTACAGTAGTACAGAAAGAGTGGTAGATGGGTACAGGGTGGATCTTGAGAGGATTTCTGTGAGTAGAAAGAGACCAATAGAGAGGGATGGGAAGAATATGAGTAAGGTGGGCTTTTTAGCATTCATAGCCATGGTTGTCAATTGTACTGAAGAAATTGATCAAAAGTCACAGAAAATAGAGATTGTGGTGGCAGCGGCAGAGAAGTACTTGGGATTGCGAGGATTTACTGCAGAACAGATGCAGGGGGTGTTGAGTGGTAGTGACATGTCATCTCAGACCATTGGTATGGAGTAGGATTAGATAGGGTTAAATAGAGGAATGGGTGGAGGGTTTAGAGGGCTTATTTTCCTTTTTCCAAATGTTGGATTATTGTATCTAACAATATAATGTGAGTGGCTTCACACACTACAGTAGGTGGCGGTGTATGCTCTTAAAAGTTGGATGCGATCCACCAACCAAATCCCAAAGAAGAAGAAGAATCTGTAGTGCGTTCCTCCAGGTCTGTGGTCTCTGGGCATTCAGTGCTCCACTATTGATTAGGCCTACGTTTTTTAGACAAGAACATTATTCTACCTAGGCTACAACACAACAAGGAATGTATTATTGTTATTAAATGAGTACACAATTATTGTACATAGGCTGTAAACTGCAGTGATGCTTTTAGTTTTAGAAATATTTAGGACTAACTTATTCCTTGCCACCCACTCTGAAACTAACTGCAGCTCTTTGTTAAGTGTTGCAGTCATTTCACTCACTGTAGTAGCTGACGTGTATAGCTTTGAGTCATTCGAATACATAGACACACTGGCTTTACTCAAAGCCAGTGACATGTCGTCTGTAAAGATTGAAAAAAGTAAGGGGCCTAGACAGCTGCCCTGGGGAATTCCTGATTCTACCTGGATTATGTTGGAGAGGCTTCCATTAAAGAACACCCTCTGTGTTCTGTTAGACAGGTAACGCTTTATCCACAATATAGCAGGGGGGTAAAGCCATAACACATACGTTTTTCCAGCAGCAGACTATGATCGATAATATAAAAAGCCGCACTGAAGTCTAACAAAACAGCCCCCACAATCTTTTTATCATCAATTTCTCTCAGCCAATCATCAGTCATTTGTGTAAGTGCTGTGCTTGTTGAATGTCCTTCCCTATAAACGTGCTGAAAGTCTGTTGTCAATTTGTTTACTGTAAAATAGCGTTGTACTCCAATACCTTGACTTTGTTGTCCTTAAGCCATTTTGCCGCAACTTTGGAAGTAAGATTGGGGTCATTGTCCATTTGGAAAACCCATTTGCGACCAAGCTTTAACTTACTGACTGATGTCTTGAGATGTTGCTTCAATATATCCACATAATTTTCCTTCCTCATGATGCCATCTATTTTGTGAAGTGCACCAGTCCCTCCTGCAGCAAAGCACCCCCACAGCATGATGCTGCCACCCCCGTGCTTCACGGTTGGGATGGTGTTCTTCGGCTTGCAAGTAACCCCCTTTTTCCTCCAAACATAACGATGGTCCTTATGGCCAAACAGTTCTATTTTTGTTTCATCAGACCAGAGAACATTTCTCAAAAAAGTATGATCTTTGTCCCCATGTGCAGTTGCAAACCGTAGTCTGGCTTTTTTATGGTGGTTTTGGAGCAGTGGCTTCTTCCTTGCTGAGCAGCCTTTCAGGTTATGTCGATTTAGGACTTGTTTTACTGTGGATATAGATACTTTTGTACCCGTTTCCTCCAGCATCTTCACAAGGTCCATTGCTGTTGTTCTGGGATTGATTTGCACTTTTCGCACCAAAGTACGTTCATCTCTAGGATCCAGAACGCGTCTCCTTCCTGAGCGGCATGATGGCTGCGTGGTCCCATGGTGTTTATACTTGCGTACTATTGTTTGTACCGATGAACGTGGTACCTTCAGGCGTTTGTAAATTGCTCCCAAGGATGAAACAGACTTGTGGAGGTCTATAATTGTTTTCTGAGGTCTTGGCTGATTTATTTAGATTTTCCCATGATGTCAAGCTAAGAGGCACTGAGTTTGAAGGTAGGCCTTGAAATACATCCACAGGTACAACTCCAATTGACTCAAATGATGTCAATTTGTCATGAGCCCTCTCACTCCACCGGGTTACCACCTTAATTTGTTTCCACTATCTTCCACTCTGCTCACCACTCCCTCTACTCAGCCTAACTAGCTCCACCTGTCCCTGCTCTGCTCTGCTCTAATTACTCTGCCAGCTGTGCTGCATTACCCACTAACCTCTCCCAGTATTTAAAGCCCTGTCTTTCAGCTCTCCTTTGTCAGATCGTCTGCAAAGCTCACACCCGGAACCTGTTTGCTCGCGCTTCTGGCTCACCCTTGTTTTGTGACCCCGGACCTGCCTGATTCTTGGATACTCTTCTGCCCCAGGAAAACCAGACCTGCTTTCTGCCATAACGACTCCTGACTACTCTTCGATCCCGTTTTAATAAACTTTCTGGTGTGACGCAATTGTGGTCCTCTGGTCGTCTGTCTGAACCGTGACAGTACGATCTGACCATCATGGACTCAGCGCACACTTCCCCCGACATGGAAACCGACGAACCTGAGCAACCCACCGCCATGCTACGCCTGGAACACACTGAGAGAGGGCTAGCCCGCATGAGCGGCGACATCACCTCTCTGCTTCAGGTCGGCCACCAACAGCATCAGCAGTTCCAGCAGCACCAGCAGCAGTTCCAGCAGCAGCAACAACAACTCGCCATGATCATCCAACTCCTCACCAACCTTACCCCAGCCAGTCTGCCCACCAGCCCTGCCCCCGAGTTACCTGCCCCGGTCATTGCAGCCGCTGCTCCGGAACCCAAGATTGGAAACCCCGAGCGGTTCAACGGCGATTCAACCCAGGTCCGGCCATTCCTGACTAGCTGCCGACTTCAGTTCTCCTTGCAGCCAAGGACCTTCGCCACGGAGGGGGCTAAAGTTGGGTATGCCATCACTCACCTGACGGGCCGAGCTCGACTCTGGGGAACAGCAGAGTTCGAACGTCAAACCCCCGCATGTGCAACCTTCGACCTGTTTGCTGAGGAGATGCTGAAGGTGTTTGACCTGGATTCACCAACCGCAGAGGCGTCTCGTGAACTGTTCAGTATTCGACAAGGCAGACGTACAGTCGCAGACCATTCCATCGACTTCCGAACCCTGGCAAGACGAAGTTCTTGGAACACACCATCGTTGGTGGACGCGTTCTTCCATAGCTTGGCTGACTATATCAAGGACGAGTTGGTCTCCCATGAACTGCCTTCCACTCTTGATGAAGCCATCGCACTGACTGTCCGGATCGACAGAAGGATACAGACCCGTCGTCGTGAGAGGGGGCGCCAAGGTCCACCAACTACCGGCATTCGGAGAGATCCGACTGGGCTCCTGTCATCTACTGCCACTCACCCAAGTCAGCTTGATCAGTCTGAGCCTATGGAGATTGGGCGAGCCTCTCTCACTCCTGCAGAGCGCCAGCGCCGCTTCACCTCAAACCTCTGCCTCTATTGTGGAGGTGATGGACATCGTGTGGTAACCTGCCCTTTAAAAGCCGAAGCTCACCGGGCATAGGGGGAGTCCGGTTGAGCTCAATGACCATCCAGTCCTCCGACCGCAAACCCCTGCTGCAAGTTCACCTCCGCCTCTCTGACTCAACTCACACCCTGGCTGCTCTGGTGGATTCTGGCGCCGAAGCCAACATAATGGACATCAAGCTGGCACGCCAACTGGGACTGGAGAACCTCCGTTTGACACCTCCTATTCCTGCCCGGGCACTGGACGGACACTTACTCGGATCGGTCACTCATGTCACGGCCCCGGTCTCGATGGGTCTGTCCGGAAACCATCAAGAAACTATCCAGTTTCACCTGCTCCCCTCTCCAGGCCAACCCCTCATCCTGGGTTACCCATGGCTCCGCCGGCACAACCCTCAGCTCGACTGGGTGACCGGGGTGATCAGGGAGTGGGGAGAGGACTGCCACCGAACCTGCCTGCTTGCTGCCGCACTACCCCCTCGGCCAGTACCTACTAACTCCGCTCCTGACCTCTCCAATGTCCCAGAATGCTACCATGGTCTCAGAGAAGTGTTTAACAAAGCAAGAGCCACATCTCTGCCCCCTCACCGACCGTACGACTGTGCCATCGACCTCCTCCCTGGAACAGCCCCTCCAAGGGGCCGTCTTTATTCGTTGTCTGCTCCTGAAAGAAAGTCCATGGAGGACTACATCAATGACTCTCTGTCCGCAGGATTAATCCGTTCATCTTCATCTCCTGCTGGTGCTGGCTTCTTCTTTGTGGGGAAGAGGGACGGATCTCTTCGCCCCTGCATCGACTACAGGGGACTCAACGACATCACAGTGAAAAACCGTTACCCTCTGCCTCTGCTCACCTCTGCTTTTGAGTTGCTCCAGGGAGCCACTGTTTTTACCAAGTTGGATCTCAGAAACGCTTACCACCTAGTGCGGATCCGGGAGGGAGATGAATGGAAAACCGCATTCAATACACCAACAGGCCACTACGAGTATCTGGTTATGCCTTTTGGCCTCACCAATGCTCCTGCTGTGTTCCAGGCTCTAGTGAATGATGTACTGCGGGACATGTTAAACAAGTTTGTCTTCGTTTACCTGGATGACATCTTAATCTACTCCAGAAACCTGTCTGAACACACCCGCCATGTCCAGCAAGTCCTTCATCGTCTTCTGGAGAATTCCCTCTACGCCAAGGCAGAGAAATGTGAGTTTCACGTCAAGACAGTGGCCTTCCTGGGGTACATAGTGGCAGAGGGAAGTATCCAAATGGATCCTGCCAAAGTATCAGCAGTCACTTCATGGCCAGTTCCGGAGAACAGAAAGAAGCTGCAACAGTTTCTGGGGTTTGCTAACTTCTATAGAAAGTTTATCCGGAACTACAGTACCGTTGCTGCCCCTCTCACTGCTCTAACCAGCACCAAGCAACCCTTCACCTGGACCCCAGCAGCCGACAAAGCCTTCAGTACCCTCAAGGTAAGGTTCACCTCCGCTCCCATCCTCCAGATGCCTGATGTGGACCGGCAATTCATTGTGGAGGTGGACGCCTCGGATGTGGGAGTTGGTGCTGTGATTTCTCAGTGGGCTGCGGAGGATAGGAAGCTCCATCCCTGTGCCTTTTTCTCACGTCGGTTGTCCCCCTCTGAGTGCAATTACGACATAGGGAACCGAGAGCTGCTGGCTGTGAAGCTTGCCTTGGAGGAGTGGCGTCACTGGCTGGAGGGGTCCACCATTCCATTTCTCGTTTGGACCGATCATAAGAACTTGGAGTACATCCGCACGGCCAAACGGTTGAACTCCAGGCAGTCCCGCTGGGCCCTGTTCTTCACCAGGTTTAATTTCACTCTGTCATACCGGCCTGGATCACGCAACACCAAGCCAGACGCCCTCTCCCGTCAATTCCAGAAGGATGACACCCCCTCCAAGGATCCTGTGTCGATTCTGCCAAGTCCCTGCATCGTAGCAGCTCTGACCTGGGCTGTTGAGGAACAGGTGCTGGAAGCTCTCCGTAACCAGCCAGGTCCCAGCACTTGCCCAGCTGACCGCCTTTTTGTCCCCGAAGACCTGAGGTCCCAGGTCGTTCAGTGGGGACATGACTCCCGCCTAGCTTGTCACCCTGGCTCCACCCGCACTTACAACCTGCTCGCCCAGAGGTTCTGGTGGCCCTCTCTGAGAAAGGATGTACGGGAATTCGTCCAAGCCTGCCCCATCTGCAACCAACACAAGTCGTCCTGCCAGCCCCCAGCCGGATTGCTGCAGCCCCTGCCTGTGCCCAGACGTCCCTGGTCTCACATCGCCCTTGACTTTGTCACGGGGCTGCCCCCTTCAAGTGGCATGACCGTCATTCTCACCATAGTTGACCGATTCAGCAAGATGGCACACTTCATTCCCCTCCCCAAGCTCCCAACCGCCAAGGAGACCGCCCAGGTGGTCCTGGAACACGTCTTCCGGATCCACGGACTGCCAAAGGATGTAGTTTCTGACCGTGGTCCACAATTCTCCTCCGCTTTTTGGAAGGAGTTCTGTCACCTGCTGGGAGCCACAGTCAGTCTGACTTCCGGATTCCATCCCCAATCCAATGGGCAGTCAGAGCGGGCAAATCAGGAGCTCGAGAAGGCACTGCGATGCATGACTTCACGCAACCCCCACTCCTGGTCGCAGCAATTGACATGGGTGGAGTACGCACACAATTCTCTGACCTGCTCTGCCATCGGTATGTCCCCTTTCCAATGTGTTTATGGATACCAGCCTCCTCTATTTGCCAGCCAGGAAGGGGAGGTTACTTGCCCATCTGCACTTGCTTTTGCCCGTCGATGTCGCCGCACCTGGTCACAAGCCCGAGCCACACTCCTCAGATCCGTTGCCAGCTACACTACCGGGGCCAACCGTCGGAGAATTCCTGCTCCCACCTACCATGTTGGTCAAAGGGTGTGGTTGTCATCGAAGAACCTGCCACTCAGGGTGGAGTCGCAAAAGCTGGCACCTCGGTTCATTGGCCCATTCCCTATCATAAGAGTGATTAGCCCAACTGCTGTCCGGCTCCAACTGCCTAATTCCATGAGGGTGCACCCCACTTTCCATGTGTCTAAGATTAAGCCCATTCATGAGAGTCCGCTGGTCCCTGCTGCGCCTTGTCCTCCTCCTCCACAGCTCGTCGATGGTGGTCTGGTTTACACCGTCCGCCGCCTGCTTCGGTCCAGACGGAGGGGTAGGGGTCTCCAGTACCTCATTGACTGGGAGGGCTATGGACCTGAGGAAAGGACCTGGGTGCCAGCTAGTCGGATTGTGGATAGGACTCTCATCACCGCCTTCCACCAACGGCATCCTGATCAACCTGCAATCCGTAGGGGCCGCCCCAGAGGGGTCCCTAACCGTCCTGCCCGCTCGGCTTCCTGTCCTGTGCCTGATCCTGTCTCGGGACCTGTCCCATCTCCCGACCACGGCCCTCCGGCTTCCTCCGAGGATGAGGACGTTCACTCGGACCGTTCGGAGGAGTTCTAGCCCTCCTCCGGCTCCCCTCCTCCCGCCCGGCGTGGTGTTGCTCTTGGGACTTCTGGGGCCGTCCCTTGGGGGGGGGGTTCTGTCATGAGCCCTCTCACTCCACCGGGTTACCACCTTAATTTGTTTCCACTATCTTCCACTCTGCTCACCACTCCCTCTACTCAGCCTAACTAGCTCCACCTGTCCCTGCTCTGCTCTGCTCTAATTACTCTGCCAGCTGTGCTGCATTACCCACTAACCTCTCCCAGTATTTAAAGCCCTGTCTTTCAGCTCTCCTTTGTCAGATCGTCTGCAAAGCTCACACCCGGAACCTGTTTGCTCGCGCTTCTGGCTCACCCTTGTTTTGTGACCCCGGACCTGCCTGATTCTTGGATACTCTTCTGCCCCAGGAAAACCAGACCTGCTTTCTGCCATAACGACTCCTGACTACTCTTCGATCCCGTTTTAATAAACTTTCTGGTGTGACGCAATTGTGGTCCTCTGGTCGTCTGTCTGAACCGTGACACAATTAGCCTATCAGAAGCTTCTAAAGCCATGACATCATTTTCTGGAATTTTCCAAGCTGTTTAAAGGCACAGTCGACTTAGTGTATGTAAACTTCTGACCCACTGGAATTGTGATACAGTGAATTATAAGTGAAATAATCTGTAAACAATTGTTGGAAAAATGACTTGTGTCATGCACAAAGTAGATGTCCTAACCGACTTGCCAAAACTATAGTTTGTTAACAAGAAATATGTGGAGTGGTTGAAAAAATGAGTTTTAATGACTCCAACCTAAGTGTATGTAAACTTCCAATCAGTGTTGATTGAGCTTCCGGTTTTAACTTGAAACTTCATTTTCATCTAATTGTCGATGGTGCAAGGGCAGCTGGAATTGAGCAGCATTGAAAGGTAAGTAATACAGTGAGGGAAAAAAGTATTTAATCCCCTGCTGATTTTGTACGTTTGCCCACTGACAAAGAAATGATCAGTCTATAATTTTAATGGTAGGTTTCTTTGAACAGTGAGAGACAGAATAATAACAACAAAAATCCAGAAAAACACATTTCACAAATGTTATAAATTGATTTGCATTTTAAATGAGGGAAATAAGTATTTGACCCCCTCTCAATGAGAAAGATTTCTGGCTCCCAGGTGTCTTTTATACAGGTAACGAGCTGAGATTAGGAGCACACTCTTAAAGGGAGTGCTCCTAATCTCAGTTTGTTACCTGTATAAAAGACACCTGTCCACAGAAGCAATCAATCAATCAGATTCCAAACTCTCCACTATGGCCAAGACCAAAGAGCTCTCCAAGGATGTCAGGGACAAGATTGTAGACCTACACAAGGCTGGAATGGGCTACAAGACCATCGCCAAGCAGCTTGGTGAGATGGTGACAACAGTTGGTGCAATTATTCGCAAATGGAAGAAACACAAAAGAACTGTCAATCTCCCTCGGCCTGGGGCTCCATGCAAGATCTCACCTCGTGGAGTTGCAATGATCATGAGAACGGTGAGGAATCAGCCCAGAACTACACGGGAGGATCTTGTCAATGATCTCAAGGCAGCTGGGACCATAGTCACCAAGAAAACAATTGGTAACACACTACGCCGTGAAGCACTGAAATCCTGCAGCACCCGCAAGGTCCCCCTGCTCAAGAAAGCACATATACAGGGCCGTCTGAAGTTTGCCAATGAACATCTGAATGATTCAGAGGAGAACTGGGTGAAAGTGTTGTGGTCAGATGAGACCAAAATCAAGCTCTTTGGCATCAACTCAACTCGCCGTGTTTGGAGAAGGAGGAATGTTTCCTATGACCCCAAGAACACCATCCCCACCGTCAAACATGGAGGTGGAAACATTATGCTTTGGGGGTGTTTTTCTGCTAAGGGGACAGGACAACTTCACCGCATCAAAGGGACGATGGACGGGGCCATGTACCGTCAAATCTTGGTTGAGAACCTCCTTCCCTTAGCCAGGGCATTGAAAATGGGTCGTGGATGGGTATTCCAGCATGACAATGACCCAAAACACACGGCCAAGGCAACAAAGGAGTGGCTCAAGAAGAAGCACATTAAGGTCCTGGAGTGGCCTAGCCAGTCTCCAGACTTTAATCCCATAGAAAATCTGTGGAGGGAGCTGAAGGTTCGAGTTGCCAAACGTCAGCCTCGAAACCTTAATGACTTGGAGAAGATCTGCAAAGAGGAGTGGAACAAAATCCCTCCTGAGATGTGTGCAAACCTGGTGGCCAACTACAAGAAACATCTGACCTCTGTGATTGCCAACAAGGGTTTTGCCACCAAGTACTAAGTCATGTTTTGCAGAGGGGTCAAATACTTATTTCCCTCATTAAAATGCAAATCAATTCATAACATTTTTGACATGTGTTTTTCTGGATTTTTTTGTTGTTATTCTGTCTCTCACTGTTCAAATAAAGCTACCATTAAAATTATAGACTGATCATGTCTTTGTCAGTGGGCAAACGTATAAAATCAGCAGTGGATCAAATACTTTTTTCCCTCACTGTATGTTAATTTTTTAATAAGTTAGCTGGTGGCCAAACTTGTTATTTCGGTAAGTGAATGTTCGAGATCTTTGTTTGTAGATACACATCTGCAAAGTTTATATTTAGAAGGTTGCTAGCTAGCTAACGTGGTTAGTTAACGTTAGTGCTAGATTAATGAGCTATCTAGCTAAATGTTAGCGGGAACTTTTCTCAACTTATTAGTTTGCTAAAATTAGCAAACTATACGATTAGAGAAAATGAATCGAAATCCAGTGTGGGCAGTGCAAATAGTCCGGGTAGCAATGATTAGCTGTTCAGGAGTCTAATGGCTTGGGGGTAGAAGCTGTTGAGAAGCCTTTTGGACCTAGAGTTGGCGCTCCGGTACCGCTTGCCGTGCGGTAGCAGAGAGAACAATCTATGACTAGGGTGGCTGGAGTCTTTGACAATTTTGAGGGCCTTCCTCTGACACCGCCTGGTATAGAGGTCCTGGACCGCAAGGAAGCCTGTCACGACTGTCTTGGTGTGTTTGGACCATGATCGTTCGTTGGTGATGTGGACACCAAGGAACTTGAAGCTCTCAACCTGTTCCACTACAGCCCTGTCGATGAGAATGGGGGCGTGCTCAGTCCTCTTTTTTTTTCCTGTAGTCCACAATCATCTCCTTTGTCTTGATCACGTTGAGGGAGAGGTTGTTGTCCTGGCACCACACGATCAGGTCTCTGACCTCCTCCCTATAGGCTGTCTCATAATTGTCTGTGATGAGGCCTACCACTGTTGTGTCGTCAGCAAACTTAATGATGGTGTTGGAGTTGTGCCTGGCCATGCAGTCATGGGTGAACAGGGAGTACAGGAGGGGACTGAGCAAGCACCCCTGAGGGGCCCCCGTGTTGAAGATCAACGTGGCAGATGTGTTGTTACCTACCCTTACCACCTGGGGGCAGCCCGTCAGGAAGTCCAGGATCCAGTTGCAGAGGGAGGTGTTTAGTCCCAGAATCCTTAGCTTAGTGATGAGCTTTGAGGGCACTATGGTGTTGAACGCTGAGCTGTAGTCAATTAACAGCATTCTCACGTAGGTGTTCCTCTTGTCCAGGTGGGAAAGGGCAGTGTGGAGTGCAATAGAGATTGCATCATCTGTGGATCTGTTGGGGCGTTATGCAAATTGGAGTGGATCTAGGGTTTCTGTGATAATGGTGTTGATGTGAGCCATGACCAGCCTTTCAAAGCACTTCATGGCTACAGACGTGAGTGCTGCGGGTCGGTAGTCATTTAGGCAGGTAATCTTAGTGTCCTTGGGCACAGGGACTATGGTGATCTGCTTGAAACATGTTGGTATTACAGACTCAGTCAGGGACATGTTGAAAATGTCAGTGAAGACACTTGCCAGTTGGTCAGCGCATGCTCGGAATACACGTCCTGGTAATCAGTCTGGCCCTGCGGCCTTGTGAATGTTGACCTGCTTAAAAGTCACATCGGCTACGGAGAGTGTAATCACACAGTCATCCGGCACAGCATCTTGTAACTTAGCGCTAACGTTAGCTAGCTAGCGCACGTGGCCAGACATGATAAGGTTGTCCTCTGTCATTTAGATTAACGTGTCTATGGTGTGTGCTTGTTGTTAATCACAGATAAGACATTGTGTTCAAGCCAATACGTCCTGAGATGTTTCTTTCCTATAGATTTGTGGTGGTGGTAACTGTTTGTAGCTAGCTGGTTTGGTTGGTTGATTTCACTGGAATATTGCCTTGCCAGGCCTCAGATCTGCAGGCAGGCAGACACCAGTTACATCATTAAAGTGGCATTTGGAACAAATGGTTGATCCACTGCAGGGAAGACAAAGGGGAGAGGGTATAAGGGGGACATTTGGTGTGATTGTTCAGTTACACCATAAAATGTTTGCAACCAAATGTAACTTAAATATGGTTTGTAATTGCATTTTGCAGGAGTGTAACATGTAGGTGAAGGTCCAAATACCAAAAATGCAAGAAGCTCATGAAGTTGCAGCCTGGGTTCTCTTATGGAGATTTCATCAATCAAAGGTGAATATATGATGTATTTTCTTAATTGAACCCTTGGGTTTGATTTGGGTCAGAACCATTCTGGTGGCTTATCTCACTGGATTCTTATTAGTTTCTTTTTGTTGTTGTCCAAAATAGGTTTGGACTGCCCTCTAAAGCACAAATACACATTGTTGATGATTCCCAAATTGAGGTGGAGGAGGATGTCCTGCTGGACCTGATTGAGGAGATTTCCAGACCTGTGCCTCACGATCATGGATCTTTCTACAGTCTAAACATAATGATATCAAATACTGTGAATGTATAGATTGATTGCTTCGATCCCATTGTTTGTGCTCAGACTTTACTAGTTCGTGCACAGACACATTATCCCTCTCGTCAAGTGATTTAGACCTGAGATCTCCAGAAAGACGGTCTTTAAAAAGGCCAACACAACCTTTAGGAGATGAGGCCATCGACTCTGCAGCAGCTAAAGAGATGTAATGATAACTGATATTGGATGTTGATGATCCCATTTCTGTGTTTGCTCTTCATGGAGATTCAGACAGCATAAACCAACCCTCAATTTGTTTAACTCCTCTCTTGTCTTGGTGTAGCTTAGCGGTTAAGAGCGTTTTGTACCAGTAACCAAAAGGTTGCTGGTTCTAATCCCCCGAGCCGACTAGGTGAAAAATCTGTCGATGTGCCCTTGAGCAAGGCACTTAACCCTAATTGATCCTGTAAGTCGCTCTGGATAAGAGCGTCTGCTAAATGACTAAAATTTAAAAAATGTAAATGTCAGAGATAGTAGAAGAGTACCAGACAACCAAAACATTGGACCACAGAGCCATGAAAGAGATGCATGAGGTCTTCTCATTAGACAATCTGGCCACAAACAATGGGATCAAAACAATCAAACTATACATTAATGTTATTTGGCTTCATTATGAGACTGTAGAAAAGATACAGTATCTTCATCATTAAAACTTTGGTTAAAGTGTGTGTGCGCTTTACTGTTTTTGAGCAGGAGGCTTCCCACTCGTCAACAGAGGGAGAGAGAACGTTATGTTCTTGGAATTTTGACCCTCTTTCCTTGGTTGAGATTTTCCTTTTTCAGCCAAAGGCTATGTAGGTGCTGGTAGAGCATGATTGCTTTAATATTTTGTTCTGTGGACTGAAAAGGGACATCAAACAGTCATAGCATCAAGACAAAAAAATAATAACCATTTGACTACCATGTTGGTCACCATGTTGGTCACCATGTTGGTCACCATGTTGGTCACCATGTTGGTCACCTTTTCCCACATCTAAGGAACACTTCTATGATCCTGACACGGGAAAACGATATCTGAATTATCGCCTGAAGACGGTATGAAGGAAGACCTCACGTCGACCCATCAAGAAGAGTATTTCACCCCAGCCGGGAGGCCCAACCCATAGGAGGAAGACTGACCTGGACCACCAGCTTGTTGGTGATGCTTGCAAGGAGGCCAAATCATTCCTTGTCCACTCGGCCGATGAAAAACTAAATCTATCAGAAGATGAAGGAGGTGTTTCAGCATCGCCAGGAGCCACAGACGTCCTCACAGTCTTTCCCAGGTTTCTGGACATCAAAGGATTGGTGAGTGATGTAGTATGTAGTATGTCTTGGAATCAGAACTACAGGCTATTTGTCTGATATAAAACATTGATTTTGTGTTGGTCATGAAGTTGAGTTGATTCACTTCGTTTTAGGTGAATCAGGACTTTTTGCTGATGTTCGACGATGAAACATCCTCTAAGCTCCTTGAAAAGTGGGACACCTAAAGTCATCAAACTGGCAAAATCCTTGAATAAGAATAAGACCACCAATTTAATAAGACCACCAATTTAATAAGACCACCAATTTAATAAGACCACCAATTTGCGTCGCCTACCTGAATGAAGTCTGCAGGAAAATTCTGCCAGAGAATGACAGCGAAACCAGTAGGTTGATTCTCTCGTGGATAGTGCAGTGTTTCGAACTCAGCGATTGTTGTTTTCATGTGATTTGGGGTGTTTGCCTTTTCTCGCCCTCAGACTGGGACAATGATATGTCCTCCCTGCTGATATGTCCTCCCTCCTGCTGATATGTCCTCCCTGCTGATATGTCCTCCCTGCTGATATGTCCTCCCTGCTGATATGTCCTCCCTGCTGATATGTCCTCCCTGCTGATATGTCCTCCCTGCTGATATGTCCTCCCTGCTGATATGTCCTCCCTGCTGATATATCCTCCCTGCTGATATGTCCTCCCTGCTGATATGTCCTCCCTGCTGATATGTCCTCCCTGCTGATATGTCCTCCCTCCTGATATGTCCTCCCTCCTGCTGATATGTCCTCCCTGCTGATATGTCCTCCCTGCTGATATGTCCTCCCTGCTGGTATGTCCTCCCCGCTGATATGTCCTCCCTGCTGGTATGTCCTCCCCGCTGATATGTCCTCCCTGCTGATATGTCCTCCCTGCTGATATGTCCTCCCTCCTGATATGTCCTCCCTCCTGCTGATATGTCCTCCCTGCTGATATGTCCTCCCTGCTGATATGTCCTCCCTGCTGATATGTCCTCCCTGCTGATATGTCCTCCCTGCTGATATGTCCTCCCTGCTGATATGTCCTCCCTGCTGATATGTCCTCCCTGCTGATATGTCCTCCCTGCTGATATGTCCTCCCTCCTGATATGTCCTCCCTCCTGCTGATATGTCCTCCCCGCTGATATGTCCTCCCTGCTGATATGTCCTCCCTGCTGATATGTCCTCCCTCCTGATATGTCCTCCCTCCTGCTGATATGTCCTCCCTGCTGATATGTCCTCCCTGCTGATATGTCCTCCCTCCTGATATGTCCTCCCTGCTGATATGTCCTCCCTGCTGATATGTCCTCCCTGCTGATATGTCCTCCCTGCTGATATGTCCTCCCTCCTGATATGTCCTCCCTCCTGCTGATATGTCCTCCCCGCTGATATGTCCTCCCCGCTGATATGTCCTCCCTGCTGATATGTCCTCCCTCCTGATATGTCCTCCCTCCTGCTGATATGTCCTCCCTGCTGATATGTCCTCCCTGCTGATATGTCCTCCCTCCTGATATGTCCTCCCTCCTGATATGTCCTCCCTGCTGATATGTCCTCCCTCCTGATATGTCCTCCCTGCTGATATGTCCTCCCTGCTGATATGTCCTCCCTGCTGATATGTCCTCCCTGCTGATATGTCCTCCCTGCTGATATGTCCTCCCTGCTGATATGTCCTCCCTCCTGCTGATATGTCCTCCCTGCTGATATGTCCTCCCTGCTGATATGTCCTCCCTGCTGATATGTCCTCCCTGCTGATATGTCCTCCCTGCTGATATGTCCTCCCTGCTGATATGTCCTCCCTGCTGATATGTCCTCCCTGCTGATATGTCCTCCCTGCTGATATGTCCTCCCTGCTGATATGTCCTCCCTGCTGATATGTCCTCCCTCCTGCTGATATGTCCTCCCTCCTGCTGATATGTCCTCCCTGCTGATATGTCCTCCCTGCTGATATGTCCTCCCCACTGTATGTCCTCCCTCCTGCCGCTGCTTCATCTCCTCCCACCACCAGCAGGAGGGAAGAGGACCTAGATCAGTGCCAGTGATGCTGTGGGCAGACTAGTGCACTTTCATAAGGTAAGATGATACAGTAACCTTTTTTTGGGTTGTCTCTTCATTGTTGAGTGACTTAAAAAGACCCTTTGTGTGTTGCAGTCATGCTGCAGCACTGAAGACCATCTTGATGGGAGACATGGTCGACAGCCAAATCCTCCTTGCCGTAGGAAGAAGACCTCTGACCAAGATTGACAACATCGGGGTGGACGAGAAGCTCGTTCCTTACCAGGCAACTAGTGGTCTGTGTGCGTTTGATGAACTGTTCAAAGCTCACTTTTGTCTTTAATCTGACGTATGATGATGTTCTTGTCAACTTCAACACATTTGCGCAGACAACCATCTACAACATCGATGTAGGCAAAACAAGAGAGGCCTCTAGCGTGATAGAGTTGAGGACAAAACCTCTTAACTAGATAAATGCATGCTACGGTGCTTTTGTTGTCAAGCGTTGCACAGAAACAGCCAGTCATTGATATCTCATTTTTAGAATTGAGCACAGATTCGATCCCTCCACCAAGTTTAGATTGTGCTCAAGACGGTTGTAGACGGCAGTTTTTCAACATACTCAGGTTTCGGAAAACATTTGAATAGTATTCATAAGGATATTGGTCAAGTAGTTGATGCATTGAGCTTAGAAGGGCCCTCTCATGTTGCTGATTCTCCTGTCCAGTCAGAAGCTCCACTGGTGACATTGGTGTCCCACATGATAACACTCAAAGTGATTGTTTTGAGAAGAATGGACAGAGTCTTGCTAAAGATTGTGTGCCTCCATCATTGCCAAGTTGCAAGCTAGTGGTGTTGTGTCAACAATAAGACACTTATGAAGACTTTTGTGATGGAAGTTACTTTAAGACTCATCCCTTGTTCTCAAAACATAGAAATGCTTTACAGATCCAATTGTACTATGATGACTTTGAAACTGCCAACCCCCATTGGATCCAAGCGTGGTGTTCACAAGATGGGCGCCATTTATTTTGTCCTCAGGAATCTGCCACCCAAGTTTAACTCTGCTGTGACGAATATTCATTTAGTGTCATTATTACATTATCAAGATCTAAAGAAATATGTCTTTGATGTCATTCTAGAGCCCTTGGTTAAATGACGTTAAACAACTGGAGAGTGATGGTGTAAATGTGCCTTTAACAACTGATAGTTTATGGCACTATCTTCCAAATCACTGGAGACAATTTGGGGATGCATGCAGTCCCTGGTTTTACAGTCTTTCAGTGGTCATTACTTTTGCCGGTGCTGTTTGATAGAAAAGTCTAATGCTCAGATGGTTTACAGTGAGGATGACCCTAAGATTGTCCCGTGTAGCTCAGTTGGTAGAGCATGGCGCTTGCAACACCAGGGTTGTGGGTTCAATTCCCACGGGGGACCAGTATGAAACAAATTAAATGTATGCACTCACTAACTGTAAATTGCTCTGGATAAGAGCGTCTGCTAAATGACTAAAATGTAATGTAAATGGTAAAGATAAATTTGAAATGCATTTGAATCAGACTCACAGCTCCTATCTGTGTATGGTGTAAAGACACATTCTAAACTAAACAGTTTGCAGCACATCCATGTTTTTCTGTGGACATAATGCATGACATTATTGAATGGGGTGGCTCAGTTTGACTTAAAACTGTTTGAAAATGTCTCTGAAAACTTTATTTTGAAATGTGTGCTTCTCTCTAGAATCTACTCGTTGGACTGTGGGTACTTGGAGCGCAAAAACCGTCCAACTAAAATAAACCTAGAGAACAGTGAAAATAGCATTGCTCTTAATTCTATTTAAACTCTGTGTCCTGTGAGAAACGTTGATTTTGGGTGATGTTGTTCCACTGGGAAATGAGAACTGGAATTTGCTTCTCATCTTACTGCAAATAATCAAGTGTTCCATTTCCCCTGACTGTGTATCTGAAGCATTTGATAATTGAACGTCACACACTTTTCAAACAGTTGTACCCACATAAAAACTTGATACCCAAACATCACTTTATGATATATTAGACCAGCATGCAAACGACAAATCGGTCCTTTTTTTTTTTTACATATGTGGAGCATGAGCTTTGAGGCAAAGCACAGACTCTTTAAGAACACCCTCAAAAACTTCAAGAACATTGCTAAGTCCCTTGCCAAAAAACACCAATTTGCTATAGGCCATAACTGGGAGACATCCCCATTGTGACATTGTCACGCTCGTTGTGTAAAGGATCAGACCAAGGTGCAGCGTGGTATGCGTACATAGTCGTTTATTTTAATAAACACAGACAAAATAACAAAATCCAACAGAACGTGAAGTTCAAGAGGCTAAACATCCAACGAGCCAAACAGAAACAAGATCCCACAACATAGGTAGGCAAAATGGCTACCTAATTATGATCCCCAATCAGAGACATCGACCGACAGCTGCCTCTGATTGGGAACCACACCCGGCCAACATAGAAATATATAAATTAGATTTCACACCCTGACCAAACCAACTAGAGATCTCAATGTCAGGGCGTGACAGACAAACTGATTATGGACCAATGAAAGCATTTTCCCTGAGTGATTTTACTGGTGGTGAGGAGTTGGCAGCGTCACTTCAGGTCACTATGCAGAAAGCCATTTACTCTACCAAGCTGGGTTAAGATGGATGGCACGGAGTACAGAGAGGGACTGTTAGTTTGCTGTAAGATGGAGCATGAAATGCCAGTCTTTTGTAAAATAACTAAGATCATTGGGGTTGACAATATTGCATACCTATTGCTGGACAAGTTGCATACTGATAATTTCAGTGAACATTACCATGCGTTCACTGTGTTTGATGGTGTTGATGACAGAGTTGGCAAAGTTGATCTGAAATTGTATACGCCTTTTGTTCTTCAAAGTGCTTATGGTGCTGATGAGAGCCTTTATGTTGTTCCTTTGTTTGACATGATTGAGTAATAGTCAGATTATTGTCAACTTTGTCAAGAAAATTGCATACCTAGTCTTAGGACATCCGCTTGTGTTAAATAGCAACTCTGCAAATACTCTTGTTCTCATATAGTACATGTACTGAGGTGCCTGTGATGCACTGATTTCATTCTGAGGCACCTGTGATGCACTGATTTCATTATGATGCACTGATTTCATTCTGAGGCACCTGTGATGCACTGATTTCATTCTGATGCGGCTGTGATGCACTGATTTCATTCTGAGGTGCCTGTGAAGCACTGATTTCATTCTGAGGCACCTGTGATGCACTGATTTCATTATGATGCACTGATTTCATTCTGAGGCACCTGTGATGCACTGATTTCATTATGATGCACTGATTTCATTCTGAAGCGGCTGCGAGGAACTGTTTTCATAAATTAAACAAAGCAGAGTCACTACTCTTGTAAGGAATCATTTATTGCTCCTTTTTAAGTCACCTACAACTTGCAGGCTTGATTTATGAGTGGGAGAAAATCAGACAAAAAATTGTTACTTCCTAGTGTGATTATTTAGCACTTCCTGGTTTCAATTAATCTACAGGATGCATTCTCTAGAGTTGATCCTCAACACTGAAAGGTGTTGCTGCTTAACACTGAAAGGTGTTGCTGCTTAACACTGAAAGGTGTTGCTGCTTAACACTGAAAGGTGTTGCTTCTTAACACTGAAAGGTGTTGCTGCTTAACACTGAAAGGTGTTGCTGCTTAACACTGAAAGGTGTTGCTGCTTAACACTGAAAGGTGTTGCTGCTTAACACTGAAAGGTGTTGCTGCTTAACACTGAAAGGTGTTGCTGCTTAACACTGAAAGGTGTTGCTGCTTAACACTGAAAGGTGTTGCTGCTTAACACTGAAAGGTGTTGCTGCTTAACACTGAAAGGTGTTGCTGCTTAACACTGAGGGTGTTGCTGCTTAACACTGAGGGTGTTGCTGCTTAACACTGAAAGGTGTTGCTGCTTAACACTGAAAGGTGTTGCTGCTTAACACTGAAAGGTGTTGCTGCTTAACACTGAGAGTGTTGCTGCTTAACACTGAAAGGTGTTGCTGCTTAACACTGAAAGGTGTTGCTGCTTAACACTGAAAGGTGTTGCTGTTTAACACTGAAAGGTGTTGCTGCTTAACACTGAGGGTGTTGCTGCTTAACACTGAGGGTGTTGCTGCTTAACACTGAGGGTGTTGCTGCTTAACACTGAAAGGTGTTGCTGCTTAACACTGAAAGGTGTTGCTGCTTAACACTGAAAGGTGTTGCTGCTTAACACTGAAAGGTGTTGCTGCTTAACACTGAAATGTGTTGCTGCTTAACACTGAGGGTGTTGCTGCTTAACACTGAAAGGTGTTGCTGCTTAACACTGAGGGTGTTGCTGCTTAACACTGAGGGTGTTGCTGCTTAACACTGAGGGTGTTGCTGCTTAACACTGAAAGGTGTTGCTGCTTAACACTGAAAGGTGTTGCTGCTTAACACTGAAAGGTGTTGCTGCTTAACACTGAAAGGTGTTGCTGCTTAACACTGAAATGTGTTGCTGCTTAACACTGAGGGTGTTGCTGCTTAACACTGAAAGGTGTTGCTGCTTAACACTGAAAGGTGTTGCTGCTTAACACTGAAAGGTGTTGAAAAAACACTCCCATGGGTCATTTGAACAACACCTGAAGTGTCATATCTTAACACTCAGAGAGTGTTTCAATATTAACACTACAAAAAGGGTTAAATTAACACTGATGAGAATGGACCTATATAAACACTGGGCGAGTGTTAAATTAACACTGATGAGAATGGACCTATATAAACACTGGGCGAGTGTTAAATTAACACTGATGAGAATGGACCTATATAAACAATGGGCGAGTGTTAAATTAACACTTTCAAATTTGCTGTGTATCTGTTACTGAGCAGGGCTTCTGTCTCCTACTGTCTGTCTGCACAGGTATTCTATATACACTACCGGTCAAAAGTTTGGACACACCTACTCATTCAAGGGTTTTTCTTTATTTTTTACTATTTTCTACATTGTAGAATAATAGTGAAGACATCGAAACTATGAAATAACACATATGGAATCATGTAGTATCCAAAAAAGTGATACACAAATCAAAATATATTTTATATTTGAGATTCTTCAAATAGCCACCCTTTGCCTTGATGACAGCTTTGCACACTCTTGGCATTCTCTCAACCAGATTCATGAGGTAGTCATTATGTATGAGACATTAGTCCAGGTATGAGTCATTAGTCCAGGTATGAGACATTAGTCCAGGTATGAGTCATTAGTTCAGGTATGAGACATTAGTCCAGGTATGAGTCATTAGTCCAGGTATGAGACATTAGTCATTAGGTATGAGACATTAGTCCAGGTATGAGACATTAGTCCAGGTATGAGACATTAGTCATTATGTATGAGACATTAGTCCAGGTATGAGACATTAGTCCAGGTATGAGTCATTAGTCCATGTATGATACAGTAGTCATTAGGTATGAGACATTAGTCCAGGTATGAGACATTAGTCCAGGTATGAGTCATTAGTCCAGGTATGAGTCATTAGGTATGAGACATTAGTCCAGGTATGAGACATTAGTACAGGTATGAAACATTAGTCCAGGTATGAGTCATTAGTCCAGGTATGAGACATTAGTCCAGGTATGAGACATTAGTCATTAGGTATGAGACATTAGTCCAGGTATGAGACATTAGTCCAGGTATGAGACATTAGTCCAGGTATGAGTCATTAGTCATTAGCTATGAGACATTAGTCCAGGTATGAGACATTAGTCCAGGTATGAGACATTAGTCCAGGTATGAGTCATTAGTCCAGGTATGAGTCATTAGTCATTAGGTATGAGACATTAGTCCAGGTATGAGTCATTATTCCAGGTATGAGACATTAGTCCAGGTATGAGACATTAGTCCAGGTATGAGTCATTAGTCCAGGTATGAGTCATTAGTCATTAGGTATGAGACATTAGTCCAGGTATGAGACATTAGTCCAGGTATGAGTCATTAGTCCAGGTATGAGACATTAGTCCAGGTATGAGACTGTATTTTATTAGGAGTTCTATCAGGACAGGATTGGACCAGACTATAGCCTCCTTCTTATAATAAAACACCTCACAACACCGCTAACAGAACGACAACGCATAGTGTCGCCGACCCTAACACTAACATCCAACTGGGCACAGACAGTTGAACGTCTAGTTTTGAATTTTGGGTCAACTAACGTGAATTCAACGTTAAATCATCAAAATAATTCACCATGTCATTGGATTTAGCTTAAAAGTTAAAAAGACAAAATGAACTTATGTTGATGACTTTTTGCAAATCCAATTGGTTTTCCACGTTTATTCAATGTCATCACATTGATTTTTGGGGGGTTGAAATGACGTGGAAACAATGTTGATTCAACCAGTTTCTGCCCAGTGGGATGCCTCAAGTAACTGAAGCTAATTATTTTTCATCCACCTTTTCAGAATCAATTGATTGAGTTGTCTTTGAGTTTCACTGAATAGCTGTCATGCCACACATCAACAGTGTTATTATTCCAAACACATATAGACACAGACACAATGCTGACATTCTCTAATGAAACGATTATTTAAGCTATGTGACTCCCCCAGGGTTTTCTCAGGGAAGACAGACACCCTCAATGCACATGAAACAACATTATTTTATATTAGCCATTATCATCCACCAAATCTTCTAACTGCTTTCTATCTAGATAACAAAACAGTTCCATTTAGTCAATGTGTCCAGCTTGGCTTGGTGGAGGTGTACAGAAGGGGGGAGGAGGGGGAGGAAAATGAGGGGGAGGAGGAGGAGGAGGAGGAGGAGGGGGGAGGGGGGGTCATTGTCAAGAAAATACCATCTCAACAAGTGAAATTAAATTAAATTCCGCTGAGCTCCCAAAACAACCCAACACAGAACCAGCAGGACATTCATCATGTGGCTGTTAGCGGCTTGACAAGCCTGTTTTACTGTTACAATCATAACGTTGGCCTGGATAAGAGGAGAGAGGGAGAGAGACAGATAGAGAAAGCGAGAGAGAGAGAGACAAAGGGGGAGGAGAGAGAAAAGGGGGGAGAGAGAAAAGGGGGAGGAGAGAGGAGAAGTACACTCTGGAGAGGGGAGAGAGGAGAGAGGAGAAGTACACTATAGAGAGGGGAAGTACACTATGCAATTTCTCGCATGGAATAGCCTTCATTTCTCAGAACAAGAATAGACTGACGAGTTTCAAAAGAAAGTTATTTGTTTCTGGCCATTTTGAGCCTGTAATCGAACCCACAATTGCTGATGCTCCAGATCCTCAACTAGTCTCAAGAAGGACCGTTTTATTGCTTCTTTAATCAGTACAACAGTTTTCAGCTTTGCTAACATAATTGCAAAAGGGTTTTCTAATGATCAATTAGCCTTTTAAAATGATAAACTTGGATTAGCAAACACAACGTGCCATTGGAACACAGGACTGATGGTTGCTGATAATGGGCCTCTGTACGCCTATGTAGATATTCCATAAAAAATCTGCCGTTTCCAGCTACAATAGCCATTTACAACATTAACAATGTCTACACTGTATTTCTGATCAATTTGATGTTATTTTAATGGACAAAAAATTGCTTTTCTTTCGAAAACAAGGTCATTTCTAAGTGACCCCAAACTTTTGAACGGTAGTGTATATTGTACACAATGAAGAAAATCAACTACGGGTCAACATCTAAATATTGCTCCCAGCATTGATCAAAGCTTATATTGATCTGACTGAGTTGTAATCACGCCTGCCTCTTTGTGAACAGTGGTTCCTGCCTGCTTCCTCCTGATATAGAGCAACAGCTAACTCCGCCCTCTCGCAACACAGGCCAAGACATGAAATCACTTTAGTTCCTAGGGACCCGCTGGGAGGGAGATTGTCTCTGAATGGTGCGCTGTTTTCTATGTCATCCTCTGGAGTATTTACTGGCTCTGCCCCCCTCCTTCTCCATCATGGTCTGGACTTGGCTGGACTGGGCTGGGGCGTGGGGCTGGATTGGGCTGGACTGGGCTGGGGCGTGGGGTTGGACTGGGCTGGACTGGACTGGGGTGTGGGGTTGGACTGGGCTGGACTGGGCTGGGGCATGGGGTTGGACTGGGCTGGACTGGGCTGGGGCGTGGGGCTGGACTGGGCTGGACTGGGCTGGGGCGTGGAGTTGGACTGGGCTGGACTGGGCTGGGGCGTGGGGCTGGACTGGGCTGGACTGGGCTGGGGCGTGGGGCTGGACTGGGCTGGGGCGTGGGGTTGGACTGGGCTGGACTGGGCTGGGGCGTGGGGCTGGACTGGGCTGGACTGGGCTGGGGCGTGGGGCTGGACTGGGCTGGACTGGGCTGGGGCGTGGGGTTGGACTGGGCTGGACTGGGCTGGGGCGTGGGGCTGGACTGGGCTGGACTGGGCTGGGGCGTGGGGCTGGACTGGGCTGGACTGGGCTGGGGCGTGGGGCTGGACTGGGCTGGACTGGGCTGGACTGGGCTGGGGCGTGGGGCTGGACTGGACTGGACTGGGCTGGACTGGGCTGGGGCGTGGGGCTGGCTCTGTCTATCTGTCTGCCTAACTGTCTGTCTGTCTGTCTGTCTGTCTGACAATGTCTGCCTGACTGTCTGTCTGTCTGACACTGTCTGTCTGTCTGTCTGTCTGTCTGTCTGTCTGCCCGTCTGTCTGTCTGAGTGGACTATAACTGGAGAGAGGAAACCCAGACTGCATTTCAAAAAGCACCCTATTCCCCACACCCAGGTCAAAAAAAGTAGTGGACTTCATAGGGAATAGAGTTCAGAGCCTAATGCTCCGTCTGTGATCTCCAGGACCCACTAAATGGTCATTATGTCCATTTAAGTCTATTTACCATTGCAGCTCAAGAAAGGCAGTCTAGATCCCTTTCATACAAATATATTTTTTTCCCCAACTTTACCATACCACCATCTTTACCATACCTCCATCTTTACCATACCACCAACTTTACCATACCACCAACTTCACCATACCACCAACTTAACCATACCACCATCTTTACCATACCACCAACTTCACCATACCTCCATCTTTGCTATCTGAAAGGTATTGCTGGTATCAAAGCCTTTTATTTCTGTCTGACAACCTAGAACCACCCTCTTAAACTCGGAAGGTTGCTAGGCAGTGGACAGGTCCAGCATGGTGAGTGCAAATTAAACTTGAGAGCTTGTCTTTCAGTAAGCAGAACTGCATTTCCGCACACAGTAAATTAATTTGACAGCAGAGATTTTTGTTCGCCTGAAGAAATACTTACTACATGACTAAAAAATAACTGCATTCTAACAAATATGCAGCGTCCCGACGCCCCACACGAATGTATTTTTATAACGGGGAAATTCTAGTCAATGAACATAGCCTTTAGCAGTCTACTGAACGCAATTGGTCAGGTTTTTGGACCAATCACGGCTTGACAAGCTCCATAACCGGATTTCTGACCATAGAGATGAAAGGGAACGGTGAACGACGGCAGACAATAATAAAGAGTTAAGTTTGATAGCTTTTCAGTAGAGAACCTAGCTAAGCAGAGGTCAGTGATTGAGGAGGGGGAGCCAAGAGAGGTCAGGCTCTGAACCAAATGATAGCCAATATTGTAAACCTTTAACCGCATACTTTGACATACAATCTGATTGAATTACAGACTTGATAACTTTAACTCTGTCAGTTTTTTGTGCAGTTACAAGAAATGTGAATGACCTCAAACCACTTCTCTCTGTCCATCGCTCTTTCCATTCAGGTCCACTGTCACTAATATGTGGTGGTGAAGTTGTTCTGTGCTCATCTGACAAAGACAGGAGATAACAGGTGTCCATTCTGTTCCAGGTAAGTTACCTTGGCTCTCCTCTATGCACAGCGCTCTGGGGACTTCCTGCAGGTAACCATGACATCCACCAATCACCCCGTATCTTAATCATTAGTGGTTCTGAGAGTTCCATGTAATTTCTTTGACGCTATATGAAGGAATTGTGCATAGGACACTTGTCACGTAGTGAGGATGATGACCAGCTGCTGTCTATTGGTTTAGAAAGATGGTTCTATACAGTATAGAGGATGGTTCTATATTGAGGATGGTTCTATACAGAGGATGGTTCTAAACAGAGGATTGTTCTATACAGAGGATGGTTCTATACTGAGGATGGTTCTATACTGATGATGGTTCTATACTGAGGATGGTTCTATACTGAGGATGGTTCTATACTGAGGATGGTTCTAAACAGAGGATTGTTCTATACAGAGGATGGTTCTATACTGAGGATGGTTCTATACTGATGATGGTTCTATACTGAGGATGGTTCTATACTGAGGATGGTTCTATACTGAGGATGGTTCTAAACAGAGGATTGTTCTATACAGAGGATGGTTCTATACTGAGGATGGTTCTATACTGATGATGGTTCTATACTGAGGATGGTTCTATACTGAGGATGGTTCTATACTGAGGATGGTTCTATACAGAGGATGGTTCTATACAGAGGATGGTTTATACAGATGATGGTTCTATACTGAGGATGGTTCTATACTGAGGATGGTTCTATACTGAGGATGGTTCTATACTGAGGATGGTTCTATATTGAGGATGGTTCTATATTGAGGATGGTTCTATATTGAGGATGGTTCTATACAGAGGATGGTTCTATACTGAGGATGGTTCTATACTGAGGATGGTTCTATACAGAGGATGGTTCTATACTGAGGATGGTTCTATACTGAGGATGGTTCTATATTGAGGATGGTTTTATATTGAGGATGGTTCTATACAGAGGATGGTTCTATACAGAGGATGGTTCTATATTGAGGATGGTTCTATATTGAGGATGGATCTATACAGAGGATGGTTCTAAACAGAGGATTGTTCTATACAGAGGATGGTTCTATACTGAGGATGGTTCTATACTGAGGATGGTTCTATACTGAGGATGGTTCTATATTGAGGATGGTCCTATACTGAGGATGGTTCTATACTGAGGATGGTTATATACAGAGGATGGTTCTATACTGAGGATGGTTCTATATTGAGGATGGTTCTATACAGAGGATGGTTCTATATTGAGGATGGTCCTATACTGAGGATGGTTCTATACTGAGGATGGTTATATACAGAGGATGGTTCTATACTGAGGATGGTTCTATACAGAGGATGGTTCTATACAGAGGATGGTTCTATATTGAGGATGGTCCTATACTGAGGATGGTTCTATACTGAGGATGGTTATATACAGAGGATGGTTCTATACTGAGGATGGTTCTATACTGAGGATGGTTCTATACTGAGGATGGTTCTATATTGAGGATGGTTCTAAACAGAGGATTGTTCTATACTGAGGATGGTTCTATACAGAGGATGGTTCTATACTGAGGATGGTTCTATACAGAGGATGGTTCTATACTGAGGATGGTTCTATACTGAGGATGGTTCTATACTGAGGATGGTTCTATACAGAGGATGGTTCTATACAGAGGATGGTTCTATATTGAGGATGGTTCTATATTGAGGATGGTTCTATACAGAGGATGGTTCTATACAGAGGATGGTTCTATATTGAGGATGGTTCTATATTGAGGATGGTTCTATACTGAGGATGGTTCTAAACAGAGGATTGTTCTATACAGAGGATGGTTCTATACTGAGGATGGTTCTATACTGATGATGGTTCTATACTGAGGATGGTTCTATACTGAGGATGGTTCTATACTGAGGATGGTTCTAAACAGAGGATTGTTCTATACAGAGGATGGTTCTATACTGAGGATGGTTCTATACTGATGATGGTTCTATACTGAGGATGGTTCTATACTGAGGATGGTTCTATACTGAGGATGGTTCTATACAGAGGATGGTTCTATACAGAGGATGGTTTATACAGATGATGGTTCTATACTGAGGATGGTTCTATACTGAGGATGGTTCTATACTGAGGATGGTTCTATACTGAGGATGGTTCTATATTGAGGATGGTTCTATATTGAGGATGGTTCTATATTGAGGATGGTTCTATACAGAGGATGGTTCTATACTGAGGATGGTTCTATACTGAGGATGGTTCTATACAGAGGATGGTTCTATACTGAGGATGGTTCTATACTGAGGATGGTTCTATATTGAGGATGGTTTTATATTGAGGATGGTTCTATACAGAGGATGGTTCTATACAGAGGATGGTTCTATATTGAGGATGGTTCTATATTGAGGATGGATCTATACAGAGGATGGTTCTAAACAGAGGATTGTTCTATACAGAGGATGGTTCTATACTGAGGATGGTTCTATACTGAGGATGGTTCTATACTGAGGATGGTTCTATATTGAGGATGGTCCTATACTGAGGATGGTTCTATACTGAGGATGGTTATATACAGAGGATGGTTCTATACTGAGGATGGTTCTATATTGAGGATGGTTCTATACAGAGGATGGTTCTATATTGAGGATGGTCCTATACTGAGGATGGTTCTATACTGAGGATGGTTATATACAGAGGATGGTTCTATACTGAGGATGGTTCTATACAGAGGATGGTTCTATACAGAGGATGGTTCTATATTGAGGATGGTCCTATACTGAGGATGGTTCTATACTGAGGATGGTTATATACAGAGGATGGTTCTATACTGAGGATGGTTCTATACTGAGGATGGTTCTATACTGAGGATGGTTCTATATTGAGGATGGTTCTAAACAGAGGATTGTTCTATACTGAGGATGGTTCTATACAGAGGATGGTTCTATACTGAGGATGGTTCTATACTGAGGATGGTTCTATACAGAGGATGGTTCTATACTGAGGATGGTTCTATACTGAGGATGGTTCTATACTGAGGATGGTTCTATACAGAGGATGGTTCTATACAGAGGATGGTTCTATATTGAGGATGGTTCTATATTGAGGATGGTTCTATACAGAGGATGGTTCTAAACAGAGGATGGTTCTATACAGAGGATGGTTCTATACAGAGGATGGTTCTATACTGAGGATGGTTCTATACTGAGGATGGTTCTATACAGAGGATGGTTCTATACAGAGGATGGTTCTATACTGAGGATGGTTCTATACTGAGGATGGTTCTATACAGAGGATGGTTCTATACTGAGGATGGTTCTATACTGATGATGGTTCTATACTGAGGATGGTTCTATATTGAGGATGGTTCTATACTGAGGATGGTTCTATACAGAGGATGGTTCTATACTGAGGATGGTTCTATACTGAGGATGGTTCTATACTGAGGATTGTTCTATACTGAGGATGGTTCTATATTGAGGATGGTTCTAAACAGAGGATTGTTCTATACTGAGGATGGTTCTATACTGAGGATGGTTCTATACTGTGGATGGTTCTTAACAGAGGATTGTTCTATACAGAGGATTGTTCTATACTGAGGATGGTTCTATACTGAGGATGGTTCAATATTGAGGATGGTTCTATACAGAGGATGGTTCTATACTGAGGATGGTTCTATATTGAGGATGGTTCTATACTGAGGATGGTTCTATACAGAGGATGGTTCTATACTGAGGATGGTTCTATACTGAGGATGGTTCTATACAGAGGATGGTTCTATACTGAGGATGGTTCTATACTGAGGATGGTTATATACAGAGGATGGTTCTATACTGAGGATGGTTCTATACTGAGGATGGTTCTATACAGAGGATGGTTCTATACTGAGGATGGTTCTATACTGAGGATGGTTCTATACTGAGGATGGTTCTATATTGAGGATGGTTCTATACTGAGGATGGTTCTATACAGATGATGGTTCTATACTGAGGATGGTTCTATACTGAGGATGGTTCTATACTGAGGATGGTTCTATACTGAGGATGGTTCTATATTGAGGATGGTTCTATACTGAGGATGGTTCTATACAGAGGATGGTTCTATACTGAGGATGGTTCTATACTGAGGATGGTTCTATACAGAGGATGGTTATATACAGAGGATGGTTCTATACTGAGGATGGTTATATACAGAGGATGGTTCTATACTGAGGATGGTTCTATACTGAGGATTGTTCTATACAGAGGATGGTTCTATACTGAGGATGGTTCTATACTGAGGATGGTTCTATACTGAGGATGGTTCTATATTGAGGATGGTTCTATACTGAGGATGGTTCTATACAGAGGATGGTTCTATACTGAGGATGGTTCTATACTGAGGATGGTTCTATACTGAGGATGGTTCTATACTGAGGATGGTTCTATATTGAGGATGGTTCTAAACAGAGGATTGTTCTATACTGAGGATGGTTCTATACTGAGGATGGTTCTATACTGAGGATGGTTCTATACTGAGGATGGTTCTATACTGAGGATGGTTCTATACTGAGGATTGTTCTATACTGAGGATGGTTCTATATTGAGGATGGTTCTAAACAGAGGATTGTTCTATACTGAGGATGGTTCTATACTGAGGATGGTTCTATACTGTGGATGGTTCTTAACAGAGGATTGTTCTATACAGAGGATTGTTCTATACTGAGGATGGTTCTATACTGAGGATGGTTCAATATTGAGGATGGTTCTATACAGAGGATGGTTCTATACTGAGGATGGTTCTATATTGAGGATGGTTCTATACTGAGGATGGTTCTATACAGAGGATGGTTCTATACTGAGGATGGTTCTATACTGAGGATGGTTCTATACAGAGGATGGTTCTATACTGAGGATGGTTCTATACTGAGGATGGTTATATACAGAGGATGGTTCTATACTGAGGATGGTTCTATACTGAGGATGGTTCTATACAGAGGATGGTTCTATACTGAGGATGGTTCTATACTGAGGATGGTTCTATACTGAGGATGGTTCTATATTGAGGATGGTTCTATACTGAGGATGGTTCTATACAGATGATGGTTCTATACTGAGGATGGTTCTATACTGAGGGTGGTTCTATACTGAGGATGGTTCTATACTGAGGATGGTTCTATATTGAGGATGGTTCTATACTGAGGATGGTTCTATACAGAGGATGGTTCTATACTGAGGATGGTTCTATACTGAGGATGGTTCTATACAGAGGATGGTTATATACAGAGGATGGTTCTATACTGAGGATGGTTATATACAGAGGATGGTTCTATACTGAGGATGGTTCTATACTGAGGATTGTTCTATACAGAGGATGGTTCTATACTGAGGATGGTTCTATACTGAGGATGGTTCTATACTGAGGATGGTTCTATATTGAGGATGGTTCTATACTGAGGATGGTTCTATACAGAGGATGGTTCTATACTGAGGATGGTTCTATACTGAGGATGGTTCTATACTGAGGATGGTTCTATATTGAGGATGGTTCTAAACAGAGGATTGTTCTATACTGAGGATGGTTCTATATTGAGGATGGTTCTATACAGAGGATGGTTCTATACAGAGGATGGTTCTATATTGAGGATGGTTCTATATTGAGGATGGTTCTATACAGAGGATGGTTCTAAACAGAGGATGGTTCTATACAGAGGATGGTTCTATACAGAGGATGGTTCTATACTGAGGATGGTTCTATACAGAGGATGGTTCTATACAGAGGATGGTTCTATACTGAGGATGGTTCTATACTGAGGATGGTTCTATACAGAGGATGGTTCTATACTGAGGATGGTTCTATACTGAGGATGGTTCTATACTGAGGATGGTTCTATATTGAGGATGGTTCTATACTGAGGATGGTTCTATAAAGAGGATGGTTCTATACTGAGGATGGTTCTATACTGAGGATGGTTCTATACTGAGGATTGTTCTATACTGAGGATGGTTCTATATTGAGGATGGTTCTAAACAGAGGATTGTTCTATACTGAGGATGGTTCTATACTGAGGATGGGTCTATACTGTGGATGGTTCTTAACAGAGGATTGTTCTATACAGAGGATTGTTCTATACTGAGGATGGTTCTATACTGAGGATGGTTCTATATTGAGGATGGTTCTATACAGAGGATGGTTCTATACTGAGGATGGTTCTATATTGAGGATGGTTCTATACTGAGGATGGTTCTATACAGAGGATGGTTCTATACTGAGGATGGTTCTATACTGAGGATGGTTCTATACAGAGGATGGTTCTATACTGAGGATGGTTCTATACTGAGGATGGTTATATACAGAGGATGGTTCTATACTGAGGATGGTTCTATACTGAGGATGGTTCTATACAGAGGATGGTTCTATACTGAGGATGGTTCTATACTGAGGATGGTTCTATACTGAGGATGGTTCTATATTGAGGATGGTTCTATACTGAGGATGGTTCTATACAGAGGATGGTTCTATACTGAGGATGGTTCTATACTGAGGATGGTTCTATACTGAGGATGGTTCTATATTGAGGATGGTTCTATATTGAGGATGGTTCTATACTGAGGATGGTTCTATACAGAGGATGGTTCTATACTGAGGATGGTTCTATACTGAGGATGGTTCTATACAGAGGATGGTTATATACAGAGGATGGTTCTATACTGAGGATGGTTATATACAGAGGATGGTTCTATACTGAGGATTGTTCTATACAGAGGATGGTTCTATACTGAGGATGGTTCTATACTGAGGATGGTTCTATACTGAGGATGGTTCTATATTGAGGATGGTTCTATACTGAGGATGGTTCTATACAGAGGATGGTTCTATACTGAGGATGGTTCTATACTGAGGATGGTTCTATACTGAGGATGGTTCCATACTGAGGATGGTTCTATATTGAGGATGGTTCTAAACAGAGGATTGTTCTATACTGAGGATGGTTCTATACTGAGGATGGTTCTATACTGTGGATGGTTCTTAACAGAGGATTTTTCTATACAGAGGATTGTTCTATACTGAGGATGGTTCTATATTGAGGATGGTTCTATACAGAGGATGGTTCTATACTGAGGATGGTTCTATATTGAGGATGGTTCTATACTGAGGATGGTTCTATACAGAGGATGGTTCTATACTGAGGATGGTTCTATACTGAGGATGGTTCTATACTGAGGATGGTTCTATATTGAGGATGGTTCTATACAGAGGATGGTTCTATATTGAGGATGGTTCTATACTGAGGATGGTTCTATACTGAGGATGGTTCTATACAGAGGATGGTTCTATACTGAGGATGGTTCTATACAGAGGATGGTTCTATACAGAGGATGGTTCTAAACAGAGGATTGTTCTATACAGAGGATGGTTCTATATTGAGGATGGTTCTATACAGAGGATGGTTCTATACTGATGATGGTTCTATACAGAGGATGGTTCTATACTGAGGATGGTTCTATACAGAGGATGGTTCTAAACAGAGGATTGTTCTATACAGAGGATGGTTCTATATTGAGGATGGTTCTATACTGAGGATGGTTCTATACTGAGGATGGTTCTATATTGAGGATGGTTCTATACAGAGGATGCTTCTATATTGAGGATGGTTCTATACTGAGGATGGTTCTATACAGAGGATGGTTCTTAACAGAGGATTGTTCTATACAGAGGATGGTTCTATATTGAGGATGGTTCTATACAGAGGATGGTTCTATATTGAGGATGGTTCTATACTGAGGATGGTTCTATACTGAGGATGGTTCTATACAGAGGATGGTTCTAAACAGAGGATTGTTCTATACAGAGGATGGTTCTATATTGAGGATGGTTCTATACAGAGGATGGTTCTATACTAATGATGGTTCTATACAGAGGATGGTTCTATACTGAGGATGGTTCTATACTGAGGATGGTTCTAAACAGAGGATTGTTCTATACAGAGGATGGTTCTATATTGAGGATGGTTCTATACTGAGGATGGTTCTATACTGAGGATGGTTCTATACTGAGGATGGTTCTATACTGAGGATGGTTCTATACTGAGGATGGTTCTATACTGAGGATGGTTCTATACTGAGGATGGTTCTATACTGAGGATGGTTCTATACTGAGGATGGTTCTATACAGAGGATGGTTCTATACTGAGGATGGTTCTATACTGAGGATGTTTCTATATTGAGGATGGTTCTATACTGAGGACGGTTCTATACTGAGGATGGTTCTATACTGAGGATGGTTCTATATTGAGGATGGTTCTATACTGAGGATGGTTCTATACTGATGATGGTTCTATACTGAGGATGGTTCTATATTGAGGATGGTTCTATACTGAGGATGGTTCTATACTGAGGATGGTTCTATACAGAGGATGGTTCTATACAGAGGATGGTTCTATACAGAGGATGGTTCTATACTGAGCATGGTTCTATACTGATTCTACGTGATGGTCATTGCTAAACACTATGAGTAGTGTAGGTAAGGGATGAAGTGAACCTATAGGAGGATAGCTCTCCACGAGGTGGGTTGGGCATGAAATGACAGCATGATGTTCAATACTGAGCCATGCTGACTGACAAGTGGTGTGGATTGGTACAGGGCATTTCCACGGCAACCGAGTGATGGCTCTGGCTCGCTAAAAACATCTAATCTGATGAGATTCCCAGGGATCATCAGCTAGATTCAGTCACGAGCATATCTTTTCTTGAGCAGATGGTCATGGGGCCGGAAAAATAATTAAAAATAATTTATAGACTAAATTGACCGCAACAAGCCAAAACAGATATAATATTTGACTAAAACATAATCATTTCAAACCATGCTTGCATTTGTATACGATCACATGTCTCTCTCTCTACTATAACGTGGGAATATTTTGGAACAGATTTCCAAAATTAAAATAACTTGGAAATGATTTGCTGGTGTTTTTACAGTCTTTATTTTTTTTTGCTCAGAAAACGTGGGTAGGGGGGCAAATAAAATAATTTGGCCCACGGGCCGCCAGTTGGGATTCGAAGCGACAGCTTCAGACCCGCATGCGGTCAACTATATGATCATTTCAGCACCATTTCAATTGGGCCAGCGCCATCATGCTGCTTTGAGACAAGCATGGGGACTTGTCTTGATAAATCAATAAATGTTACTAAAATAGACGCCCACCCATATCTGCACACCCTTACTACCACTCATCCCTATTCTTTCACCCCATCACCACCCCGCCCTCTCACCCCATCACCACCCCCTCTCTCACCCCATCACCACCCCCTCTCTCACCCCATCACCACCCCGCCCTCTCACCCCATCACCACCCCGCCCTCTCACCCCATCACCACCCCGCCCTCTCACCCCATCACCACCCCCTCTCTCACCCCATCACCACCCCCTCTCTCACCCCATCACCACCCCGCCCTCTCACCCCATCACCACCCCGCCCTCTCACCCCATCACCACCCCGCCCTCTCACCCCATCACCACCCCGCCCTCTCACCCCATCACCACCCCGCCCTCTCACCCCATCACCACCCCGCCCTCTCACCCCATCACCACCCCGCCCTCTCACCCCATCACCACCCCGCCCTCTCACCCCATCACCACCCCCCCCCTCTCACCCCATCACCACCCCCTCTCTCACCCCATCACCACCCCGCCCTCTCACCCCATCACCACCCCCTCTCTCACCCCATCACCACCCCGCCCTCTCACCCCATCACCACCCCCTCTCTCACCCCATCACCACCCCGCCCTCTCACCCCATCACCACCCTGCCCTCTCACCCCATCACCACAGTCTCCTCTACCCTCTCTCTCTACCTCTCTCTCTCAATTAAATTAAATTCATTTTAAGGGCTTTATTAGCATGGGAAACGTATGTTAACATTGCCAAAGCAAGTGAAGTAGATAGTAAACAAAAGTGAAATAAACAATATAAATAATTAACAGTAAACATTACACTCAGAAGTTTCAAAAGAATAAAGACATTTCAAATGTCATATTATGTCTATATACAGTGTTGTAACAATGTGCAAATAGTTAAAGTTCAAATGGGAAAATAAATCAACATAAATTTGGGTTGTATTTACAATGGTGTTTGTTCTTTACTGGTTGCCCTTTTCTTGTGGCAACAGGTCACAAATCTTGCAGCTGTGATGGCACACTGTGGTATTTCACCCAGTATATATGGGAGTTTATCGAAATTGGATTTGTTTTCAAATTCTTTGTGGGTCTGTGTAATCTGAGGGAAATATGTGTCTCTAATATGGTCATACATTTGGCAGGAGGTTAGGAAGTGCAGCTCAGTTTCCACCTCATTTTGTGGGCAGTGTGCACATAGCCTGTCTTCTCTTGAGAGCCAGGTCTGCCTACGGCGGCCTTTCTCAATAGCAAGGCTATACTCACTGAGTCTGTACATAGTCAAAGCTTTCCTTAAGTTTGGGTCAGTCACAGTGGTCAGGTATTCTGCCACTGTGTACTCTCTGTTTAGGGCCAAATAGCATTCTAGTTTGCTCAGTTTTTTGTTAATTCTTTCCAATGTTTCAAGTAATTATCTTTTTGTTTTCTCATGATTTGGTTGGGTCTAATTGTGTTGCTGTCCTGGGGCTCTGTGGGGTCTGTTTGTGTTTGTGAACAGAGCCCCAGGACCAGCTTGCTTAGGGGACTCTTCTCCAAGTTCATCTCTCTGTAGGTGATGGCTTTGTTATGGAAGGTTTGGGAATCACTTCCTTTTAGGTGGTTGTAGAATTTAACGGCTCTTTTCTGGATTTGGATAATTAGCAGGTATCGGCCTAATTCTTCTCTGCATGCATTATTTGGTGTTTTTCGTTGTACACAGAGGATATTTTTGCAGAATTCTGCATGTAGAGTCTCAATTTGGTGTTTGTCCCATTTTGTGAATTCTTGGTTGGTGAGCGGACCCCAGACCTCACAACCATAAAGGGCAATGGGTTCTATAACTGATTCAAGTATTTTTAGCCAGATCCTAATTGGTATGTCAAATTTTATGTTCCTTTTGATGGCATAGAAGGCCCTTATTGCCTTGTCTCTCAGATCGTTCACAGCTTTGTGGAAGTTACCTGTGGCGCTGATGTTTAGGCTGAGGTATGTATAGTTTTTTGTGTGCTCTAGGGCAACGGTGTCTAGATGGAATTTGCATTCCGACCATGTTCACTTCATTTATATACAAGGAAGAAAAATAATTGTCAAGACACAAAAACATACAGATATCCATGCTGTGTAGTTTTGATAATGGAGCTGCGGTGTAGTTTTGATAATGGAGCTGCGGTGTAGATAATGGAGCTGCGGTGTAGTTTTGATAATGGAGCTGCGGTGTAGATAATGGAGCTGCGGTGTAGATAATGGAGCTGCGGTGTAGATAATGAAGCAGCTGTGTAGATAATGGAGCTGCGGTGTAGATAATGGAGCTGCTGTGTAGTGTAGATAATGAAGCAGCTGTGTAGATAATGAAGCAGGGCCAGTTTTCACTCTTCAGCCAAACCAACACAAACCTGAGGCCTTTTAGAAGAAGCATTGGACTTTATGAAACCGCCAAGTCAGTGTGTGTGCTTGTGTGTGTGTGTGAGTGAGTGCAGGGTTGGGTAGGTTTCTTTTCTAAATGTAATCCGTTACAGTTACTAGCTACCTGTCCAAAATTGTTATCAGTAACGTAACTTTTGGATTAGTAAGGAGACCCTACGTTCCATTTTCAAGGGATTGTTAAATAAATGTTATAACTATTTGGTTGTAATATCATCACCTATTAAGCATAGCCAGAAATACACATTTCCGATTATTCCACGCAAAACAGTAGCACACATTTAGCTAGCGCTATCATCAGAGTTATACAGTAAGTAACTGCAAGCTTTTCATGATCAGTAAGCATCAATGATCATGTAATTTCCAGCCTGGTCTCAAAGACTAGACATAACATAGTAAACGTAAATCCGGATCACTCAAATTTGTATGATATATTACGTTTGGTATGGTTACATAAGAGAGATGGTTGCTTAAGGCAAAAACGTTGTTCGGGGTGGATGGGTTGTCGTATAACGCGAACGTCCAGCAACCCAAAGGTTGCGAGTTGGAATCTCATCACAGACAACTTAAGAATTTTAACTAATTAGCAACTTTTCAACTATTTACTCCTTTTTAGCAAATCTGCAACTACTTAGCATTTTAGCTAACCCTTCCCCTAACCCTAACCTCAAACCTGCTGGCTAACCCTAACCCTAATCTTAACCCTGCTGGCTAACCCTAACCCTAACCCTAATCTTAACCCTGCTGGCTAACCCTAACCCTAACCCTAATCTTAACCCTGCTGGCTAACCCTAACCCTAACCCTAATCTTAACCCTGCTGGCTAACCCTAACCCTAACCCTAATCTTAACCCTGCTGGCTTACCCTAACCCTAACCCTAATCTTAACCCTGCTGGCTAACCCTTCCCCTAACCCTAATCTTAACCCTGCTGGCTAACCCTAACCCTAACCCTAATCTTAACCCTGCTGGCTAACCCTTCCCCTAACCCTAACCTTAACCCTGCTGGCTAACCCTAACCCTAACCCTAACCTTAACCCTGCTGGTTAACCCTTCCCCTAACCCTAATCTTAACCCTGCTGGCTAACCCTAACCCTAACCCTAACCTTAACCCTGCTGGCTAACCCTTCCCCTAACCCTAATCTTAACCCTGCTGGCTAACCCTTCCCCTAACCCTAATCTTAACCCTGCTGGCTAACCCTTCCCCTAACCCTAATCTTAACCCTTATAGCTAACCCTTGCCCTAACCCTAACTTTAACTCTTTAACCTAACTCCTAAACTTAACCCTAACCACTAGCCTAGATAACATTAGCCAGCTAGCTAACGTTAGCCACCTAGATAGAATTCATCACATATAATATGTTCTGCAAATTCGTAACATATTGTAAGTATAGCAACATTTTAACATAATGCACGTTTAGCAAACCATAACATATATTAAGAATTGTAATTCGTAACATACGAAATGATGATGGACATCCACAAATGAATGCATACCATTACGACACATAACATATCATATTAATGGTGTGACCCCGGATTTACGTGCAGAATAATATGAAATGCTCTGAGACCAGGTTGTAATTTCAGATATTTGAAGGTGCCTATCCATTTGGCGTGTACAGTGCATTCGGAAAGTATTCAGACCCCTTCACTTTTTCCACATTTTGTTACGTTACAGCCTTATTCAAAAATTAATGTATTAAAAAAAAGTCCTCATCAATCTACACATTATTTTTTATTTTATTTTATTTATTTCACCTTTATTTAACCAGTTAAGCCAGTTGAGAACAAGTTCTCATTTACAACTGCGACCTGGCCAAGATAAAGCAAAGCAGTGTGATAAAAACAACAACACAGAGTTACATATGGGGTAAACAAAACATAAAGTCAAAAATACAACAGAAAATATGTATACAGTGTGTGCAAATGTAGTAAGTTATGGAGGTAAGGCAATAAATAGGCCATAGTGCAAAATAATTACAATTTAGTATTAACACTGGAGTGATAGATGTGCAAATAGAGATACTGGGGTGCAAATGAGCAAAATAAATAACAATATGGGGATGAGGTAGTTGGGTGGGCTAATTACAGATGGGCTGTGTACAGGTGCAGTGATCGGTAAGGTGCTCTGACAACTGATGCTTAAAGTTAGTGAGGGAGATAAGTGTCTCCAGCTTCAGAGATTTTTGCAGTTCGTTCAAGTCATTTGCAGCAGAGAACTGGAAGGAATGGCGGCCAAAGGAGGTGTTGGCTTTGGGGATGACCAGTGAGATATACCTGCTGGAGCGCAGACTACGGGTGGGTGTTGCTATGGTGACCAATGAGCTAAGATAAGGCGGGGATTTGCCTAGCAGTGATTTATAGATGACCTGGAGCCAGTGGGTTTGGCGACGAATATGTAGTGAGGGCCAGCTGTCACGATCGTTACAGGATGATGAAGCGGACCAAGGCGCAGCGTGATAAGCGTACATTCTTTATTTGAAGTACACAACACGAACCAAAACAATAAACCAAATGATACGTGAAGTCCTGGGTTAAACACAAACCTTTCGGAACAAGATCCCACAATAAACTGTGCCAAACAGGCTGCCTAAGTATTGTCCCCAATCAGAGACAACAAGCTACAGCTGCCTCTGATTGGGAACCACCCTGGCCAACATAGATATACACGAACTAGAACACAACATAGAAAACTATAACATAGAAAAATCCACACCCTGGCTCAACATATAAGAGTCCCCAGAGCCAGGGCGTGACAGTATCCCCCCCCCCCAAAGGCGCGGACTGCGACCGCACCAACCAAACACAACAGGGGAGGGGCCGGGTGGGCATTCCGCCTCGGAGGCGGATCCGGCTCCGGGCGTGACCACCCCTCTATCTCTACCCCCCCGTAACGCCCCTGGTCTGGACCGGCCCCACTGGCCGGAGCTGGACTGAACACCGGTGGAGCGGATTGCTCTGGCTCCGGCGTGGAGCAGCTGACCGGTGCCGGACCAGACACCGGTGGAACAGGCACGGACCGTGCCGGGCTGGCGACGCGCACCACTGGCTTGGTGCGGGGAGCAGGAATGGGCCGGACCGGGCTGACGACGCGCACCATTGGCTTGGTGCGGGGAGCAGGAACAGGCCAGACCGGACTGACGACGCGCACCACTGGCTTGGTGCGGGAAGCAGGAACAGGCCGGACCGGGCTGGCGACACGCACCACAGGCTTAGTGCGGGGATCAGGAACGGGCCTGACCGCACTGGGAACACACACCATTGGCCTTGTGCGGGAATCAGGAACGGGCCGGACCGGACTGGTGACACACACCACTTGCTTGGTGCGAGGAGCGGGTCTGGGTTTCCTCATAAACCTCCGCTCCCTCTGCTGTCACGATCGTTACAGGATGATGAAGCGGACCAAGGCGCAGCGTGATAGACGTACATTCTTTATTTGAAGTACACAACACGAACCAAAACAATAAACCAAATGATACGTGAAGTCCTGGGTTAAACACAAACCTTTCGGAACAAGATCCCACAATAAACTGTGCCAAACAGGCTGCCTAAGTATTGTCCCCAATCAGAGACAACAAGCTACAGCTGCCTCTGATTGGGAACCACCCTGGCCAACATAGATATACACGAACTAGAACACAACATAGAAAACTATAACATAGAAAAATCCACACCCTGGCTCAACATATAAGAGTCCCCAGAGCTAGGGCGTGACACCAGCCAACGAGAGCATAGAGGTCACAGTGGTGGGTAGTATATGGGGCTTTGGTGACAAAACGGATGGCACTGTGATAGACTACATCCAAATTGCTGAGTAGAGTGTTGGAAGCTATTTTGTAAATGACATCACCGAAGTCAAGGATCGGTAGGATAGTCAGTTTTACGAGGGCATGTTTAGCAGCATGAGTGAAGGAGGCTTTGTTTCGAAATAGGAAGCCGATTCTAGATGTAACTTTGGATTGGAGATGCTTAATGTGAGTCTGGAAGGAGAGTTTACGGTCTAACCAGACACCTAGGTATTTGTAGTTGTCCACATATTCTAAATCAGACCCGCCGAGAGTAGTGATTCTAGTCGGGCGGGCGGGTGCAAGCAGCGTTCGATTGAAGAGCATGCATTTAGTTTTACTAGCGTTTAAGAGCAGTAGGAGGCCACGGAAGGAGTGCTGTATGGCATTGAAGCTCGTTTGGAGGTTTGTTAACACAGTGTCCAATGAAGGGCCAGATGTATACAAAATGGTGTCGTCAGCGTAGAGGTGGATCTGAGAGTCACCAGCAGCAAGAGCGGCATCATTGATATACACAGAGAATAGAGTCGGCCCGAGAATTTAACCCTGTGGCACCCCAATAGAGACTGCCAGAGGTCCAGACAACAGGCCCTCCGATTTGACACATTGAACTCTATCTGAGAAGTAGTTGGTGAACCAGGCGAGGCAGTCATTTGAGAAACCAAGGCTATTTAGTCTGCCAATAAGAATGCGGTGATTGACAGAGTCGAAAGCCTTGGCCAGGTCGATGAAGACGGCTGCACAGTACTGTTTTTTATCGATTGCGGTTATAATATCGTTTAGGACCTTGAGCGTTATACCCGATAATGACGAAGTAAAAATAGGTTTTTAGACATTTCTGCAAAAAAAAGATGAAATAAATACGAAAATATTTTTACGTAAGTATTCAGACCCTTTACTCGGTAGAAATCCATTTTAATTCCAGGTTGTAAGGCAACAAAATAGGAAAAATGCAAAGGGGGGTGAATACTTTCGCAAGCCACTGTAGAAATCTCTCTTCACTGTGCTGTTCTCACCAACACCTTAATGAGCTAGAGTTCAGACAAGATGTGTTTTAAAATGAAAGATGCACCATGAAATCACCACTACCTGACCTGTCCACTTGTGTGTCACAGTCTGAGGCTGTATGTAATATCAATGTTAGTGGTTGGGAGATATCGAGGAAATAAGATTCTTAAATGTCACTATGAAACCACAGTTCAAAAGGTTGATGCCGTCCAGATTATGAGAAAATACATATAGAGTGTGTGTCTGTGTGTGTGTATACCATTATAGTTATAAGGTACCCATGCTGTTGTGTCATGTGTTATTAGGTGTGTTGCTATGTGTGTGAGTTATGAGCCGAGCTCCTTCCTGTTCTGTTATCACCCAGGGGAGCAAGGTTATGTTCTGTTATCACCCAGGGGAGAGAGAGAGGTTCTGTTCTGTTGTCACCCAGGGGCGAGAGAGAGGCTCTGTTCTGTTATTACCCAGGGAGGGGAGAGTGGCTCTTTTCTGTTCCGTTTTCACCCAGGGGAGAGAGAGGGTTTGTTCTGTTCTCACCCGGGGAGAGAGAGTGAGGTTCTGTTCTGTTATCACCCAGGGGAGAGAGAGAGGCTCTGTTCTGTTCTGTTCTGTTATCACCCAGGGGAGAGAGAGAGGCTCTGTTCTGTTCTGTTATCACCTAGGGGAGAGAGAGAGAGAGAGAGAGAGAGAGGCTCTATTCTGTTCTGTTATCACCCAGGGTAGAGAGAGAGAGAGGCTATGTTCTGTTATTGTCACGGATCCCCCCGGTACTGCTGCTCATTCCGTTCACCAGCTCCGGAGGTCTACGTGACCGGCCTTCTAGGTGTCACTGAAGTAGATCATTACCACCAACCCCGGACTGTCTTGTCTCATTACACACACCCGGTTCCCATTCCCCCTGGTAAGTATGTGCATATATGTGCCCTCTGTTCCCCATTGTCCTTGTCGATTACTGTCCCATGTCCGTTGGTATCGTGAGTAGCGTGTATTGTGCTCTTGTCGATACGGGTCTCGTCCCGTGTATGTATTTAGAGGTCCTCTGTTTGGGTTACAGCCCTGTGTTATATACAGTATATACCTGTCTGTTTGGGTTACAGCCCTGTGTTATATACAGTATATACCTGTCTGTTTGGGTTACAGCCCTGTGTTATATACAGTATATACCTGTCTGTTTGGGTTACAGCCCTGTGTTATATACAGTATATACCTGTCTGTGTGGGTTACAGCCCTGTGTTATATACAGTATATACCTGTCTGTTTGGGTTACAGCCCTGTGTTATATACAGTATATACCTGTCTGTTTGGGTTACAGCCCTGTGTTATATACAGTATATACCTGTCTGTTTGGGTTACAGCCCTGTGTTATTTACAGTATATACCTGTCTGTTTTGGTTACAGCCCTGTGTTATATACAGTATATACCTGTCTGTTTGGGTTACAGCCTTGTGTTATATACAGTATATACCTGTCTGTTTGGGTTACAGCCCTGTGATATATACAGTATATACCTGTCTGTTTGGGTTACAGCCCTGTGTTATATACAGTATATACCTGTCTGTTTGGGTTACAGCCCCGTGTTATATACAGTATATACCTGTCTGTTTGGGTTACAGCCCCGTGTTATATACAGTATATACCTGTCTGTTTGGGTTACAGCCCCGTGTTATATACAGTATATACCTGTCTGTTTGGGTTACAGCCCCGTGTTATATACGGTATATACCTGTCTGTTTGGGTTACAGCCCCGTGTTATATACGGTATATACCTGTCTGTTTGGGTTACAGCCCTGTGTTATATACGGTATATACCTGTCTGTTTGGGTTACAGCCCTGTGTTATATACAGTATATACCTGTCTGTTTGGGTTACAGCCCTGTGTTATATACAGTATATACCTGTCTGTTTGGGTTACAGCCCTGTGTTATATACAGTATATACCTGTCTGTTTGGGTTACAGCCCTGTGTTATATACAGTATATACCTGTCTGTTTGGGTTACAGCCCCGTGTTATATACAGTATATACCTGTCTGTTTGGGTTACAGCCCTGTGTTATATACAGTATATACCTGTCTGTTTGGGTTACAGCCCTGTGTTATATACAGTATATACCTGTCTGTTTGGGTTACAGCCCTGTGTTATATACAGTATATACCTGTCTGTTTGGGTTACAGCCCTGTGTTATATACAGTATATACCTGTCTGTTTGGGTTACAGCCCTGTGTTATTTACAGTATATACCTGTCTGTTTGGGTTACAGCCCTGTGTTATATACAGTATATACCTGTCTGTTTGGGTTACAGCCCTGTGTTATTTACAGTATATACCTGTCTGTTTGGGTTACAGCCCTGTGTTATATACAGTATATACCTGTCTGTTTGGGTTACAGCCCTGTGTTATATACAGTATATACCTGTCTGTTTGGGGCACAGCCCTGTGTTATTTACAGTATATACCTGTCTGTTTGGGTTACAGCCCTGTGTTATATACAGTATATACCTGTCTGTTTGGGTTACAGCCCTGTGTTATATACAGTATATACCTGTCTGTTTGGGTTACAGCCCTGTGTTATATACAGTATATACCTGTCTGTTTGGGTTACAGCCCCGTGTTATATACAGTATATACCTGTCTGTTTGGGTTACAGCCCTGTGTTATATACAGTATATACCTGTCTGTTTGGGTTACAGCCCCGTGTTATATACAGTATATACCTGTCTGTTTGGGTTACAGCCCTGTGTTATATACAGTATATACCTGTCTGTTTGGGTTACAGCCCTGTGTTATATACAGCATATACCTGTCTGTTTGGGTTACAGCCCCGTGTTATATACAGTATATACCTGTCTGTTTGGGTTACAGCCCTGTGTTATATACAGTATATACCTGTCTGTTTGGGTTACAGCCCTGTGTTATATACAGTATATACCTGTCTGTTTGGGTTACAGCCCTGTGTTATATACAGTATATACCTGTCTGTTTGGGTTACAGCCCTGTGTTATATACAGTATATACCTGTCTGTTTGGGTTACAGCCCTGTGTTATATACAGTATATACCTGTCTGTTTGGGTTACAGCCCTGTGTTATATACAGTATATACCTGTCTGTTTGGGTTACAGCCCTGTGTTATATACAGTATATACCTGTCTGTTTGGGTTACAGCCCTGTGTTATATACAGTATATACCTGTCTGTTTGGGTTACAGCCCCGTGTTATATACAGTATATACCTGTCTGTTTGGGTTACAGCCCCGTGTTATATACAGTATATACCTGTCTGTTTGGGTTACAGCCCTGTGTTATATACAGTATATACCTGTCTGTTTGGGTTACAGCCCTGTGTTATATACAGTATATACCTGTCTGTTTGGGTTACAGCCCTGTGTTATATACAGTATATACCTGCCTGTTTGGGTTACAGCCCTGTGTTATATACAGTATATACCTGCCTGTTTGGGTTACAGCCCTGTGTTATATACAGTATATACCTGTCTGTTTGGGTTACAGCCCTGTGTTATTTACAGTATATACCTGTCTGTTTGGGTTACAGCCCCGTGTTATATACAGTATATACCTGTCTGTTTGGGTTACAGCCCCGTGTTATTTACAGTATATACCTGTCTGTTTGGGTTACAGCCCTGTGTTATATACAGTATATACCTGTCTGTTTTGGGTTACAGCCCTGTGTTATATACAGTATATACCTGTCTGTTTGGGTTACAGCCCTGTGTTATTTACAGTATATACCTGTCTGTTTGGGTTACAGCCCTGTGTTATATACTGTATATACCTGTCTGTTTGGGTTACAGCCCTGTGTTATATACAGTATATACCTGTCTGTTTGGGTTACAGCCCTGTGTTATTTACAGTATATACCTGTCTGTTTGGGTTACAGCCCTGTGTTATATACAGTATATACCTGTCTGTTTGGGTTACAGCCCTGTGTTATATACAGTATATACCTGTCTGTTTGGGTTACAGCCCTGTGTTATTTACAGTATATACCTGTCTGTTTGGGTTACAGCCCTGTGTTATTTACAGTATATACCTGTCTGTTTGGGTTACAGCCCTGTGTTATATACAGTATATACCTGTCTGTTTGGGTTACAGCCCTGTGTTATATACAGTATATACCTGTCTGTTTGGGTTACAGCCCTGTGTTATATACAGTATATACCTGTCTGTTTGGGTTACAGCCCTGTGTTATATACAGTATATACCTGTCTGTTTGGGTTACAGCCCTGTGTTATATACAGTATATACCTGTCTGTTTGGGTTACAGCCCTGTGTTATATACAGTATATACCTGTCTGTTTGGGTTACAGCCCTGTGTTATATACAGTATATACCTGTCTGTTTGGGTTACAGCCCTGTGTTATATACAGTATATACCTGTCTGTTTGGGTTACAGCCCTGTGTTATATACAGTATATACCTGTCTGTTTGGGTAACAGCCCTGTGTTATATACAGTATATACCTGTCTGTTTGGGTTACAGCCCTGTGTTATATACAGTATATACCTGTCTGTTTGGGTTACAGCCCTGTGTTATATACAGTATATACCTGTCTGTTTGGGTTACAGCCCTGTGTTATATACAGTATATACCTGTCTGTTTGGGTTACAGCCCTGTGTTATATACAGTATATACCTGTCTGTTTGGGTTACAGCCCTGTGTTATATACAGTATATACCTGTCTGTTTGGGTTACAGCCCTGTGTTATATACAGTATATACCTGTCTGCTTGGGTTACAGCCCTGTGTTATATAAAGTATATAACTGTCTGTTTGGGTTACAGCCCTGTGTTATATACAGTATATACCTGTCTGTTTGGGTTACAGCCCTGTGTTATATACAGTATATACCTGTCTGTTTGGGTTACAGCCCCGTGTTATATACAGTATATACCTGTCTGTTTGGGTTACAGCCCCGTGTTATATACAGTATATACCTGTCTGTTTGGGTTACAGCCCTGTGTTATATACAGTATATACCTGTCTGTTTGGGTTACAGCCCTGTGTTATATACAGTATATACCTGTCTGTTTGGGTTACAGCCCTGTGTTATATACAGTATATACCTGTCTGTTTGGGTTACAGCCCTGTGTTATATACAGTATATACCTGTCTGTTTGGGTTACAGCCCTGTGTTATTTACAGTATATACCTGTCTGTTTGGGTTACAGCCCTGTGTTATTTACAGTATATACCTGTCTGTTTGGGTTACAGCCCTGTGTTATTTACAGTATATACCTGTCTGTTTGGGTTACAGCCCTGTGTTATATACAGTATATACCTGTCTGTTTGGGTTACAGCCCTGTGTTATATACAGTATATACCTGTCTGTTTGGGTTACAGCCCTGTGTTATTTACAGTATATACCTGTCTGTTTGGGTTACAGCCCTGTGTTATATACAGTATATACCTGTCTGTTTGGGTTACAGCCCTGGGTTATATACAGTATATACCTGTCTGTTTGGGTTACAGCCCTGTGTTATATACAGTATATACCTGTCTGTTTGGGTTACAGCCCTGTGTTATATACAGTATATACCTGTCTGTTTGGGTTACAGCCCTGTGTTATATACAGTATATACCTGTCTGTTTGGGTTACAGCCCTGTGTTATATACAGTATATACCTGTCTGTTTGGGTTACAGCCCTGTGTTATATACAGTATATACCTGTCTGTTTGGGTTACAGCCCTGTGTTATTTACAGTATATACCTGTCTGTTTGGGTTACAGCCCTGTGTTATATACAGTATATACCTGTCTGTTTGGGTTACAGCCCCGTGTTATATACAGTATATACCTGTCTGTTTGGGTTACAGCCCCGTGTTATTTACAGTATATACCTGTCTGTTTGGGTTACAGCCCTGTGTTATATACAGTATATACCTGTCTGTTTGGGTTACAGCCCTGTGTTATTTACAGTATATACCTGTCTGTTTGGGTTACAGCCCTGTGTTATATACAGTATATACCTGTCTGTTTGGGTTACAGCCCTGTGTTATTTACAGTATATACCTGTCTGTTTGGGTTACAGCCCTGTGTTATATACAGTATATACCTGTCTGTTTGGGTTACAGCCCTGTGTTATATACAGTATATACCTGTCTGTTTGGGTTACAGCCCTGTGTTATTTACAGTATATACCTGTCTGTTTGGGTTACAGCCCTGTGTTATATACAGTATATACCTGTCTGTTTGGGTTACAGCCCTGTGTTATATACAGTATATACCTGTCTGTTTGGGTTACAGCCCTGTGTTATATACAGTATATACCTGTCTGTTTGGGTTACAGCCCTGTGTTATATACAGTATATACCTGTCTGTTTGGGTTACAGCCCTGTGTTATATACAGTATATACCTGTCTGTTTGGGTTACAGCCCTGTGTTATTTACAGTATATACCTGTCTGTTTGGGTTACAGCCCTGTGTTATATACAGTATATACCTGTCTGTTTGGGTAACAGCCCTGTGTTATATACAGTATATACCTGTCTGTTTGGGTTACAGCCCTGTGTTATATACAGTATATACCTGTCTGTTTGGGTTACAGCCCTGTGTTATATACAGTATATACCTGTCTGTTTGGGTTACAGCCCTGTGTTATATACAGTATATACCTGTCTGTTTGGGTTACAGCCCTGTGTTATATACAGTATATACCTGTCTGTTTGGGTTACAGCCCTGTGTTATATCCAGTATATACATGTCTGTTTGGGTTACAGCCCTGTGTTATATACAGTATATACCTGTCTGTTTGGGTTACAGCCCTGTGTTATATACAGTATATACCAGTCTGTTTGGGTTACAGCCCTGTGTTATATACAGTATATACCTGTCTGTTTGGGTTACAGCCCTGTGTTATATATAGTATATACCTGTCTGTTTGGGTTACAGCCCTGTGTTATATACAGTATATACCTGTCTGTTTGGGTTACAGCCCTGTGTTATATACAGTATATACCTGTCTGTTTGGGTTACAGCCCCGTGTTATATACAGTATATACCTGTCTGTTTGGGGCACAGCCCCGTGTTATATACAGTATATACCTGTCTGTTTGGGGCACAGCCCTGTGTTATATACAGTATATACCTGTCTGTTTGGGTTACAGCCCCGTGTTATATACAGTATATACCTGTCTGTTTGGGTTACAGCCCTGTGTTATATACAGTATATACCTGTCTGTTTGGGTTACAGCCCTGTGTTATTTACAGTATATACCTGTCTGTTTGGGTTACAGCCCTGTGTTATATACAGTATATACCTGTCTGTTTGGGTTACAGCCCTGTGTTATATACAGTATATACCTGTCTGTTTGGGTTACAGCCCTGTGTTATATACAGTATATACCTGTCTGTTTGGGTTACAGCCCTGTGTTATATACAGTATATACCTGTCTGTTTGGGTTACAGCCCTGTGTTATATACAGTATATACCTGTCTGTTTGGGTTACAGCCCTGTGTTATATACAGTACATACCTGTCTGTTTGGGTTACAGCCCTGTGTTATATACAGTATATACCTGTCTGTTTGGGTAACAGCCCTGTGTTATGTACAGTATATACCTGTCTGTTTGGGGCACAGCCCTGTGTTATATACAGTATATACCTGTCTGTTTGGGTTACAGCCCTGTGTTATATACAGTATATACCTGTCTGTTTGGGTTACAGCCCTGTGTTATATACAGTATATACCTGTCTGTTTGGGTTACAGCCCTGTGTTATATACAGTATATACCTGTCTGTTTGGGTTACAGCCCTGTGTTATATACAGTATATACCTGTCTGTTTGGGTTACAGCCCCGTGTTATATACAGTATATACCTGTCTGTTTGGGTTACAGCCCTGTGTTATATACAGTATATACCTGTCTGTTTGGGTTACAGCCCTGTGTTATATACAGTATATACCTGTCTGTTTGGGTTACAGCCCTGTGTTATATACAGTATATACCTGTCTGTTTGGGTTACAGCCCCGTGTTATATACAGTATATACCTGTCTGTTTGGGTTACAGCCCCGTGTTATATACAGTATATACCTGTCTGTTTGGGTTACAGCCCTGTGTTATATACAGTATATACCTGTCTGTTTGGGTTACAGCCCTGTGTTATATACAGTATATACCTGTCTGTTTGGGTTACAGCCCTGTGTTATTTACAGTATATACCTGTCTGTTTGGGTTACAGCCCTGTGTTATATACAGTATATACCTGCCTGTTTGGGTTACAGCCCTGTGTTATATACAGTATATACCTGCCTGTTTGGGTTACAGCCCTGTGTTATATACAGTATATACCTGTCTGTTTGGGTTACAGCCCTGTGTTATTTACAGTATATACCTGTCTGTTTGGGTTACAGCCCCGTGTTATATACAGTATATACCTGTCTGTTTGGGTTACAGCCCCGTGTTATTTACAGTATATACCTGTCTGTTTGGGTTACAGCCCCGTGTTATATACAGTATATACCTGTCTGTTTGGGTTACAGCCCTGTGTTATATACAGTATATACCTGTCTGTTTGGGTTACAGCCCTGTGTTATTTACAGTATATACCTGTCTGTTTGGGTTACAGCCCTGTGTTATATACTGTATATACCTGTCTGTTTGGGTTACAGCCCTGTGTTATATACAGTATATACCTGTCTGTTTGGGTTACAGCCCTGTGTTATTTACAGTATATACCTGTCTGTTTGGGTTACAGCCCTGTGTTATATACAGTATATACCTGTCTGTTTGGGTTACAGCCCTGTGTTATATACAGTATATACCTGTCTGTTTGGGTTACAGCCCTGTGTTATTTACATTATATACCTGTCTGTTTGGGTTACAGCCCTGTGTTATTTACAGTATATACCTGTCTGTTTGGGTTACAGCCCTGTGTTATATACAGTATATACCTGTCTGTTTGGGTTACAGCCCTGTGTTATATACAGTATATACCTGTCTGTTTGGGTTACAGCCCTGTGTTATATACAGTATATACCTGTCTGTTTGGGTTACAGCCCTGTGTTATATACAGTATATACCTGTCTGTTTGGGTTACAGCCCTGTGTTATATACAGTATATACCTGTCTGTTTGGGTTACAGCCCTGTGTTATATACAGTATATACCTGTCTGTTTGGGTTACAGCCCTGTGTTATATACAGTATATACCTGTCTGTTTGGGTTACAGCCCTGTGTTATATACAGTATATACCTGTCTGTTTGGGTTACAGCCCTGTGTTATATACAGTATATAACTGTCTGTTTGGGTTACAGCCCTGTGTTATATACAGTATATACCTGTCTGTTTGGGTAACAGCCCTGTGTTATATACAGTATATACCTGTCTGTTTGGGTTACAGCCCTGTGTTATATACAGTATATACCTGTCTGTTTGGGTTACAGCCCTGTGTTATATACAGTATATAACTGTCTGTTTGGGTTACAGCCCTGTGTTATATACAGTATATACCTGTCTGTTTGGGTTACAGCCCTGTGTTATATACAGTATATACCTGTCTGTTTGGGTTACAGCCCTGTGTTATATACAGTATATACCTGTCTGTTTGGGTTACAGCCCTGTGTTATATACAGTATATACCTGTCTGCTTGGGTTACAGCCCTGTGTTATATAAAGTATATAACTGTCTGTTTGGGTTACAGCCCTGTGTTATATACAGTATATACCTGTCTGTTTGGGTTACAGCCCTGTGTTATATACAGTATATACCTGTCTGTTTGGGTTACAGCCCTGTGTTATTTACAGTATATACCTGTCTGTTTGGGTTACAGCCCTGTGTTATTTACAGTATATACCTGTCTGTTTGGGTTACAGCCCTGTGTTATTTACAGTATATACCTGTCTGTTTGGGTTACAGCCCTGTGTTATATACAGTATATACCTGTCTGTTTGGGTTACAGCCCTGTGTTATATACAGTATATACCTGTCTGTTTGGGTTACAGCCCTGTGTTATTTACAGTATATACCTGTCTGTTTGGGTTACAGCCCTGTGTTATATACAGTATATACCTGTCTATTTGGGTTACAGCCCTGGGTTATATACAGTATATACCTGTCTGTTTGGGTTACAGCCCTGTGTTATATACAGTATATACCTGTCTGTTTGGGTTACAGCCCTGTGTTATATACAGTATATACCTGTCTGTTTGGGTTACAGCCCTGTGTTATATACAGTATATACCTGTCTGTTTGGGTTACAGCCCTGTGTTATATACAGTATATACCTGTCTGTTTGGGTTACAGCCCTGTGTTATATACAGTATATACCTGTCTGTTTGGGTTACAGCCCTGTGTTATTTACAGTATATACCTGTCTGTTTGGGTTACAGCCCTGTGTTATATACAGTATATACCTGTCTGTTTGGGTTACAGCCCCGTGTTATATACAGTATATACCTGTCTGTTTGGGTTACAGCCCCGTGTTATATACAGTATATACCTGTCTGTTTGGGTTACAGCCCCGTGTTATTTACAGTATATACCTGTCTGTTTGGGTTACAGCCCTGTGTTATATACAGTATATACCTGTCTGTTTGGGTTACAGCCCTGTGTTATTTACAGTATATACCTGTCTGTTTGGGTTACAGCCCTGTGTTATATACAGTATATACCTGTCTGTTTGGGTTACAGCCCTGTGTTATATACAGTATATACCTGTCTGTTTGGGTTACAGCCCTGTGTTATTTACAGTATATACCTGTCTGTTTGGGTTACAGCCCTGTGTTATATACAGTATATACCTGTCTGTTTGGGTTACAGCCCTGTGTTATATACAGTATATACCTGTCTGTTTGGGTTACAGCCCTGTGTTATATACAGTATATACCTGTCTGTTTGGGTTACAGCCCTGTGTTATTTACAGTATATACCTGTCTGTTTGGGTTACAGCCCTGTGTTATATACAGTATATACCTGTCTGTTTGGGTTACAGCCCTGTGTTATATACAGTATATACCTGTCTGTTTGGGTTACAGCCCTGTGTTATATACAGTATATACCTGTCTGTTTGGGTTACAGCCCTGTGTTATATACAGTATATACCTGTCTGTTTGGGTTACAGCCCTGTGTTATATACAGTATATACCTGTCTGTTTGGGTTACAGCCCTGTGTTATTTACAGTATATACCTGTCTGTTTGGGTTACAGCCCTGTGTTATATACAGTATATACCTGTCTGTTTGGGTTACAGCCCTGTGTTATATACAGTATATACCTGTCTGTTTGGGTTACAGCCCTGTGTTATATACAGTATATACCTGTCTGTTTGGGTTACAGCCCTGTGTTATATACAGTATATACCTGTCTGTTTGGGTTACAGCCCTGTGTTATATACAGTATATACCTGTCTGTTTGGGTTACAGCCCTGTGTTATATACAGTATATACCTGTCTGTTTGGGTTACAGCCCTGTGTTATATACAGTATATACCTGTCTGTTTGGGTTACAGCCCTGTGTTATATACAGTATATACCTGTCTGTTTGGGTTACAGCCCTGTGTTATATACAGTACATACCTGTCTGTTTGGGTTACAGCCCTGTGTTATATACAGTATATACCTGTCTGTTTGGGTAACAGCCCTGTGTTATGTACAGTATATACCTGTCTGTTTGGGGCACAGCCCTGTGTTATATACAGTATATACCTGTCTGTTTGGGTTACAGCCCTGTGTTATATACAGTATATACCTGTCTGTTTGGGTTACAGCCCTGTGTTATATACAGTATATACCTGTCTGTTTGGGTTACAGCCCTGTGTTATATACAGCATATACCTGTCTGTTTGGGTTACAGCCCTGTGTTATATACAGTATATACCTGTCTGTTTGGGTTACAGCCCCGTGTTATATACAGTATATACCTGTCTGTTTGGGTTACAGCCCCGTGTTATATACAGTATATACCTGTCTGTTTGGGTTACAGCCCTGTGTTATATACAGTATATACCTGTCTGTTTGGGTTACAGCCCTGTGTTATATACAGTATATACCTGTCTGTTTGGGTTACAGCCCTGTGTTATTTACAGTATATACCTGTCTGTTTGGGTTACAGCCCTGTGTTATATACAGTATATACCTGTCTGTTTGGGTTACAGCCCTGTGTTATATACAGTATACACCTGTCTGTTTTGGGCTTCGTCCCTGTGGTTTGTTTATGACGTACCTGGTGTTGGGTGGTGAAATAAAACCCCTAATACGTCCTGAACCTGTCTTCCTTTCATTATACAACGTGACAGTTCTGTTATCACCCAGGGGGGAGAGAGAGAGGCTGTTCTGTTCTGTTATCACCCAGGGGGGAGAGAGAGAGGCTGTTCTGTTCTGTTATCACCAAGGGGGGAGAGAGAGAGGCTGTTCTGTTGTGTTATCACCAAGGGGGGAGAGAGAGAGGCTGTTCTGTTATCACTAAGGGGGGAGAGAGAGAGGCTGTTCTGTTGTGTTATCACCAAGGGGGGAGAGAGAGAGGCTGTTCTGTTGTGTTATCACCAAGGGGGGAGAGAGAGAGGCTGTTCTGTTCTGTTATCACCAAGGGGGGAGAGAGAGAGGCTATTCTGTTCTGTTATCAGCAAGGGGGGAGAGAGAGAGGCTGTTCTGTTCTGATATCACCAAGGGGGAGAGAGAGAGGCTGTTCTGTTCTGTTATCACCAAGGGGGGAGAGAGAGAGGCTGTTCTGTTCTGTTATCACCAAGGGGGGAGAGAGAGGGGCTGTTCTGTTCTGTTATCACCAAGGGGGAGAGAGAGAGGCTGTTCTGTTCTGTTATCACCCAGGGGGGAGAGAGAGGCTCTGTTCTGTTATGTTATCACCCAGGGGGAGCAAGGTTCTGTTCTGTTATCACCCAGGGATGAGATAGACGTTCTTTTCCGTTATCACCCGGAGGGGAGAAAGAGACTCTGTTTGGTTCTGTTATCACCCAGGGGAGAGAGAGGCTCTGTTCTGTTACCACCCAGGGGAGAGAGAGAGGCTCTGTTCTGTTACCACCCAGGGTAGAGAAAGAGGCTCTGTTCTGTTATCACACAGGGGAGAGAAGAGCTAAATGGCATCTGCTAAATGGCATATATTATATTATAGGTAGAACCGCAGAATTCCGACGAAAATCCACGGAATCTCAAATACAATGCTTAGGATTCCAAAGCTAAAAATAAGCTGCCAGCTGACAAAGTTCAATAAAACTGATGTTGAATTTAAGTTTTTCCTCTGTTTTCATTTATGTCCACTACCAGTCACAAGTTTGGACACACCTACTTATTCAAGGGTTTTTCTTTATTTGTACAATTCTTTACATTGTAGAATAATAGTGAAGACATCAAAACTATGAAATAACACATATGGAATCATGTAGTAACCAAAATAGTGTTAAACATTTATTTTATATTTGAGATTCTTCAAATAGCCACCCTTTGCCTTGATGACAGCTTTGCACACTCTCTGCCTGTGTATGCTGTGCAGAACAGGTGGGGCTGTGGAGTACCTGGGAGAGTACATGGACGTGCTCACTGATATCACTACGACCTTACCAGAAACGGCCAAGTGTGTCCAGGACCTTTGTGAGCTGCTGAGGGAACACAAGGCCCAGCTGAAGCCCCCAGGCAGTGTTTATTGTGGAGCATAGTGTGGAGATAGAGACTAACCTGACAAAGCTGGAGGATGTCACTGTGCCAACAGCCCACAACATCGCCAGCAAGCTGGAGGACCTGCAAATGCAGTTTGAGTATGGCAGAGCAGACGACTGGCGCCCTCATGCAATGGAGCTGCTGGGGAAGCTTCCAGAGGAAGACAGGCTCTCCTGCACTGTTGTTCCAGTCTGCCTTGGCAGCATGATCCATCAAGCTGCAGACTGTGCTGGAGAAGCACCCCTGACTTCACCTCTTAAAGTCACAAACTGTTCTAGATCCAGCCCAGGTGATAGGCGCAAGAAAGGACATTAAGGACTAGGTCCATGCCATCCCTGCTCTGAGCCAGAAGATTGGCACAGAAACATGGGCATTGACAAGGCAGACGCTATGGAAGTGAGTGCAGTGGACCGGTGGGCAGCTAGACGGGACAGGATGGCAGCCTTAGTGGACCGGTGGGCAGCTAGACGGGACAGGATGGCAGCCTTAGTGGACCGGTGGGCAGCTAGACAGGACAGGATGGCAGCCTTAGTGGACCGGTGGGCAGCTAGACGGGACAGGATGGCAGCCTTAGTGGACCGGTGGGCAGCTAGACGGGACAGGATGGCAGCCTTAGTGGACCGGTGGGCAGCTAGACGGGACAGGATGGCAGCCTTAGTGGACCGGTGGGCAGCTAGACGGGACAGGATGGCAGCCTTAGTGGACCGGTGGGCAGCTAGACGGGACAGGATGGCAGCCTTAGTGGACCGGTGGGCAGCTAGACGGGACAGGATGGCAGCCTTAGTGGACCGGTGGGCAGCTAGACGGGACAGGATGGCAGCCTTAGTGGACCGGTGGGCAGCTAGACGGGACAGGATGGCAGCCTTAGTGGACCGGTGGGCAGCTAGACAGGACAGGATGGCAGCCTTAGTGGACCGGTGGGCAGCTAGACAGGACAGGATGGCAGCCTTAGTGGACCGGTGGGCAGCTAGACGGGACAGGATGGCAGCCTTAGTGGACCGGTGGGCAGCTAGACGGGACAGGATGGCAGCCTTAGTGGACCGGTGGGCAGCTAGACGGGACAGGATGGCAGCCTTAGTGGACCGGTGGGCAGCTAGACGGGACAGGATGGCAGCCTTAGTGGACCGGTGGGCAGCTAGACGGGACAGGATGGCAGCCTTAGTGGACCGGTGGGCAGCTAGACGGGACAGGATGGCAGCCTTAGTGGACCGGTGGGCAGCTAGACGGGACAGGATGGCAGCCTTAGTGGACCGGTGGGCAGCTAGACGGGACAGGATGGCAGCCTTAGTGGACCGGTGGGCAGCTAGACGGGACAGGATGGCAGCCTTAGTGGACCGGTGGGCAGCTAGACGGGACAGGATGGCAGCCTTAGTGGACCGGTGGGCAGCTAGACAGGACAGGATGGCAGCCTTAGTGGACCGGTGGGCAGCTAGACGGGACAGGATGGCAGCCTTAGTGGACCGGTGGGCAGCTAGACGGGACAGGATGGCAGCCTTAGTGGACCGGTGGGCAGCTAGACGGGACAGGATGGCAGCCTTAGTGGACCGGTGGGCAGCTAGACGGGACAGGATGGCAGCCTTAGTGGACCGGTGGGCAGCTAGACGGGACAGGATGGCAGCCTTAGTGGACCGGTGGGCAGCTAGACGGGACAGGATGGCAGCCTTAGTGGACCGGTGGGCAGCTAGACGGGACAGGATGGCAGCCTTAGTGGACCGGTGGGCAGCTAGACGGGACAGGATGGCAGCCTTAGTGGACCGGTGGGCAGCTAGACAGGACAGGATGGCAGCCTTAGTGGACCGGTGGGCAGCTAGACGGGACAGGATGGCAGCCTTAGTGGACCGGTGGGCAGCTAGACGGGACAGGATGGCAGCCTTAGTGGACCGGTGGGCAGCTAGACGGGACAGGATGGCAGCCTTAGCTCACATTGCGGCGATACATCGGTGCCTCCCAACTACCTCAGTGGATGTAGAGAGACTTTTCTCACATAATCAGATGCTCCTTAGTCAGCATAGAAGGAGCCACACAGAGACAAATGTTAAAATGTTGTTGATTGCAAACTATAATAGCATTAAGCAATAAAAAGCCTGTCAGTCACACACCCCACCAACTGTGTTTTGGTTTGAAGCAATTTGATAATAGTTAATGAAGAGTTATATGGGGAAAGGAACGAAGAGACAGAATTGTTAATCTAATCTGTTTGGTGTTTATGTATTTATAGATGGATTCATCAATGTATTATTTGTATTTATCTGCCTCTGCACTTTGTTGATGATGATTTATTTATCCATCCATCATATTTTTCCATAAGGAAACGTTTACGATAGAAGGATCATATAAAGGTTGAGTCTGTGTTATTAAAGAATGTTACTACACTAGGAGGCAAAAAAAAAGCTTTCCTCATAATTCCGCAGATTTTCAGCAGAAATCGCTGCAGAAAATTGAAGAAATCCCAGCAGATTCCGTTTGGGTTTGATTATAGGTGTGTCAAATCAAATCAATCAAAATTGTATCTCCCACATGCTAAACAACAGGTGTAGACTGACATGCTTCCTCATTGGTCTCATTTCCCAACAGAGAGAAAAATAGAGAAATAATAACACGTAATAATAATGTAATAAATGTAATATAATGTAATATAATAATGTAATATAATGTAATATAATAATGTAATATAATAATGTAATAAATGTAATATAATAATGTAATATAATAATGTAATATAATAATGTAATATGATAATGTAATATAGTAATGTAATATAATAATGTCATATAATAATGTAATATAATAATGTAATATAATGTAATATAATAATGTAATATAATAATGTAATATAATGTAATATAAAAATGTAATATAATGTAATATAAATTTTTTATATAATAATGTAATATAATAATGTAATATCAAAATGTAATATAATGTAATATAATAATGTAATATAATAATGTAATATAATATAATATAAAAATGTAATATAATAATGTAATATAATGTAATATAAAAATGTAATATAATAATGTAATATAATAATGTAATATAATGTAATATAAAAATGTAATATAATAATGTAATATAATAATGTCATAAATGTAATATAATAATGTAATATAATGTAATATAAAATGTAATATAATAATGTAATATAATAATGTAATATAATAATGTAATATAATGTAATATAAAAATGTAATATAATAATGTAATATAATAATGTCATAAATGTAATATAATAATGTAATATAATAATGTTATATAATAATATAATATAATGTAATATAAAAATGTAATATAATAATGTAATATAATAATGTAATAAATGTAATATAATAATGTAATATAAAATGTAATATAATAATGTAATATAATTATGTAATATAATGTAATACAAAAATGTAATATAATAATGTAATAAATGTAATATAATGCAATATAATAATGTATTATAATAATGTAATATAATAATGTAATATAATGTAATATAAAAATGTAATATAATAATGTAATATAATAATGTAATAAATGTAATATAATAATGTAATATAATAATGTAATAAACACAATGAGTAACATGGCTTTACGCATTGACCCTTTTTGTACATGTGCAGGGGAACGAGGTAATTGAGGTAGATATGTACATATAACTAGGGGTAAAGTGACTAGGCAACAGGATAGATATAGAATGTAATATAAAAATGTAATATAATGTAATATCAAAATTTAATATAATAATGTAATATAATAATGTAATATAATAATGTAATATAATATAATATAAAAATGTAATATAATAATGTAATATAATAATGTAATATAATATAATATAAAAATATAATATAAAAATGTAATATAATAATGTAATATAATAATGTAATATAATGTAATATAAAAATGTAATATAAAATGTAATATAATGTAATATAAAAATGTAATATAATAATGTAATATAATCATGTAATAAATGTAATATAATAATGTAATATAATGTAATATAAAATGTAATATAATAATGTAATATAAAAATGTAATATAATAATGTAATATAATGTAATATAAAAATGTAATATAATAATGTAATATAATAATGTCATAAATGTAATATAATAATGTTATATAATAATGTAATATAATAATATAATATAATATAATATAATGTAATATAATAATGTAATATATGTAATATAATAATGTAATATAATAATGTAATATAATGTAATATAAAATGTAATATAATAATGTAATATAATAATGTAATATAATGTAATACAAAAATGTAATATAATAATGTAATAAATGTAATATAATGTAATATAATAATGTAATATAATAATGTAATATAATAATGTAATATAATGTAATTATATAAATGTAATATAATAATGTAATATAATAATGTAATAAATGTAATATAATAATGTAATATAATAATGTAATAAACACAATGAGTAACATGGCTTTACGCATTGACCCTTTTTGTACATGTGCAGGGGTACGAGGTAATTGAGGTAGATATGTACATATAACTAGGGGTAAAGTGACTAGGCAACAGGATAGATAATAAACAGTAGCAGCAGCGTATGTGAAGAGTCAAAAAAGTTTGGTGCTAAAAGGGTCAATGCAGATAGTCCGGGTAGCTATTTGGTTCTGTTTAACTAACTGTTTAGCAGTCTTATGGCTTGGGGATAGAAGCTGTTCAGGGTTCTGTTGGTTCCAGACTTGGTGCATCGGTACCGCTTGCCGTCCGGTAGCAGAGAGAACAGTCTATGACTTGGGTGGTCTTTGACAATTTTTAGGGCCTTCCTCTGACACTGCCTGGTATAGAGGTCCTGGATGGAGCTCAGCGCCAGTGATGTACTGGGTGGTACACACTACTCTCTAGCGCATTGCGGTCGGATGCCGAGCAGTTGCCGTACCAAGCTGTGATGCACCCAGTCAAGATGCTCTCAGTGATGCAACTCTAGAACCTTTTGATGCCAAATCTTTTCAGCCTCCTGAGGGGGAAGAGATGTTGTCGTGCCCTCTTCACGACTGTCTTGGTGTGTTTCGACCATGACAGATCCCTGGCGATGTGGACACTGAGGAACCTGAAGCTTTTGACCCTCTCCTCTACAGCCCCATCGATGTGAATGGAGGCGTACTCGGCCCTCTGTTTCCTGTAGTCCACGATCATCTCTTTTGTCTTGCTGAAGTTGAGGGAGAGGTTGTTGTCCTGGCACCACACGGCCAGGTCTCTGACCTCCTCCCTATAGGCTGTCTCATCGTTGTCGGTGATCAGGCCTACCACTGTTGTGTCGTCAGCAAACTTAATGATGGTGTTGGAGTCGTGCTTGGCCATGCAGTCATGGGTGAACAGGAAGTACAGGAGGGGACTGAGCACGCATCCCTGAGGGGCCCCCGTGTTGAGGATCAGCGTGGCAGATGTGTTGTTGCCTATCCTTACCACCTGGGGGCGGCCTGTCAGGAAGTCCAGGATCCAGTTGCAGAGGGAGGTGTTGTTACCTACCCTCACCACCTGGGGGCGGCCTGTCAGGAAGTCCAGGTGTGTTTCAGGTTTTAATGTCAAATGCACAAGTACAGTGAAATGCCTTTCTTGCAGATCTAACCCTAACAATGCAATAATCAACAACAATGTATTACTAGAACAAACACAGGAGAAATAAGAAATATGAAGAACACGATAAGTAAGGAAGTAAGCCTACTATATACAGGGTCAGTTCCAGGGTCAGTAGCTATATACAGGGTCAGTTCCAGTACCATATTAACAATGTGCAGGGATACTGGAGTGATGGAGGTAGATATGTATAGGGGTAAGGTGACCATATACAGGGTCAGTTCCAGTACCATATTAACAATGTGCAGGGATACTGGAGTGATAGAGGTAGATGGTAGCTGTTTACCAGTGTTATTGGGGATAGAAGCTTTTTACCAGTGTTACAGTTTTTCCCAATTGCTAAAACACAATTTTGCAAACTAGCTCTGGATAAGAGCGTCTGCTAAATGACTAAAATGTAAATGTAAATGTTTTATCAAAATACTTAACACAATTCACAAAACCACACACCCAAATGGCAAAATACCTCATATATCCTGCAAAATGAAGCACTGCAACCAAAACTACATATAGCATTATCAAAATCAAATGTTTGCACGAAATGACACACACTTCATTCATATTACCAGATTTTTGTCTAACCAACTACACTCTGTTGGGTATAATGAAAAGCACTGTCATCTTTAGTATGCTTTGCCATAATACTAAAATTGTTCAAATTGTAGAAAATTCTTCAGATTGTTCACATGCACAGAAATATTTGCAGATACACACACATGCTGTTGAAACATTTTTATTTTTTATTTTTCACCAAACAAGTCAGTGCAACATATGCACAGCAGATATACAGTGGGGGAAAAAAGTATTTAGTCAGCCACCAATTGTGCAAGTTCTCCCACTTAAAAAGATGAGAGAGGCCTGTAAATGTCTTCATAGGTACACGTCAACTATGACAGACAAAATGAGAAAAAAAATTCCAGAAAATCACATTGTACGATTTTTAATGAATTTATTTGCAAATTATGGTGGAAAATAAGTATTTGGTCAATAACAAAAGTTTCTCAATACTTTGTTATATACCCTTTGTTGGCAATGACACAGGTCAAACATTTTCTGTAAGTCTTCACAAGGTTTTCACACACTGTTGCTGGTATTTTGGCCCATTCCTCCATGCATATCTCCTCTAGAGCAGTGATGTTTTGGGGCTGTCGCTGGGCAACACGGACTTTCAACTCCCTCCAAAGATTTTTTATGGGGTTGAGATCTGGAGACTGGCTAGGCCACTCCAGGACCTTGAAATGCTTCTTACGAAGCCACTCCTTCGTTGCCCGGCGGTGTGTTTGGGATCATTGTCATGCTGAAAGACCCAGCCACGTTTCATCTTCAATGCCCTTGCTGATGGAAGGAGGTTTTCACTCAAAATCTCACGATACATGGCCCCATTCATTCTTTCCTTTACACGGATCAGTCGTCCTGGTCCCTTTGCAGAAAAAGAGCCCCAAAGCATGATGTTTCCACCCCCATACTTCACAGTAGGTATTGTGTTCTTTGGATGCAACTCAGCATTCTTTGTCCTCCAAACACGACGAGTTGAGTTTTTACCAAAAAGTTCTATTTTGGTTTCATCTGACCATATGACATTCTCCCAATCCTCTTCTGGATCATCCAAATGCACTCTAGCAAACTTCAGACGTGCCTGGACATGTACTGGCTTAAGCAGGGGGACACGTCTGGCACTGCAGGATTTGAGTCCCTGGCGGCGTAGTGTGTTACTGATGGTAGGCTTTGTTACTTTGGTCCCAGCTCTCTGCAGGTCATTCACTAGGTCCCCCCGTGTGGTTCTGGGATTTTTGCTCACCGTTCTTGTGATCATTTTGACCCCACGGTGAGATCTTGCGTGGAGCCCCAGATCGAGGGAGATTATCAGTGGTCTTGTATGTCTTCCATTTCCTAATAATTGCTCCCACAGTTGATTTCTTCAAACCAAGCTGCTATAGGGAGGAGGTCAGAGACCTGGCCGTGTGGTGCCAGGACAACAAATCAGTCTTCCCAGCCTGGTGCAGGTCTACAATTTTGTTTCTGGTGTCCTTTGACAGCTCTTTGGTCTTGGCCATAGTGGAGTTTGGAGTGTGACTGTTTGAGGTTGTGGACAGGTGTCTTTTATACTGATAACAAGTTCAAACAGGTGCCATTAATACAGGTAACGAGTGGAGGACAGAGGAGCCTCTTAAAGAAGAAGTTACAGGTCTGTGAGAGCCAGAAATCATGCTTGTTTGTAGGTGACCAAATACTTATTTTCCACCATAATTTGCAAATAAATTCATTAAAAATCCTACAATGTGATTTTCTGGAGAAAAAAATTCTCCATTTGTCTGTCAAAGTTGACGTGTACCTATGATGAAAATTACAGGCCTCTCTCATCTTTTTAAGTGAGAGAACTTGCACAATTGGTGGCTGACTAAATAGTTTTTTCCCCCACTGTATTTACATTGGACTGAACAAAAATATGCTCACAAAAAACAGTAAACTGAAAAAGAAAATTGCAGAAAAATGTGCAGAAAAAATATATAAAAATAAAAAAAGAGGCAAGAAAAATAATTAGGCAGCATCTTGCCGCACAGCTGGGTCTGGCCACAACGCCTCGTCCACATCACAGGCAATATCTTCCCTTGCCAGACATCGAGGGAAGAAGCGCCTTGAGTGCCTTATCCATCCCTGAATCGCACCCACATCAATCTCATCACATGCCTCTTCCATAGCCTGCACAAGAGGCATGCGCACAAAAGGGCTGCCGGTCGAAGACCTTCCACCGCCATGCCGAAAAGAACTCTTCTATGGGGTTCAGAAATGGTGAGTATGGTGGGAGGTATTGCACGGGAAATGGTGGGTGGTCAGCAAACCAGTTTTGGACTGGGGCTGCACGATGAAAGCTCACGTTGTCCCATACTACAACGTACCGGGTTCTTTGATGGTCTGCATCATTCATACACTCTGGTGGTGTGAGAATGTTGTGGAGTCTGTCCAGAAATGGGAGAATATGGGCTGTGTTGTATGGTCCAAGGTTGGCATGATGGTGGAGGACACCATGCGTATTGGAGATGGCAGCGCACATTGTGATGTTCCCACCACGTTGGCCAGGAACATCTATAATGGCTCTGTGGCCAATGCCGTTTCTCCCCCCTTCTTCTGGTCTTTGCTAGGTTGAAGCCAGCCTCATCTATAAAGATGAACTCATGTGGGATTGCATGAGCATCCATTTCCAGTACTCCCTGAAAACAAAGAACAAAAGCAGTCAATATGGTGCTATCCAGTACACTGGGAAACAATGTTGTGTGTAGTGTACTGCAGTCAATATTGTACTTACATCCACATATGCTCGTCTGACCTCTTTGTTTCTTTGAGAGTTTCTCTCAAACGGCACCTTATAAAGTTGTTTCATTCTGATTTGGTTTCGCTTGAGAATGCGAGCCAATGTGGACCGACTGACTCGTTGAATGTTGTTGAATATGGTGTTGTCTTGGATGATGTGGCTTTGAATTTCTCAAAATCTGATTTCATTATTTTCCAAAACCAAGATTACAATGGCAGCTTCCTGTACCCCGGTGAACATTTGGCCCCTTCCTCCACCATTTGGCCCCTTCCTCCACCATGGTTGCGTCTCTCAGTCCTTTAGAAAAACAAAAAAACTAAAATATAGGGCTTGGACAATGCAGCCTAAAGATATTTCCCCCACAGTAGAGTAAATTGTACAGGAAACTTGTGCAGTTAGTGTATGACATCAGCCATTCATGAAGTAAACAGGTGTCACCCAACTGATACACTATGACATGGGGTGTACTACATAGTGTGAAAGAAATGTTGGTTACATACCTGTACTCCAGTCTAAATGTCCGGATGACACAGGCGACAGTAAAACAGCTCAAGTTGGGCTGCACTCTCTGTCCAGCCTCTCGCATTGTCAGCCCATGGTTGATGACATGATCAACTAAGGTTGCTCTGATTTCATTTGAAAGTTGTTGTCTTCTTTGGCCGTGAACTCCTCTACCAGCTCTACCCCTACCTCTCACTCTTCCTCCCCCTCTCATTCTCACCCTCCCTCTTCCTCTTCATCTTCATCTTCCTCTTCCTCTTCCTCTTCCTCTTCCTCTTCCTCTTCCTCTTCCTCTTCCTCTTCCTCTCTCTGCAACGTCTTCCATTGTTGTTGTAAAACAAAAGGTGCTCACCTGTGGTCTTGTCATAGTGCTTACTTCCTGATTGAAGTGGTAACAATTAACCATTGAGGTGTTTGGTCAGGTGGTACATGTTTTGGCCAATTAGCTCATGTAGTGTCATTTTGAATGGCAGTGTTTTGAAATGGCAATGCAGAGAACCGTGTGCAGTGCATTTAAAAAGTGCCATTTTGAATAGCATAATGTGTGTAAAGCAGAAAATGTGTTTAGGCTTTTGGAGACTTGAGAAGAGGCTTTGCTCTCTGTGTGTCAGTTTAAATAATTGTGCTGTGCATTTTTTTTGTGTGTGTTAGTAATTAGAAAAAACTGTATTGGGGATAGAAGCTGTTTATCAGTGTCTGTGTGTGTGTGTGTGTGTGTGTGTGTGTGTGTGTGTGTGTGTGTGTGTGTGTGCGTGTGCGTGTGTGTCTGTCTGTGTGTGTGTCTGTGTGTGTGTGTGTGTCTGTGTGTGTGTCTGTGTGTGTGTGTGTGTGTGTGTGTGTGTGTGTCTGTGTGTGTGTGTCTGTGTGTGTGTGTGTGTGTGTGTGTGTGTGTGTGTGTGTGTGTGTGTGTGTGTGTGCATGCACAAGTGTGTTTGAACAGAGCAACACACCAGACAGCATTATAGGGGACTGGGGAAAAGCTCCGTTTTTGGCAAGCTCTGCTGTTACTGCATGACTACTGCTGTTACTGCATGACTACTGCTGTTACTGCATGACTACTGCTGTTACTGCATGACTACTGCTGTTACTGCATGACTACTGCTGTTACTGCATGACTACTGCTGTTTGATGTAACCCAGACCAACAGTGGTGTCTGGCCCAGCAGCCATAGCTCTCTCATTGCATTCAAAGGGTTTTGGACAGCTGTCTAGCTAACCCACCACAGCTATGTTTAACATGCAGCATGATCTGTTCAACCATTTCAAATCATGATCCCAGACAGTATTACTGAACAACCTGTAACTGTAACGTAACGTAACCCACCCAGAGTCCCTATCACCCAGAATACATTTTATATTTTAGTCATTTAGCAGACGCTCTTATCCAGAGCGACTTACAGTTAGTGAGTGCATACATTATTTTTTTTCACACTGGTCCCCCCGTGGGAAACGAACCCACAACCCTGGCGTTGCAAACGCCGTGCTCTACCAACTGATGCAACAGGAGTAGGGTAACACAAAGCCGTCTCATCATCAAGGAATCAAACATGAAACCTGTACACTGCTTTCCAACGAAGGCTAGTGAATGGAATGGTATCAAGACTATTCCATTCATTACTGTGAGCCTCCAATTCAAACCACCACGCCGTCATACTCCTCCAGCTTCCTTCGTCCTCCTTCATCCTCCTTCATCCTCCTCCAGACTGTTGTGCTTCATGGAGACGCTAAGATTTGTATTTTTTTTTACATTTTAGTCATTTAGCAGACGCTCTTATCCAGAGCATACATTTATTTTAAAAAATGTCATACTGGCCCCCCATGGGAATCGAACCCACAACCCTGGCGTTGCAAACGCCATGCTCTACCAACTGAGCTACATCCCACAGAGGTTGAGTTCCATTCATAGTGCACTACTTTTGACCAGGGACCAAAGGGCTCTAGTCAACAGTGGTTCCCTATGTAGGGAATAGGATTCCATTAGGGACGCAGCTGTGGTGTCTAGGAGGTATTAAGAAGAAGGCCATGTCATCCTTGGCTCTGGGCAAAAGTAGTGCACTAAATGGGGAATAGGGTTCTGGCTGAGTGCCCCAGTAGTGCACTAAATGGGGAATAGGGTTCTGGCTGAGTGCCCCAGTAGTGCACTAAATGGGGAATAGGGTTCTGGCTGAGTGCCCCAGTAGTGCCCTATATGGGGAATAGGGTTCTGGCTGAGTGCCCCAGTAGTGCACTAAATGGGGAATAGGGTTCTGGCTGAGTGCCCCAGTAGTGCACTAAATGGGGAATAGGGTTCTGGCTGAGTGCCCTAAATTGGGAATAGGGTTCTGGCTGAGTGCCCCAGTAGTGCCCTATATGGGGAATAGGGTTCTGGCTGAGTGCCCTATATGGGGAATAGGGTTCTGGCTGAGTGCCCCAGTAGTGCCCTAAATGGGGAATAGGGTTCTGGCTGAGTGCACCAGTAGTGCCCTATATGGGGAATAGGGTTCTGGCTGAGTGCCCCAGTAGTGCACTAAATGGGGAATAGGGTTCTGGCTGAGTGCCCCAGTAGTGCACTAAATGGGGAATAGGGTTCTGGCTGAGTGCCCTAAATTGGGAATAGGGTTCTGGCTGAGTGCACTATATGGGGAATAGGGTTCTGGCTGAGTGCCCCAGTAGTGCACTATATGGGGAATAGGGTTCTGGCTGAGTGCCCTAAATGGGGGATAGGGTTCTGGCTGAGTGCCCTAAATGGGGAATAGGGTTCTGGCTGAGTGCCCTAAATGGGGAATAGGGTTCTGGCTGAGTGCCCTAAATGGGGAATAGGGTTCTGGCTGAGTGCCCTAAATGGGGAATAGGGTTCTGGCTGAGTGCCCTATATGGGGAATAGGGTTCTGGCTGAGTGCCCTAAATGGGGAATAGGGTTCTGGCTGAGTGCCCCAGTAGTGCCCTATATGGGGAATAGGGTTCTGGCTGAGTACCCTAAATGGGGAATAGGGTTCTGGCTGAGTGCCCTATATGGGGAATAGGGTTCTGGCTGAGTGCCCTATATGGGGAATAGGGTTCTGGCTGAGTGCCCTATATGGGGAATAGGGTTCTGGCTGAGTGCCCTATATGGGGAATAGGGTTCTGGCTGAGTGCCCTATATGGGGAATAGGGTTCTGGCTGAGTGCCCTATATGGGGAATAGGGTTCAAGCTGAGTGCCCTATATGGGGAATAGGGTTCTGGCTGAGTGCCCTATATGGGGAATAGGGTTCTGGCTGAGTGCCCTATATGGGGAATAGGGTTCTGGCTGAGTGCCCTATATGGGGAATAGGGTTCTGGCTGAGTGCCCTATATGGGGAATAGGGTTCTGGCTGAGTGCCCTATATGGGGAATAGGGTTCTGGCTGAGTGCCCTAAATGGGGAATAGGGTTCTGGCTGAGTGCCCTATATGGGGAATAGGGTTCTGGCTGAGTACCCTAAATGGGGAATAGGGTTCTGGCTGAGTGCCCCAGTGTGTTCAGGCATGAAGGTCATTACTCTAATGGAAAATGTTTGTTAAGATCCACTTGTCTCTGTGTGAACATCAGAACATGACTGGTGTGTGTGTGTGTGTGTGTGTGTGTGTGTGTGTGTGTGTGTGTGTGTGTGTGTGTGTGTGTATGTGTGTGCAAAACATCAGAACATGACATGTGTGCGTGTGTGTGCGTGTGCGTGCGTGTGTGTGTGTGTGTGTGCGCAGAACATCAGAACATGACGTGTGTGTGTGTGTGTGTGTGTGTGTGTGTGTGTGTGTGTGTATGTGTGTGCAAAACATCAGAACATGACGTGTGTGTGCGTGTGTGTGCGTGTGCGTGCGTGTGTGTGTGTGTGTGTGTGCAGAACATCAGAACATGACGTGTGTGTGTGTGTGTGTGTGTGTGTGTGTGTGTGTGTGTGTGTGTGTGTGTGTGTGTGTGTGTGTGTGTGTGCAGAACATGACTGGTGATGGTCATGATGGCTACCGCCCCGGGGGGAGGGGACAGATGGGAGGGGAGGGGAGGGAGAGGGAGGGGAGAGAGGGAGGGGAGAGCTCACTTAATCAGGCGGACAGTATGCTGTGTGCTGCTCCGGAACGGGTCTGCTCTGGCTGCATAACATCATGAACACTGACAACTGCACTATTAAAATAACTTTTAAAAGAAATCAGCAGATAATCATCTTTTAAAAGACAGCCCAGCCTCCAGTTATGATTGTCCCAATTTTAATAAGCTGTATCTTCACCAAGTTAGTGAAAGTATTAAGATTGTACTAGCTGAACAGCCCCAGAACATGGCCTCCTGCCAACCGTCATCCTGTCAGTCTGCACAGCAGGTTCAACCATAGAGGTTCACCTTGACACTGAAGATGTGGTTTTAATCCATCTGTTGTTTTAATGCTGTTTCAATCCATCTCACTTGGACGTTAAGTCACCGTCTCACTAACCTCAACTGCCTTGTCTGGTGCAATACAGAAACCATTAAAAACCACAACATTTGAATTAATTACAATCTATTGAGACTACAGCTTGAAACCCTGTTTCTCTTCTTTTCTTATGAGAGGAGAGAGATGTTTTCCTGTTCCTCAAGATTACAATAGATGCTGAAGTTGAGCCGAACCTAAATGTTTGGTTTAGTAGTTAGCGAAGGCTTCAATGAGGATTGTTAATGATCGCCTGTTATTTCCTTCAGTAATGAGGTCCTTTCAACGGGCCCAACTAAACACAGGCTGTCTAACCTGTCATTACTACAGGTCTAGTGGTGACAACAATAGCGATCAATCTGATCGACCCTTTGTCGATGATACGCCTTTAAAAAGGTAATTTCAGATTGAAATCGACATGTATGCATACTGACGATTACCGTGAAAAGCAATAATATTGCCTTTAAAAGCCTCAATGTTGACAAAGCTCGATGGGATTACCTCCCGGCCATATGCTATCTCTCTATCGCCCATCTCTATAGCTCTACTGTGAATATTCATGTCCTTACATATAGTCTTTCCAATCAGTGTTTTAGATATGAGAAACAGTTATGCACTACTGTACGTCGCTTTGGATAAATATTATTATTGTTATTATTACATTACATTTCATGTTTCGTCATTGATTTATATGTGTAGAAATGCTGCAGTGCTTAGCTAGGCCAGACTCTATATAATGAAACAGTTGACTACAGGGGACAGAGCAGGACTCACAACATTTACAATGTTTCATGTAAATCCACGAGTGTGAGGTAGTGTTGTTTGAGTGTGTGTGTGTGTGTGTGTGTGTGTGTGTGTGTGTGTGTGTGTGTGTGTGTGTGTGTGTGTGGCACTGTGTGTGTCTTTATGAATATTACTCAAAAGGAAGCTGAGTCTATAACAGTATCGTAAACAGTTACATTTTAATGTTCATTTCAATATGCCCACAAGCAGCCATACAACTACAATGTATAGAAAATGTACTTATGGCCCTGCCTACACCTAACAACTTGTTTTTTTTAATTATTTGAGCAAAAAAATATTTCACTTTATTTGACAAGCCAGACAAAATTAAACAGGCCTATTTGTATAATGAATATGAATTGGGAGGGCAGAAATGATTAAATACTAAAGCATTAGAACTATCACTAAAAGCTTCAGTCATACAAAACGAATCTTAAATCCAAACTGGTTCTCTAGCAGATTAGTAAGAATGTCTCACCCGTGTTCAAGAATGGCCTTTTTCCCCTTTGTACAGATTACAATCTCTCACTGTCAGTTATCTAAAAATGAAATAATCTCCAAAATATTGCTATTTTTAAAACAAGCCATAGAAAGTTGGATGCAATTTCAGTTTAATCCACCAGAAAAGACAGAACAAATATTACAACAAATACTATGGTAAACTTCAACATACTAATTGATAAATAAAACATAATTTTTGTATAATAATAAAAAAAAAAGTATAATCTTTTGTAAATTATATCATAAACAGGACTGGTGAAGATGTCGCACATGCAGCGAACAAAAATATATGGACATTTCTGCTCTGTCCAAAATTACAACCAAATAATTGCAGCGTTAATGGAAAAAAAGTGGAAGGGGGAGAAAGTAAGGAACTTGTCTGTCGGCTATTAAAGACCCAAATGGGTTAAAGAAAATGGTGATAAATAAAACAGTATACCAATTTAATTTAAGGACAAAACAATTAACAGCTGTGCCATATAGATTGCAAAGTGGTTGGGAAGAGATTTTTCGATGTACCGATTCCACGGCACATGGTTTATGAGCTGATACACAAAACAACGCCACATTCAAAACTTACAATTTTTCAATTTAAAATTATTATACAAATTCTTGCAACCAATAGAATGTTATATGTATGGGGGATACAACCATCCCAGCTCTGCAGGTTTTGCTGTGAAGAGACAGAATCATTAGATCATCTGTTTTGGTTCTGTCCATTTGTAGCTTGTTTTTGGACACAGGTCCAGGAATGGCTGAAGAATTGCAACATTTACCTGGAGCTAACTCTGCAAATAGTACTGCTGGGTGATTTAAAAAGTCATAGTCAATCGATCAATAACATAACAATGCTCCAAGCAAAAATGTTTATCTCTAATTTACAATCTGTAGAAACTATGAGAATAGAAAGGTTCAGAATGTTTTTGAAACATCGCAGCACAGTTGAAAAATATATGGCAAATAGAAATCAAAACTGGATGGCGTTCAGAGATAGATGGGAGGGGTTGAGTGGAGCTGAGGGGTGGGACTAATAACAACAAGATAACTCATGTAAAATACACTGTGTCCGTAAAATGTATATAAGTTCAGAACTTTTGTGAAACAGCACAGTTGAAAAATATGTGGCAAATAGAAATCAAAAGTGAATTGTCTTCAGAGATAGATGGGAGGGGTTGAGGGTAGCTGAAGGATGGGTTTAAAAACAAACAAAAGATAAATGTAAAAAATACTGTGTCCGTAAAATGTACACTACCACTCTATACCATGTACAGTATATGTATGTATACATACAGTACCAGTCCAAAGTTTTGGACACACCTACTCATTCAAGATATTTTTACTATTTTCTACATTGTAGAATAATACATATGGAATCGTGTAGTAACCAAAAAAGTGTTAAACAAATCAAAATATATTTTATATAATAAAGGAAAAGATAAAGGAAAAGATATATACAAATATCAAATCAGATCACATTTTATTGGTCACATACACATATTTAGCAGATGTTATTGTGGGTGTAGCGAAATGCTTGTGTTCCTAGCTCCAAACAGTGCAGTAATATCTAACAACTCACAATAATACACACAATTATAAAAGTAAAATAATGGAATTAAGAAATATATAACTATTAGGATGAGCAATGTCAGAGTGGCATTGACTAAAATACAGTACAATAGAATACAGTATATACATATGAGATGAGTAAAGCAGTATGTAAACATTATTAAAGTGACTAGTGTTCCATTATTAAAGTGGCCAGTGATTCCATGTCTATGTATATGGGGCAGCAGCCTCTAAGGTGCAGGGTTGAGTAACCGGTTATTTTCTGGCACCACACTCCCAGGGCCCTCATCTCCTCCCTGTAGGCTGTCTCGTCATTGTTGGTAATCAGGCCTACTACTGTTGTGTCGTCTGCAAACATGATTATTGAGTTGGAGGCGTGCTTGGCCACGCAGTCATGGGTGAACAGGGAGTACAGGAGGGGGCTGAGCACGCACCCTTGTGGGGCCCCTGTGTTGAGGATCAGCGAAGTGGAGGTGTTGTTTCCTACCTTCACCACCTGGGGGCGGCCCGTCAGGAAGTCCAGGACCCAGTTGCACAGGACGGAGTTCAGACCCAGGGCCTCAAGCTTAATGATGAGCTTGGAGGGTACTATGGTGTTGAATGCTGAGCTATAGTCAATGAACAGCATTCTTACATACAGTGCCTTGCAAAAGTATTCAGTCCCCTTGGCGTTTTTCCTATTTTGTTGCATTACAACCTGTAATTTAAATAGATTTTCATTTGGATTTCATGTAATGGACATACACAAAATAGTCATAATTGGTGTAGTGAAATGAAAAAAATAACTTGTTTCAGAACATTCTACAATATAAACAATGGAAAAGTGGTGTGTGCATATGTATTCACCCCTTTGCTATGAAGCCCCTAAATAACATCTGGTGCAACCAATTACCTTCAGAAGTCACATAATTAGTTAAATAAAGTCCACCTGTATGCAATCTAAGTGTCACATGATCACAGTATATATACACCTGTTCTGAAAGGCCCCAGAGTCTGCAACACCACTAAGCAAGGGGCACCACCAAGCAAGCGGCACCATGAAGACCAAGGAGCTCTCCAATCAGGTCAGGGACAAAGTTGTGGGGAAGTACAGATCAGGGTTGGGTTATAAAAAAATATCAGAAACTTTGAACATCCCACGGAGCACCATTAAATCCATTATTAAAAAATGGAAAGAATATGGCACTACAACAAACCTGCCAAGAGAGGGCCGCCCACCAAAACACACGGACCAGGCAAGGAGGGCATCAATCAGAGAGGCAACAAAGAGACCAAAGATAACCCTGAAGGAGCTGCAAAGCTCCACAGCGGAGATTGGAGTATCTGTCCATAGGACCACTTTAAGCCGTACACTCCACCGAGCTGGGCTTTAAGGAAGAGTGGCCAGAAAAAAGCCATTAATTAAAGAAGAAAATGTGCCAAGCTTATAGAGACATACCCCAAGAGACTTGCAGCTGTAATTGCTGCAAAAAGTGGCTCTACAAAGTATTGACTTTGGGGGGTGAATAGTTATGCACGCTCAAGTTTTCTTTTTTTGGTCTTATTTCTTGTTTGTTTCACAATAAAACATATTTTGCATCTTCAAAGTGGTATGCATGTTGTGTAAATCAAATTATACAAATCCCCCGCAAAATCCATTTAATTCCAGGTTGTAAGGCAACAAAATAGGAAAAATGCCAAGGGGCGTGAATACTTTCGCAAGCCACTGTATGTTACAATCCCTGATGTCTCTCTGGAAGGAGATCCTCGCCCTGAGCTCTGTCACGCCCTGGCTCTGGGGACTCTAGTGTGTTGAGCCAGGGTGTGAGTTTTCATTTGTTTATGTTCTAGTTGTTGTATATCTATGTTGGCCAGGGTGGCTCCCAATCAGAGACGGCTGTAGCTCGTTGTCTCTGATTGGGAGTCATACTTAGGTAGCCGTTAGGCATTAATTATTGGTGGTTTCTTGTTCGTATTTGGTTTGTGTATGACCATTGACTGTCACGTCATCGTTTTGTTGTTTTGATCGTGTGATCATTGATATAATAAATATGTTCGCTTTCAACGCTGCGCCTTGGTCCTCCTCTCTCACCGACGATCGTGACAGAAGACACCACCATAACTGGACCAAGCAGCAAGTCCAGGAGCCAGCGCCGGAGAGATCTCTGGCAGATCTCCTTCGCCTCCTCGACTGGGTCAAGCCGAGTGAGGAAGAGAAGGGCTTGACATTGTGGCAGAAGGGCGAAAGGCTGGCGAGGGACATGGAGACCTGGTCCACGGGTAGGAGAGACAGCCAGAAATTTTTTAGGGGGGGGCTAACGCCGTGGACGACGGGCCAGCAGGAGACCGCGGCAGAGCGGCCCAGCGGGTTGGCAGAGGAGGCCGCCAGGTTACGGGGGCCACTGGTCGAAGAGGGGGTGGAAGGTGTAGAGGCACGGCGAGAGGTACTGGGGTGTGTTACCAGTCCGGTCCGGCCCATTCCAGATCCCTGCGTAGGACCAGTGGTGTGTGTCCCCAGTACGGTCCGGCCTGTTCCTGCTCCCTGCACCAAGTCAGTGGTGCGCTTCGTCAGCCCGGCTCGGCCCGTTCCTGCTCCCCGCACCAAGTCAGTGGTGCGCTTCGTCAGCCCGGCTCGGCCCGTTCCTGCTCCCCGCACCAAGTCAGTGGTGCGCTTCGTCAGCCCGGCTCGGCCCGTTCCTGCTCCCCGCACCAAGTCAGGGGTGCGCTTCGACAGCCCGGCTCGGCCCGCTCCTGCTCCCCACACCAAGCCAGTGGTGTGCGTCGTCAGTCCGGCACGGCCCGTGCCTGTTCCACCGGTGGCTGGTCCGGCACCGGTCAGATGCTTCACGCCGGAGCTAGAGCAATCCGCTCCACCAGTGTGCAGTCCAGCTCCGGTCAGCAGGGCCAGACCGGACCAGGGGTACTTTGGGGGTTTAGAGAAGGAGTGGGGGTCATGTCCGGAGCCGGATCCGCCGCCTAGGCGGAGTGCCCACCCGGTCCCTCCCCTGTGGTATTTGGTTGGCGCGGTCGGAGTCCGCGCCTTTAGGGGGGGGTACTGTCACGCCCTGGCTCTGGGGACTCTAGTATGTTGAGCCAGGGTGTGAGTTTTCATTTGTTTATGTTCTTGTTGTTGTATATCTATGTTGGCCAGGGTGGCTCCCAATCAGAGACGGCTGTAGCTCGTTGTCTCTGATTGGGAGTCATACTTAGGTAGCCGTTAGGCATTCATTATTGGTGGTTTCTTGTTCGTATTTGGTTTGTGTATGACCATTGACTGTCACGTCATCGTTTTGTTGTTTTGATCGTGTGATCATTGATATAATAAATATGTTCGCTTTCAACGCTGCGCCTTGGTCCTCCTCTCTCACCGACGATCGTGACAAGCTCGTCTACTTTATTATCCAGAGACTGAACATTAGCAAGTAATATACTCAGAAGCGGTGGATGGTGTGCACGCCTCCTGAGCTGGACTAGAAGTCCACTCTGAATACCTCTTCTCCGCCGGCGGCGTCTTGGATCAGCCTCTGGAATCAGTTCAATTGCCCTGGGGGATACGAGCAAAGGATCCAATTTGGGAAAGTCGTATTCCTGGTCGTAATGCTGGTGAGTTACCGCTGCTCTGATATTCAAAAGTCATTTCCTTCTATATATAATAACACCCAAAAAAATCTGAGCTAATATTGTAAGAAATAACACACACAAAAACAAAAAACTGCAAAGTTGCTTAGAAGCTGGAAGCAGAGCTGCCGTGTCTGTCGGCGCCATCTTGCCATCTGTATGTATATACAGTGCATTCAGAAAGTATTCAGACCACTTGACTTTTTACACATTTTGTTACGTTTACATCCTTATTCTAAAATGTCTCATCAATCTACACACAATACTCAATAATGACAAAGTGAAAACAGTTTTTTTGAAATGTTTGCACATTTACAAAAAATACAAAACAGAAATACTTTATTTACATAAGTATTCAGACCTTTTGCTGTGAGACTCGAAATTGAGCTCAGGTGCATCCTGTTTCCATTGATCATCCTTGAGATGTTTCTACAACTTGATTGGAGTCCACCAGTGGTACATTCTATTGATTGGACATGATTTGGAAAGGCACACACCTGTCTATATAAGGTCCCACAGTTGACAGTGCATGTCAGAGCAAAAACCAAGCCATGAGGTCGAAGGAATTGTCCGTAGAGCTCCAAGACAGGATTGTGTCGAGACACAGATCTGGGGAAGGACACCAAAAAATGTCTGCAGCATTGAAGGTCCCCAATAACACAGTGGCCTCCATCATTCTTAAATGGAAGAAGTTTGAACCACCAATTCCACCTATTCCTAGAGCTGGCCGTCCGGCCAAACTGAGCAATCGGGGCAGAAGGGCCTTGGTCAGGGAGGTGACCAAGAAGAACCCGATGGTCACTCTGACAGAGCTCCAGAGTTCCTCTGTGGAGATGGGAAAACCTTCCAGAAGGACAACCATCTCTGCAGCACTCCACCAATCAGGCCTTTATGGTAGAGTGGCCAGACGGAAGCCACTCCTCAGACTCAAGGCTGTAATTGATGCCAAAGGTGCTTCAACAAAGCACTGAGTAAAGGGTCTGAACAATTATGGGGTATTGTGTGCAGAAAGATGAGGGAAAAATCCAATTTAATCCATTTTAGAATAAGGCAGTAAATTAACACAATTTGGAAAAAGTCAAGGGGTCTGAATACTTTCCGAATGCGCTGTATATTAGATTTTTACAAACAAATATTTGCGGGATTGTAAATGATGCAGACAATTACATTGATGGAAGCCACAATCTGCCTGCATTATTAAAGCTGATCTACCCCCTGAAAAAATATTATACAAAAAAATAAATGAATGCCTCCACAGGGCTCTTCTGTGTTTTACCATACAGATATACTCTCTGTATTCACAGGGATTACTAATGTGACATATGGTAATGAAATGACATTCAGTATGTTAGCTGACTCCAGGAGTGTTGAAGAAAGAAAGAGATGAGAGAGACAGAGAAAATAGCTTTAAAGGGGCATTCTGCAATTGGTGTATCCATTTTTTTACTTTGAAATGAATGAGATGTACCCATTGATTCATGAAGAACATAACTTATAAATTCCTCATGAGCTTTAGTTCAGATCATTTTAGTCATTTAGCAGACGCTCTTATCCAGAGCGACTTACAGTTAGTGAGTGCATACATTTTTCATACTGGCCCCCCGTGGGAATCAAACCCACAACCCTGGCGTTGCAAGCGCCATGCTCTACCAACTGAGCTACAGGAGGGACTAAAATATAATCTTATTTTATAGTTTGTAAACAATGTAATTGTAAACAAACACTGCATAACCTCAAAACTATAATTTTTATATCATGGATGGTCAGTACGTACGTCCATATATCTGTCTATGAACTTGAGAGTGGTTACATTTCTCCAGCCCCATCCCTGTTTACCAAAACACTTGGTTGTTGTTTGACTGCAGATTGCCCCTTTAAACAGAGAACACCCGTGTAGGAAATAACATCACTAGCAGAGTGTAGTGTGTTTTTGTATCCGTTACACACACATGAACACACACATGAACACACACATGGTTCACTGCACCAATTATCTACAGGATACCTGTCTGTTTGGATGCACTCTGTTCTGGTCTGGTCGGCTGTAAATTGTGTGTTTGTGTGTGTGTGTGTGTGTGTGTGTGTGTGTGTGTGTGTGTGTATCCGTGTGTGTGTGTGTGTGACAATTGACAACATTAAACGCTGTTAGGAGACGTAAATGTAAATTGTATGTGAATTATGCGAGGTTGATTATGCGTATGGTTAATGAAAATTGGTTAGAGCACTAATGTTGTACTGTATTAGTGGGATGTGGTGGGCTAGTGGGGCAGGGGGATAGAGGGAGGGGCAGGGGGATAGAGGGAGGGGCAGGGGGATAGAGGGAGGGGCAGGGGGATAGAGGGAGGGGCAGGGGGATAGAGGGAGGGGCAGGGGGATAGAGGGAGGGGCAGGGGGATAGAGGTGGGTAGATTTCAGAGAGAGGAACATTTCATTTAGAGAGACACTGGAGGCACCCCGCAGAAGAGAGATAACAGCGTGAGAGAGACAGAAAGATGGAGAGAGATACAGAGACAGAGACAGAGAGAGTAGAGGGAGAGGGGGAGAATGAGAGGGTGAGAAATGAGAGACAGAGAGACAGAGAGTCACCCTCCGAGGGGAAATACTGATAGAACCCAAGAGACAGATTATAGCCAATTACATGTGATTGGTTCCACCCTGCTCTCTCTCTCTCTCTCTCTCTCTCTCTCTCTCTCTCTCTTCTGAACCACATAGTCTTCTAATGGTACTGACTCAAATTCAAATTCAAGCTGCTTTATTGGCATGAAAAATATTGTGTCAATATTGCCAAAGCGACAATGTATACAATATACATTATAATATAATAATGAAGAATAATAATACAAAATGGTAGTAAATAATAATAAAAAATATATTAATAATAATAATAATAATAATGTTAACAGTCAATAGTAGAAATATAATACATAGAAAAGGCTAAACATGGAAAATGAAACTAAAAATAAATAACTGTTATCCTCACCATTACATCAGTACTACAACTACCACCATCATTAAACTGATATCATTACCATCACCCCTACTACCATCATCATTAAACTGCTATCATTACCATCACCCCTACGGCCATCATCATTACTACTACTACTACCACCACCATCATTAAACTGCTGTCATTACCATCACCCCTACTACCATCATCATTACTACTACTACCACCACCATCATTAAACTGCTATCATTACCATCACCCCTACTACCATCATCATTACTACTACTACTACCACCACCATCATTAAACTGCTATCATTACCATCACCCCTACTACATCATCATTACTACTACTACTACCACCACCATCATTAAACTGCCATCATTACCATCACCCCTACTTCCATCATCATTACTACTACTACTACTACCACCACCATCATTAAACTGATATCATTACCATCACCCCTACTACCATCATCATTACTACTACTACCACCACCATCATTAAACTGCTATGATTACCATCACCCCTACTACCATCATCATTACTACTACTACTACCACCACCATCATTAAACTGCTATCATTACCATCACCACAACTACCATCATCATTACTACTACTACCACCACCATCATTAAACTGTTATCATTACCATCACCCCTACTACCATCATCATTACTACTACTACTACCACCACCATCATTAAACTGATATCATTACCATCACCCCTACTACCATCATCATTAAACTGCTATCATTACCATCACCCCTACGGCCATCATCATTACTACTACTACTACCACCACCATCATTAAACTGCTGTCATTACCATCACCCCTACTACCATCATCATTACTACTACTACCACCACCATTATTAAACTGCTATCATTACCATCACCCCTACTACCATCATCATTACTACTACTACTACCACCACCATCATTAAACTGCTATCTTTACCATCACCCCTACTACATCATCATTACTACTACTACTACCACCACCATCATTAAACTGCTATCATTACCATCACCCCTACTACCATCATCATTACTACTACTACCACCACCATCATTAAACTGCTATCATTACCATCACCCCTACGGCCATCATCATTACTACTACTACTACCACCACCATCATTAAACTGCTATCATTACCATCACCCCTACTACCATCATCATTACTACTACTACTACCACCACCATCATTAAACTGATATCATTACCATCACCCCTACTACCATCATCATTACTACTACTACTACCACCATCATTAAACTGATATCATTACATCACCCCTACTACCATCATCATTACTACTACTACTACTACCACCACCATCATTAAACTGCTATCATTACCATCACCCCTACGAACATCATCATTACCACTACTACTACCACCATCATTAAACTGCTATCATTACCATCACCCCTACTACCATCATCATTACTACTACTACTACCACCACCATCATTAAACTGCTATCATTACCATCACCCCTACTACCATCATCATTACTACTACTACTACCACCACCATCATTAAACTGCTATCATTACCATCACCCCTACTACCATCATCATTACTACTACTACTACTACCACCACCACCATCATTAAACTGCTATCATTACCATCACCCCTACTATCATCATCATTACCACTACTACTACCACCACCATCATTAAACTGCCATCATTACCATCACCCCTACTACCATCATCATTACTACCACTACTACCACCACCATCATTAAACTGATATCATTACCATCACCCCTACTACCATCATCATTACTACTACTACCACCACCATCATTAAACTGCTATGATTACCATCACCCCTACTACCATCATCATTACTACTACTACTACCACCACCATCATTAAACTGCTATCATTACCATCACCACTACTACCATCATCATTACTACTACTACCACCACCATCATTAAACTGTTATCATTACCATCACCCCTACTACCATCATCATTACTACTACTACTACCACCATCATTAAACTGATATCATTACCATCACCCCTACTACCATCATCATTACTACTACTACTACTACCACCACCACCATCATTAAACTGCTATCATTACCATCACCCCTACTATCATCATCATTACCACTACTACTACCACCACCATCATTAAACTGCCATCATTACCATCACCCCTACTACCATCATCATTACTACCACTACTACCACCACCATCATTAAACTGATATCATTACCATCACCCCTACTACCATCATCATTACTACTACTACTACCACCATCATTAAACTGATATCATTACCATCACCCCTACTACCATCATCATTAAACTGCTATCATTACCATCACCCCTACGGCCATCATCATTACTACTACTACTACCACCACCATCATTAAACTGCTGTCATTACCATCACCCCTACTACCATCATCATTACTACTACTACCACCACCATCATTAAACTGCTATCATTACCATCACCCCTACTACCATCATCATTACTACTACTACTACCACCACCATCATTAAACTGCTATCATTACCATCACCCCTACTACATCATCATTACTACTACTACTACCACCACCATCATTAAACTGCCATCATTACCATCACCCCTACTTCCATCATCATTACTACTACTACTACTACCACCACCATCATTAAACTGATATCATTACCATCACCCCTACTACCATCATCATTACTACTACTACCACCACCATCATTAAACTGCTATGATTACCATCACCCCTACTACCATCATCATTACTACTACTACTACCACCACCATCATTAAACTGCTATCATTACCATCACCACAACTACCATCATCATTACTACTACTACCACCACCATCATTAAACTGTTATCATTACCATCACCCCTACTACCATCATCATTACTACTACTACTACCACCACCATCATTAAACTGATATCATTACCATCACCCCTACTACCATCATCATTAAACTGCTATCATTACCATCACCCCTACGGCCATCATCATTACTACTACTACTACCACCACCATCATTAAACTGCTGTCATTACCATCACCCCTACTACCATCATCATTACTACTACTACCACCACCATTATTAAACTGCTATCATTACCATCACCCCTACTACCATCATCATTACTACTACTACTACCACCACCATCATTAAACTGCTATCTTTACCATCACCCCTACTACATCATCATTACTACTACTACTACCACCACCATCATTAAACTGCTATCATTACCATCACCCCTACTACCATCATCATTACTACTACTACCACCACCATCATTAAACTGCTATCATTACCATCACCCCTACGGCCATCATCATTACTACTACTACTACCACCACCATCATTAAACTGCTATCATTACCATCACCCCTACTACCATCATCATTACTACTACTACTACCACCACCATCATTAAACTGATATCATTACCATCACCCCTACTACCATCATCATTACTACTACTACTACCACCATCATTAAACTGATATCATTACATCACCCCTACTACCATCATCATTACTACTACTACTACTACCACCACCATCATTAAACTGCTATCATTACCATCACCCCTACGAACATCATCATTACCACTACTACTACCACCATCATTAAACTGCTATCATTACCATCACCCCTACTACCATCATCATTACTACTACTACTACCACCACCATCATTAAACTGCTATCATTACCATCACCCCTACTACCATCATCATTACTACTACTACTACCACCACCATCATTAAACTGCTATCATTACCATCACCCCTACTACCATCATCATTACTACTACTACTACTACCACCACCACCATCATTAAACTGCTATCATTACCATCACCCCTACTATCATCATCATTACCACTACTACTACCACCACCATCATTAAACTGCCATCATTACCATCACCCCTACTACCATCATCATTACTACCACTACTACCACCACCATCATTAAACTGATATCATTACCATCACCCCTACTACCATCATCATTACTACTACTACCACCACCATCATTAAACTGCTATGATTACCATCACCCCTACTACCATCATCATTACTACTACTACTACCACCACCATCATTAAACTGCTATCATTACCATCACCACTACTACCATCATCATTACTACTACTACCACCACCATCATTAAACTGTTATCATTACCATCACCCCTACTACCATCATCATTACTACTACTACTACCACCATCATTAAACTGATATCATTACCATCACCCCTACTACCATCATCATTACTACTACTACTACTACCACCACCACCATCATTAAACTGCTATCATTACCATCACCCCTACTATCATCATCATTACCACTACTACTACCACCACCATCATTAAACTGCCATCATTACCATCACCCCTACTACCATCATCATTACTACCACTACTACCACCACCATCATTAAACTGATATCATTACCATCACCCCTACTACCATCATCATTACTACTACTACTACCACCATCATTAAACTGCTATCATTACCATCACCCCTACTACCATCATCATTACTACTACTACTACCACCATCATTAAACTGCCATCATTACCATTACCACCCATACCACTACTATTTGGAATGATAAACAATAATAATAATGGTAATAACAATAATAGCAATAACAATAATAATAACTAAGTTACTGTTTACTATGCAGATGTTATTATTCAGTGTCCCTCAGGCTATGGCAGGCTAATACATATTTGGCTGCAAGAGGAGCCATTGCTCCTTCGCCCATGAGTATTTTTAGTTTTTCCTCTGGGTTTAATAAGTTAAAATTTGGAATAAATGTAGTCATTTCTGTGAATAATGAATCTCTTTGTGAGGAATATTTATCACAGTAAAGGAGAAAGTGCATCTCTGTTTCTACCTCCCCTGTCGTGCAGTGACCACATATACGCTCCTCTTTGGGTAGCCATGTCTTTTTATGTCTGCCGGTTTCTATTGCCAATTGGTGGTCATTCAGCCTGTACTTGGTAAGGATCTGTCTCTGCTTCGTATCTCTGACAGAGTAGAGATAATCAGCCAATTCATATCCTCTGTTTAGGGTCAGATAGCAATTTAGTCAGCTTTGGGATTTTGTTTTGTTTTTCCAATGTTGTAAATATGAGTCCTTTGATTGGTTCATGATTTTGTTCATTGGAATTCTTTTTTTTGAAGCAGTGCTGGTGTCAGCTTGGTTGGTTAGGTCCAACACCAGCTGACTGAGAGGGCTCGTTTCTGGGCTCAGCTCTTGGGTTTGAAGTGCTTTAAATTGCAGACTTGAATTTAACTTGAATTTAGATGTAGCCAAAATGTTTATGATCTTTTCTGTATTTTCATTACTTCTGGAAAGCGGCCCAATTCAGCCCTACATGGATTAGTTGGTGTATTTCTCTGGACTTGTAGAATTTTCCGACAGAATTCTGCATGCAGGGCTTCAATTGGATGTTTGTCCCACATTTTAAAGTCCAGTTTATTGAGTGGGCCCCAAACCTCACTTCAGTAAAGAGCTATTGGTAGGATTACACCGTCAAATATTTTGGTCCAAATTCTAATTGGGATGTTGATTTTGAATAATTTAATTTTTATTGCATACAATGCTCTGCGGGCTTTTTCTTTGAGTGCATTCACTGCCAGATATGGTCATACCAAGGTATGTGTAATTTTTAGTGTGTTCAATTATGGTATTGTTCAGGGTGAATTTATATTTGTGTTTCTGACATCTGTTTTTTTGGGGGGAAATCATGATTTTAGTTTTTTTGAAATTTACTGCCAGGGCCCAATTATGGCAATATTGCTCTAGAATGTTAAGGTTCTGTTGAAGACCTTCTTTGGTTGGTGATAGAAGTACCAAGTCATCAGCATATAGCAGGTATTTTACCTCTGTGTCAAATAGTGTGAGTCCTGGGGGTGGGGAATGGTCCAACATGTCTGCTAATTCATTGATATAAATGTTGAAAAGATTTGGACTCAAACTGCAGCCTTGTCTCACACCTCGATGTTGTGAAAATAATTATGTTCTTTGGTTTTTGATTTTTATTGCACACTTGTTTTCTGTGTACATATATTTTATTAAGTCATACACCTTACCACCAAGCCCACTTTGGAGAAGTTTGTAGAATAGCCCTTCATGCCAAATAGAATCAAATGCTTTTTTAAAGTCAATAAAGCAAGCAAATATTTTGCCCTCTTTTTTTTGGTGGACGTGTTTATTAATTAGTGTGTGTAAGGTGTATATTTGGTCAGTAGTGCGATGGTTGGGGAGAAAGCAAATTTGACATTTACTTATTACATTTTTTTCTTGAAGAAAGGTTTGAATTCTTGAATTCAAAATGCTACAGAAAACCTTTCCCAAGTTGCTGTTTACGCAAATTCCCCTGTAATTATTGGGGTCTGATTTGTCTCCACTTTTGTGGATAGGGGAGATGAGCCCCTGGTTCCAGACATCAGGGAAGCAGCCAGAAGTTAAAACTATGTTGAACAACTTAAGCACAGCATTTTGCAACTCAGGTGTGCTGTTTTTCAGCATTTAATTTCTGATGTTATCTAGACCACAAGCCTTCTTTGATTTTATAGATTTGAGCTTTTCATTTAGTTCTTGTTGGGTTATTGGGTAATCTAATGGATTTTGGTTGTTTTTAATGACTGATTCAAGGATGTTCAATTTTTCTTGAATTTCTAATTGTGTCAGAAAACGGCGACAGTGAAATGCGGTAGGCGAAGTCATACGCAGGACACGGAGCTACTGGAAACCGTACTTTTAATAAAAGTTGCCAGTGAAATACACAGTCTCCAAACAACGGAGAAAATGAACGACCTGTACACTGTCGATGACACAAACAATAACACACAACACACAATGCACGACAGAGGGTTAAATAGGGAATACAATACAACATAATGGGGAACAGGTGTACACAATCAGACACAACAAGTCAAACACCGAAACATAGATCGGTGGCAGCTAGTACTCCGGGGACGACGAACGCCGAAGCCTGCCCGAGCAGGGAGGAGGAGCAGCCTCGGCTGAATCCGTGACAAATTGGTTCTGTTGTAAGTCTTTTTGTGGGATGTTTTTGAATAGATTATCAAAATAAGTTTTCCAAATTCCTTCATCTTGTATGGCTAATTCTTGTGGCTTTGTCATGCTTAAATTGTTCCACATGTCCCAGAACTGATTTTGGTCAATTGCACTTTCAATTTCATCAAGTGTCTTGTTGGTATAATTCAATTTCTTGCGTTTCAGTGTATGTTTATACTGTTTCAGAGTTTCAAAGAATTCATAGCGTAGATCTGGGTTGTTTTGCTGCTTTTTTTCATTTGACATTTGTCTTAGGTGTTTTCAAATTGTTTTACATTCGTTATCAAAGAATTTTTCAGAAACATTTTGTTTTTTGTTTCTGATGTTGCATTTCTTTGGTTTTCTCAAATTTGCTTTCGATGCTGCTTTTTGGAAAATGCAATTGATGTTTTGAGTAGCCGAATTGACACCTTCTTTATTGTTTTGGTATTGTGAGTAATTGAAAAACTGTATAGAGTTCATCATTTCATTTGAGTTCAATGTTTCAATGAATCTCTCTGCACTGTTTTGAGCCCATCTGTACGATTGGTTCATGTTGTAGAGTTTATTGGGCTGTTTTTTTGAATGAGTGTTGCCGGTTAATTTCTTCAGAAACACGTTGATCTGACTGTGATCTGACAATGGTGTCTGTGGTCTGACAGTGAATGCACTAATGGAGGAGGGGTCCATGTCAGTGATGGCATAATCAACTACATTTGTCCCAAGAGCTGAGCAGTAAGTAAACTGACCTAAAGAGTCGCCTCTGATTCTACCATTAAGCATGTACAGGCCTAAGGCTCGACAGAGATGCACTAACTCCTTCCCATTTTTGTTCAGTATTTGGTCAGGACTGTTTCTATTATTTATAATTGGGCTACTATACAAGGAGGGGTGTCCAAATATGTGGTGGTTACCTCCCGCATCAGTGTAGTCAGGCTCAGAACCTGTTCTTGCATTGAAATCTCCACAAAGAAGCACTTTACCCTCTGCCTGAAATTGAATGATTTCTGTATGGAGATTGTCAAAAAAACTGATCATCATAATATGATGAATCTGAAGGAGGAGCATAAGCTGCACATATGTATACATCATTGTCACAATAGATTGTACCTTTGTTAAGTTTTAACCAAATGTGATTAGTACCTTTTTTCATTTCATTCAGTGCTAAGTCCTGCTTATGCCAAATGATGATTCCACCTGAGTCCCGGCCCCGTTTAACATTTTTATGTTTGATTGATGGTAGTACACTTTCTCTATAGCCTGAGGGACACTGAGTATCTATGTCTCCACGACACCATGTTTCCAGCAGGATTATGATGTCCTGTCCATTGATGTTTTTAATCAATTCTGGATTTGTTGTTTTATAACCAAAATGTGAAGAGTACAGGCCCTGGATATTCCAAGAGCTGATAGTTAATGATCTCATTTATAATAAGTGATATTCACTGGTTTGAGTAAAGTACATTGAAAAAAGAAAAGAAAAAAAAAAAAGAAAAAAAATAATAGTAATATATATATACAGTGGAGAGAACAAGTATTTGATACACTGCCGATTTTGCAGGTTTTCCTACTTACAAAGCATGTACAGGTCTGTCATTTTTATCATAGGTACACTTCAACTGTGAGAGACGGAATCTAAAACAAAAATCCAGAAAATCATATTGTATGATTTTTAAGTAATTAATTTGCATTTTATTGAATGACATAAGTATTTGATAGATCAGAAAAGCAGAACTTAATATTTGGTAAAGAAACCTTTGTTTGCAATTACAGAGATCATACGTTTCCTGTAGGTCTTGACCAGGTTTGCACCGGGATTTTGGCCCACTCCTCCATACAGACCTTCTCCAGATCCTTCAGGTTCCGGGGCTGTCGCTGGGCAATACGGACTTTCAGCTCCCTCCAAAGATTTTCTATTGGGTTCAGGTCTGGAGACTGGCTAGGCCACTCCAGGACCTTGAGATGCTTCTTACGGAGCCACTCCTTAGTTGCCCTGGCTGTGTGTTTCGGGTCGTTGTCATGCTGGAAGACCCAGCCACGACCCATCTTCAATGCTCTTACTGAGGGAAGGAGGTTGTTGGCCAAGATCTCGCGATACATGGCCCCTTCCATCCTCCCCTCAATACGGTGCAGTCGTCCTGTCCCCTTTGCAGAAAAGCATCCCCAAAGAATGATTTTTCCACCTCCATGCTTCACGGTTGGGATGGTGTTCTTGGGGTTGTACTCATCCTTCTTCTTCCTCCAACACGGCGAGTGGAGTTTAGACCAAAAAGCTCTATTTTTGTCTCATCAGACCACATGTCCTTCTCCCATTCCTCCTCTGGATCATCCAGATGGTCATTGGCAAACTTCAGACGGGCCTGGACATGCGCTGGCTTGAGCAGGGGGACCTTGCGTGCGCTGCAGGATTTTAATCCATGACGGCATAGTGTGTTACTAATGGTTTTCTTTGAGACTGTGGTCCCAGCTCTCTTCAGGTCATTGACCAGGTCCTGCCGTGTAGTTCTGGGCTGATCCCTCACCTTCCTCATGATCATTGATGCCCCACGAGGTGAGATATTGTATGGAGCCCCAGACCGAGGGTGATTGACCGTCATCTTGAACTTCTTCCATTTTCTAATAATTGCGCCAACAGTTGTTGCCTTCTCACCAAGCTGCTTGCCTATTTTCCTGTAGCCCATCCCAGCCTTGTGCAGGTCTACAATTTTAACCCTGATGTCCTTACACAGCTCTCTGGTCTTGGCCATTGTGGAGAGGTTGGAGTCTGTTTGATTGAGTGTGTGGACATGTGTCTTTTATACAGGTAACGAGTTAAAACAGGTGCAGTTAATACAGGTAATGAGTGGAGAACAGGAGGGCTTCTTAAAGAAAAACTAACAGGTCTGTGAGAGCCAGAATTCTTACTGGTTGGTAGGTGATCAAATACTTATGTCATTTAATAAAATGCAAATTAATTACTTAAAAATCATACAATGTGATTTTCTGGATTTTTGTTTTAGATTCCGTCTCTCACAATTGAAGTGTACCTATGATAAAAATTACAGACCTCTACATGCTTTGTAAGTAGGAAGACCTGCAAAATCGGCAGTGTATCAAATACTTGTTCTCCCCACTGTATGTGTGTGTGTGTGTGTGTGTGTGTGTGTGTGTGTGTGTGTGTGTGTGAGCGTGCGAATTAAAGGCTCTGTCTAGCCCAGTAGTCTGCATATTAGATGCAGTAGTTGGAGCACCTCTCCTATCTCTGATAGTTCTAGGTGTCTTTTGCCAGAGGTTACCTCAGCATATGTAGGCTGATGATCTGAATGATACATGGTGTGGACTGTTTCATGTGGTGTACTTCTCTGAAGGACAGTGTTCTGCCCGACCCTGGAGTAGTGGTCAGTGCTGTGTTGTGATGGGCCAGGTCCAGTAGAGCTGTGTTGTGATGGGCCGGGTCTGATAGAGCTGTGTTGTGATGGGCCTGGTCTGGTAGAGCTGTGTTGTGATGGGGTCTAGTAGAGCTGTGTTGTGATGGGGTCTAGTAGAGCTGTGTTGTGATGGGACGGGTCTGGTCGTGCTGTCCTGAGTCTGGTCTGGTCTGGTAAATCTGTGCTGTGTTGGGCCCGGTCTGATAGAGCTGTGTTGTGATGGGCCGGGTCTGGTAGAGCTGTGTTGTGATGGGACGGGTCTGGTCGTGTTGTCCTGAGGCGGGCCCCGTCTGGTCGTGCTGTCCTGAGGTGGGTCTGGTCTGGTAAATCTGTGCTGTGTTGGGCCCGGTCTTGTAGAGCTGTGCTGTAATAAGCCGTGTCTGGCTCTTCTCTCCTGGGGATGGTGGGGGTACTGTTGTTTCAGGAAGTGGGGCGGGGGGGCTCTGCTGCTGGGGTGATGGGTGTGTGGGTCCCTGCCAAGTGTTGCATGCTTTAGGTCCTTGGCAAAGGTTCTGATACTGTCCTGATCAAGATGTACATTATCGTATAAGTGTTCACATGTCAGAGTGGGGTGGTGAGCCGTTCTGATGTTGAGCAGTGAGGCACAGTCCACAGTGATCTGTTGATTTATTTTGTCGATCAACTGTCCTGGGAAGTATTTTCTTGGTAGGAGGGTGGACACAACTATATTGGTCGTTGGGAACATAGCCTGTGCTCGTTCTGCCACTCTTCTCACTGCCCCAGATACATTCTCACCTTTGGCACGAAGGTCGTTTGTGCCAGTGTGGATGATGATGTTGTCGGGGGTGTCAATCCTGGTCTGACTGAGTAGCTGCATTGCACTCTCAGTTGTAGGACACCAGAATTTATACACCTGGTGTCTAGGGAATAATCTCTCCTGGACCAAGAACTTCCCATTTGAATCAATAAGGATTGCAGTTGTGGGTGGTTGTCTGGCTGGAGCAGACTGGGAGGCTGGTTGGCTGATCTGGGCTGGAGCAGACTGGAACGCTGGTTGGCTGATCTGGGCTGGAGCAGACTGGGAGGCTGGTTGGCTGACCTGGGCTGGAGCAGACTGGGAGGCTGGTTGGCTGATCTGGGCGTGAGCAGACTGGGAGGCTGGTAGGCTGACCTGGTCTAGAACAGGCTGGGACGCTGGTTGGCTGATCTGGGCTGGAGCAGACTGGGAGGCTGGTTGGCTGACCTGGGCTGGAGCAGACTGGGAGGCTGGTTGGCTGACCTGGGCTGGAGAAGACTGGGAGGCTGGTGCAGACTGGGAGGCTGGTGTAGTGTCATCAGGCTGTGTGGTGGAGGCCATGCTGGTTATGCTGGTCTCAGGTTCTGCTTGTGTTGTACCAGGCTGGTGGACATGTTCTCTAGATGCAGAGGACATATTGACTAGCTGCTGGTTGAGGGGGTCAATGTACCTCTCTCTCTGTTCTAGCTCCTTTCTTGTTGTGCTCAGATGGTCTCTGAGGTCATCATTTGTCTGACTCAGTTTGTCCATTCTGCTTTCTAATTTAGCAATAGATGCTCTGCTCTCCTCCCTGAACTGTTTCATCTCTTCTTTTAGTTTCTGGACAGTGTCGTCCTCTTTAAGCTTGTTCTCTCTGAGTTCTATGACCTCTGCTTCGACGAGAGAGAGGATGTTGTGGAAACGTTGCATAGCAGGTGTTCTTGGTGTTGTAGGCATGTCCTTGGCTTTGTATGCTGCAGGTGAAGTAGGTAGAGGGACACTGAGGGCTTCTTGCTGGGTCACAGAGACCGTTGGGGCCTGCTTTTCTCCATCTCCCTCCTTGACTTTTTCCTGAGTTTCTGAGGTGAGTTCAGCTTCTGCTTTTAGGGTAGCAAACATATTCTCAAAAGCCTGGAGGCTTGAATCATTGCCTTGTATCAATACAGTTCCATTATTATATACGTTTACTGTTTGATACGTGTTGCTCTGGTCAGCTTCTTCAAAAATGCTGATCTGACATCCTTGGCTGATGCCTCTCTTTTTTGAGAAAGGGAAATTGTTGCAAATAACTATTTTCTATATGTGCCCTCGTTTGGTATTAAATATTAAATTAGCTCTTGATTTGCAACTGGTAAGATCTGCAAACAGGCATTCACGGTTCTGTCCCATCATCAAACCTTTGAAACTTTTCTTAGCTTTCTCCGTCTGGATGTCTGGTGGGTAAACAATTTCCATAGCAACGCTGTACACAATGTTGCAACAGAAGCGTTGTTTCTTGTATTATTCACTCTTGTGTCTTTTAGAGGACTGTTTTACTTTGATGTCCTTTGTCTTCTGTCCTTATTTTGTCTTATTTTGTCTTTCTTTTCTTCTGTTAACTAGATATTCTTTGTTAGCTAGCTAGCTTCTTCAAGGAGAGTCCCTAGCAACTGCTTAGCAACGGGTAAACAATTCAGCTAGCTAAGATAACTGCACAATTTTATGAAAAATAGTTACTTTTTCAAAAGCCTTTCTTCTTTGTTTGTTGCTTGTTTTGTCTCTTATTCAGTCTTGCAGTTTTCTTTTGTTTTTTTCGATGTACTTCACTCTAAAAACCATGTACATTTCAATATTTGTAGGAGCTCATTTTTTCAGCAGCTGCTGCTCTATTTGGAAATTCTACCTCTCTCTCTCTCTCTCTCTCTCTCTCTCTCTCTCTCTCAATTCAATTCAATTCAATTTCAATTTAAGGGCTTTATTGGCATGGGAAACGTGTGTTAACATTGCCAAAGCAAGTGAAGTAGATAGTAAACAAAAGTGAAATAAACAATAAATATTAACAGTAAACATTACACTCAGAAGTTTCAAAAGAATAAAGACATTTCAAATGTCATATTATGTATATATACAGTGTTGTAACAATGTGCAAATAGTTAAAGTACAAATGGGAAAATAAATAAACATAAATATGGGTTGTATTTACAATGGTGTTTGTTCTTCACTGGTTGCCCTTTTCTTGTGGCAACAGGTCACAAATCTTGCAGCTGTGATGGCACACTGTGGTTTTTCACCCAGTAGATAAGGGAGTTTATCAAAATTGGGTTTGTTTTCGAATTCTTTGTGGATCGCTGTAATCTGAGGGAAATATGTGTCTCTAATATGGTCATACATTTGGCAGGAGGTTAGGAAGTGCAGCTCAGTTTCCACCTCATTTTGTGGGCAGTGTGCACATAGCCTGTCTTCTCTTGAGAGCCAGGTCTGCCTACGGCGGCCTTTCTCAATAGCAAGGCTATGCTCACTGAGTCTGTACATAGTCAAAGCTTTCCTTAAGTTTGGGTCAGTCACAGTGGTCAGGTATTCTGCCACTGTGTACTCTCTGTTTAGGGCCAAATAGCATTCTAGTTTGCTCTGTTTTTTTGTTTGTTCTTTCCAATGTGTCAAGTAATTCTCTTTTTGTTTTCTCATGATTTGGTTGGGTCTAGTTGTGTTGTTGTTGTTGTTGTCCTGGGGCTGTGTGGGGTCTGTTTGTGTTTGTGAACAGAGCCCCAGGACAAGCTTACTTAGGGGACTCTTCTCCAAGTTCATCTCTCTGTAGGTGATGGCTTTGTTATGGAAGGTTTGGGAATCGCTTCCTTTTAAGTGGTTATAGAATTTAACGTCTCTTTTCTGGATTTTGATAATTAGCGGGTATTGGCCTAATTCTGCTCTGCATGCATTATTTGGTGTTTTACGTTGTACACGTAGGATGTTTTTGCAGAATTCTGCATGCAGAGTCTCAATTTGGTGTTTGTCCCATTTTGTGAATTCTTGGTTGGTGAGCGGACCCCAGACCTCACAACCATAAAGGGCAATGGGTTCTATAACTGATTCAAGTATTTTTAGCCAGATCCTAATTGGTATGTCAAATTTTATGTTCCTTTTGATGGCATAGAAGGCCCTTCTTGCCTTGTCTCTCAGATCGTTCACAGCTTTGTGGAAGTTACCTGTGGCGCTGATGTTTAGGCCGAGGTATGTATAGTTTTTTGTGTGCTCTAGGGCAACGGTGTCTAGATGGAGTTTGTATTTGTGGTCCTGGCAACTGGACCTTTTTTGGAACAACATTATTTTTGTCTTACTGAGATTTACTGTCAGGGCCCAGGTCTGACAGAATCTGTGCAGAAGATCTAGGTGCTGCTGTAGGCCCTCCTTGGTTGGTGACAGAAGCACCAGATCGTCAGCGAACAGAAGACATTTGACTTCAGATTCTAGTAGGGTGAGGCCGGGTGCTGCAGACTGTTCTAGTGCCCTCGCCAATTCGTTGATATATATGTTGAAGAGGGTGGGGCTTAAACTGCATCCCTGTCTCACCCCACGGCCCTGTGGAAAGAAATGTGTGTGTTTTTTGCCAATTTTAACCACACACTTGTTGTTTGTGTACATGGATTTAATAATGTCGTATGTTTTTCCCCCAACCCCACTTTCCATCAATTTGTATAGCAGACCCTCATGCCAAATTGAGTCAAAAGCTTTTTTGAAATCAACAAAGCATGAGAAGACTTTGCCTTTGTTTTGGTTTGTTTGTTTGTCAATTAGGGTGTGCAGGGTGAATACGTGGTCTGTCGTACGGTAATTTGGTAAAAAGCCAATTTGACATTTGCTCAGTACATTGTTTTCACTGAGGAAATGAACTAGTCTGCTGTTAATGATAATGCAGAGGATTTTCCCAAGGTTGCTGTTGACGCATATCCCACGGTAGTTATTGGGGTCAAATTTGTCTCCACTTTTGTGGATTGGGGTGATCAGTCCTTGGTTCCAGATATTGGGGAAGATGCCAGAGCTAAGGATGATGTTAAATAGTTTAAGTATAGCTAATTGAAATTTGTGGTCTGTATATTTTATCATTTCATTGAGGATACCATCAACACCACAGGACTTTTTGGGTTGGAGGGTTTGTATTTTGTCCAGTAGTTCATTCAATGTAATTGGAGAATCCAGTGGGTTCTGGTAGTCTTTAATAGTTGATTCTAAGATTTGCATTTGATCATGTATATTTTTTTGCTGTTTGTTCTCTGTTATAGGGCCAAAAAGATTGGAGAAGTGGTTTACCCATACATCTCCGTTTTGGATAGATAGCTCTTCGTGTTGTTGTTTGTTTAGTGTTTTCCAATTTTCCCAGAAGTGGTTAGAGTCTATGGATTCTTCAATTACATTGAGCTGATTTCTGACATGCTGTTCCTTCTTTTTCCGTAGTGTATTTCTGTATTGTTTTAGTGATTCACCA
>NC_140014.1:45089420-45122908 GCF_964263955.1 Coregonus lavaretus
CAGACAGCACCCTGTTCATATCTAGGACAGGACTCCAACAGTCAGACAGCACCCTGTTCATATCTACTACAGGACTCCAACAGTCAGACAGCACCCTGTTCATATCTAGTACAGGACTCCCAACAGTCAGACAGCACCCTGTTCATATCTAGTACAGGACTCCCAACAGTCAGACAGCACCCTGTTCATATCTAGTACAGGACTCCCAACAGTCAGACAGCACCCTGTTCATATCTACTACAGGACTCCAACAGACAGACTGCACCCTGTTCATATCTAGTACAGGACTCCAACAGACAGACTGCACCCTGTTCATATCTAGTACAGGACTCCAACAGTCAGACAGCACCCCGTTCATATCTAGTACAGGACTCCCAACAGTCAGACAGCACCCTGTTCATATCTAGTACAGGACTCCAACAGACAGACTGCACCCTGTTCATATCTAGTACAGGACTCCAACAGTCAGACAGCACCCTGTTCATATCTAGTACAGGACTCCAACAGTCAGACAGCACCCTGTTCATATCTAGTACAGGACTCCAACAGACAGACAGCACCCTGTTCATATCTAGTACAGGACTCCAACAGTCAGACAGCACCCTGTTCATATCTAGTACAGGACTCCAACAGTCAGACAGCACCCTGTTCATATCTAGTACAGGACTCCAACAGTCAGACAGCACCCTGTTCATATCTAGTACAGGACTCCAACAGTCAGACAGCACCCTGTTCATATCTAGTACATGACTCCAACATACAGACTGCACCCTGTTCATATCTAGTACAGGACTCCAACAGTCAGACAGCACCCTGTTCACATCTAGTACAGGACTCCCAACAGTCAGACAGCACCCTGTTCATATCTAGTACAGGACTCCCAACAGTCAGACAGCACCCTGTTCATATCTAGTACAGGACTCCAACAGTCAGACAGCACCCTGTTCATATCTAGTACAGGACTCCAACAGTCAGACAGCACCCTGTTCATATCTACTACAGGACTCCAACAGACAGACAGCACCCTGTTCATATCTACTACAGGACTCCCAACAGTCAGACAGCACCCTGTTCATATCTACTACAGGACTCCAACAGACAGACAGCACCCTGTTCATATCTACTACAGGACTCCAACAGACAGACATCACCCTGTTCATATCTAGTACAGGACTCCAACAGTCAGACAGCACCCTGTTCATATCAAGTACAGGACTCCAACAGTTAGACAGCACCCTGTTCATATCTAGTACAGGACTCCAACATACAGACTGCACCCTGTTCATATCTAGTACAGGACTCCAACAGTCAGACAGCACCCTGTTCATATCTAGTACAGGACTCCCAACAGTCAGACAGCACCCTGTTCATATCTAGTACAGGACTCCCAACAGTCAGACAGCACCCTGTTCATATCTAGTACAGGACTCCCAACAGTCAGACAGCACCCTGTTCATATCTAGTACAGGACTCCCAACAGTCAGACAGCACCCTGTTCATATCTACTACAGGACTCCAACAGACAGACTGCACCCTGTTCATATCTAGTACAGGACTCCAACAGACAGACTGCACCCTGTTCATATCTAGTACAGGACTCCAACAGTCAGACAGCACCCCGTTCATATCTAGTACAGGACTCCCAACAGTCAGACAGCACCCTGTTCATATCTAGTACAGGACTCCCAACAGTCAGACAGCACCCTGTTCATATCTAGTACAGGACTCCCAACAGTCAGACAGCACCCTGTTCATATCTAGTACAGGACTCCCAACAGTCAGACAGCACCCTGTTCATATCTAGTACAGGACTCCCAGCAGTCAGACAGCACCCTGTTCATATCTACTACAGGACTCCAACAGACAGACAGCACCCTGTTCATATCTACTACAGGACTCCCAACAGTCAGACAGCACCCTGTTCATATCTACTACAGGACTCCAACAGTCAGACAGCACCCTGTTCATATCTAGTACAGGACTCCAACAGACAGACTGCACCCTGTTCATATCTAGTACAGGACTCCAACAGTCAGACAGCACCCTGTTCATATCTAGTACAGGACTCCAACAGACAGACAGCACCCTGTTCATATCTACTACAGGACTCCAACAGTCAGACAGCACCCTGTTCATATCTAGTACATGACTCCAACAGACAGACTGCACCCTGTTCAAATCAAATCAAATCAAATCAAATCAAATCAAATCAAATTTTATTGGTCACATGCGCCGAATACAACAGGTGCAGACATTACAGTGAAATGCTTACTTACAGCCCTTAACCAACAGTGCATTTATTTTAAACAAAAAAGTAAGAATAAAACAACAACAAAAAAGTGTTGAGAAAAAAAGAGCAGAAGTAAAAAATAAAGTGACAGTAGGGAGGCTATATATACAATAGAATAAAGTGACAGTAGGGAGGCTATATATACAGGGGGGTACCGTTGCATAGTCAATGTGCGGGGGCACCGGCTAGTTGAGGTAGTTGAGGTAATATGTACATGTGGGTAGAGTTAAAGTGACTATGCATAAATACTTAACAGAGTAGCAGCAGCGTAAAAAGGATGGGGTGGGGGGGCAGTGCAAATAGTCCGGGTAGCCATGATTAGCTGTTCAGGAGTCTTATGGCTTGGGGGTAGAAGCTGTTGAGAAGTCTTTTGGACCTAGACTTGGCACTCCGGTACCGCTTGCCGTGCGGTAGCAGAGAGAACAGTCTATGACTAGGGTGACTGGAGTCTTTGACAATTTTGAGGGCCTTCCTCTGACACCGCCTGGTATAGAGGTCCTGGATGGCAGGGAGCTTTGCCCCAGTGATGTACTGGGCCGTACGCACTACCCTCTGTAGTGCCTTGCGGTCAGAGGCCAAGCAGTTGCCATACCAGGCGGTGATGCAACCAGTCAGGATGCTCTCGATGGTGCAGCTGTAGAATTTTTTGAGGATCTGAGGACCCATGCCAAATCTTTTTAGTCTCCTGAGGGGGAATAGGCTTTGTCGTGCCCTCTTCACGACTGTCTTGGTGTGTTTGGACCATGATAGTTCGTTGGTGATGTGGACACCAAGGAACTTGAAGCTCTCAACCTGTTCCACTACAGCCCCGTCGATGAGAATGGGGGCGTGCTCAGTCCTCTTTTTTTTCCTGTAGTCCACAATCATCTCCTTTGTCTTGGTCACGTTGAGGGAGAGGTTGTTGTCCTGGCACCACACGGCCAGATATCTAGTACAGGACTCCAACAGTCAGACAGCACCTTGTTCATATCTAGTACAGGACTCCCAACAGTCAGACAGCACCCTGTTCATATCTAGTACAGTACTCCCAACAGTCAGACAGCACCCTGTTCATATCTACTACAGGACTCCAACAGACAGACAGCACCCTGTTCATATCTACTACAGGACTCCCAACAGTCAGACAGCACCCTGTTCATATCTACTACAGGACTCCAACAGACAGACAGCACCCTGTTCATATCTACTACAGGACTCCAACAGACAGACATCACCCTGTTCATATCTAGTACAGGACTCCAACAGTCAGACAGCACCCTGTTCATATCAAGTACAGGACTCCAACAGTTAGACAGCACCCTGTTCATATCTAGTACAGGACTCCAACAGACAGACTGCACCCTGTTCATATCTTTTACAGGACTCCAACAGTCAGACAGCACCCTGTTCATATCTAGTACAGGACTCCCAACAGTCAGACAGCACCCTGTTCATATCTAGTACAGGACTCCCAACAGTCAGACAGCACCCTGTTCATATCTAGTACAGGACTCCCAACAGTCAGACAGCACCCTGTTCATATCTAGTACAGGACTCCCAACAGTCAGACAGCACCCTGTTCATATCTACTACAGGACTCCAACAGACAGACTGCACCCTGTTTATATCTAGTACAGGACTCCAACAGACAGACTGCACCCTGTTCATATCTAGTACAGGACTCCAACAGTCAGACAGCACCCTGTTCATATCTAGTACAGGACTCCCAACAGTCAGACAGCACCCTGTTCATATCTAGTACAGGACTCCCAACAGTCAGACAGCACCCTGTTCATATCTAGTACAGGACTCCAACAGACAGACTGCACCCTGTTCATATCTAGTACAGGACTCCAACAGTCAGACAGCACCCTGTTCATATCTAGTACAGGACTCCAACAGTCAGACAGCACCCTGTTCATATCTAGTACAGGACTCCCAACAGTCAGACAGCACCCTGTTCATATCTAGTACAGGACTCCCAACAGTCAGACAGCACCCTGTTCATATCTACTACAGGACTCCAACAGACAGACAGCACCCTGTTCATATCTACTACAGGACTCCCAACAGTCAGACAGCACCCTGTTCATATCTACTACAGGACTCCCAACAGTCAGACAGCACCCTGTTCATATCTACTACAGGACTCCAACAGACAGACTGCACCCTGTTCATATCTAATACAGGACTCCAACAAACAGACTGCACCCTGTTCATATCTAGTACAGGACTCCCAACAGACAGACTGCACCCTGTTCATATCTAGTACAGGACACCCAACAGTCAGACAGCACCCTGTTCATATCTACTACAGGACTCCAACAGTCAGACAGCACCCTGTTCATATCTAGGACAGGACTCCAACAGTCAGACAGCACCCTGTTCATATCTACTACAGGACTCCAACAGTCAGACAGCACCCTGTTCATATCTAGTACAGGACTCCCAACAGTCAGACAGCACCCTGTTCATATCTAGTACAGGACTCCAACAGTCAGACAGCACCCTGTTCATATCTACTACAGGACTCCCAACAGTCAGACAGCACCCTGTTCATATCTACTACAGGACTCCAACAGACAGACTGCACCCTGTTCATATCTACTACAGGACTCCAACAGACAGACTGCACCCTGTTCATATCTACTACAGGACTCCCAACAGTCAGACAGCACCCTGTTCATATCTAGTACAGGACTCCAACAGACAGACAGCACCCTGTTCATATCTAGTACAGGACTCCAACAGTCAGACAGCACCCTGTTCATATCTAGTACAGGACTCCCAACAGACAGACTGCACCCTGTTCATATCTAGTACAGGACTCCAACAGACAGACTGCACCCTGTTCATATCTAGTACAGGACTCCCAACAGTCAGACAGCACCCTGTTCATATCTAGTACAGGACTCCAACAGACAGACTGCACCCTGTTCATATCTAGTACAGGACTCCAACAGTCAGACAGCACCCTGTTCATATCTAGTACAGGACTCCCAACAGACAGACTGCACCCTGTTCATATCTAGTACAGGACTCCAACAGACAGACTGCACCCTGTTCATATCTAGTACAGGACTCCCAACAGTCAGACAGCACCCTGTTCATATCTAGTACAGGACTCCAACAGACAGACTGCACCCTGTTCATATCTAGTACAGGACTCCAACAGACAGACAGCACCCTGTTCATATCTACTACAGGACTCCCAACAGACAGACTGCACCCTGTTCATATCTAGTACAGGACTCCAACAGTCAGACAGCACCCTGTTCATATCTAGTACAGGACTCCAACAGTCAGACAGCACCCTGTTCATATCTAGTACAGGACTCCAACAGTCAGACAGCACCCTGTTCATATCTAGTACAGGACTCCAACAGTCAGACAGCACCCTGTTCATATCTAGTACAGGACTCCAACAGACAGACAGCACCCTGTTCATATCTACTACAGGACTCCCAACAGACAGACTGCACCCTGTTCATATCTAGTACAGGACTCCCAACAGACAGACTGCACCCTGTTCATATCTAGTACAGGACTCCAACAGTCAGACAGCACCCTGTTCATATCTATTACAGGACTCCAACAGACAGACTGCACCCTGTTCAAATCTAGTACAGGACTCCAACAGACAGACTGCACCCTGTTCATATCTAGTACAGGACTCCAACAGACAGACAGCACCCTGTTCATATCTAGTACAGGACTCCAACAGACAGACAGCACCCTGTTCATATCTAGTACAGGACTCCAACAGACAGACAGCACCCTGTTCATATCTAGTACAGGACTCCAACAGTCAGACAGCACCCTGTTCATATCTAGTACAGGACTCCAACAGTCAGACAGCACCCTGTTCATATCTAGTACAGGACTCCAACAGACAGACAGCACCCTGTTCATATCTACTACAGGACTCCCAACAGACAGACTGCACCCTGTTCATATCTAGTACAGGACTCCCAACAGACAGACAGCACCCTGTTCATATCTAGTACAGGACTCCCAACAGACAGACTGCACCCTGTTCATATCTAGTACAGGACTCCCAACAGTCAGACAGCACCCTGTTCATATCTAGTACAGGACTCCAACAGTCAGACAGCACCCTGTTCATATCTACTACAGGACTCCAACAGTCAGACAGCACCCTGTTCATATCTAGTACAGGACTCCCAACAGACAGACTGCACCCTGTTCATATCTAGTACAGGACTCCCAACAGTCAGACAGCACCCTGTTCATATCTAGTACAGGACTCCCAACAGTCAGACAGCACCCTGTTCATATCTAGTACAGGACTCCAACAGTCAGACAGCACCCTGTTCATATCTACTACAGGACTCCAACAGTCAGACAGCACCCTGTTCATATCTAGTACATGACTCCAACAGACAGACAGCACCCTGTTCATATCTAGTACAGGACTCCAACAGACAGACTGCACCCTGTTCATATCTAGTACAGGACTCCCAACAGTCAGACAGCACCCTGTTCATATCTAGTACAGGACTCCAACAGACAGACTGCACCCTGTTCATATCTAGTACAGGACTCCAACAGACAGACTGCACCCTGTTCATATCTAGTACAGGACTCCAACAGTCAGACAGCACCCTGTTCATATCTAGTACAGGACTCCAACAGTCAGACAGCACCCTGTTCATATCTAGTACATGACTCCAACAGACAGACTGCACCCTGTTCATATCTAGTACAGGACTCCAACAGACAGACTGCACCCTGTTCATATCTAGTACAGGACTCCCAACAGTCAGACAGCACCCTGTTCATATCTAGTACAGGACTCCAACAGACAGACTGCACCCTGTTCATATCTAGTACAGGACTCCAACAGACAGACAGCACCCTGTTCATATCTAGTACAGGACTCCCAACAGACAGACAGCACCCTGTTCATATCTAGTACAGGACTCCAACAGACAGACTGCACCCTGTTCATATCTACTACAGGACTCCAACAGACAGACAGCACCCTGTTCATATCTAGTACAGGACTCCCAACAGACAGACTGCACCCTGTTCATATCTAGTACAAGACTCCCAACAGACAGACTGCACCCTGTTCATATCTAGTACAGGACTCCCAACAGTCAGACAGCACCCTGTTCATATCTAGTACAGGACTCCAACAGTCAGACAGCACCCTGTTCATATCTACTACAGGACTCCAACAGTCAGACAGCACCCTGTTCATATCTACTACAGGACTCCAACAGACAGACTGCACCCTGTTCATATCTACTACAGGACTCCAACAGTCAGACAGCACCCTGTTCATATCTAGTACAGGACTCCCAACAGACAGACTGCACCCTGTTCATATCTACTACAGGACTCCCAACAGTCAGACAGCACCCTGTTCATATCTACTACAGGACTCCCAACAGTCAGACAGCACCCTGTTCATATCTACTACAGGACTCCAACAGACAGACTGCACCCTGTTCATATCTAATACAGGACTCCAACAAACAGACTGCACCCTGTTCATATCTAGTACAGGACTCCCAACAGACAGACTGCACCCTGTTCATATCTAGTACAGGACACCCAACAGTCAGACAGCACCCTGTTCATATCTACTACAGGACTCCAACAGTCAGACAGCACCCTGTTCATATCTAGGACAGGACTCCAACAGTCAGACAGCACCCTGTTCATATCTACTACAGGACTCCAACAGTCAGACAGCACCCTGTTCATATCTAGTACAGGACTCCCAACAGTCAGACAGCACCCTGTTCATATCTAGTACAGGACTCCAACAGTCAGACAGCACCCTGTTCATATCTACTACAGGACTCCCAACAGTCAGACAGCACCCTGTTCATATCTACTACAGGACTCCAACAGACAGACTGCACCCTGTTCATATCTACTACAGGACTCCAACAGACAGACTGCACCCTGTTCATATCTACTACAGGACTCCCAACAGTCAGACAGCACCCTGTTCATATCTAGTACAGGACTCCAACAGACAGACAGCACCCTGTTCATATCTAGTACAGGACTCCAACAGTCAGACAGCACCCTGTTCATATCTAGTACAGGACTCCCAACAGACAGACTGCACCCTGTTCATATCTAGTACAGGACTCCAACAGACAGACTGCACCCTGTTCATATCTAGTACAGGACTCCCAACAGTCAGACAGCACCCTGTTCATATCTAGTACAGGACTCCAACAGACAGACTGCACCCTGTTCATATCTAGTACAGGACTCCAACAGACAGACAGCACCCTGTTCATATCTACTACAGGACTCCCAACAGACAGACTGCACCCTGTTCATATCTAGTACAGGACTCCAACAGTCAGACAGCACCCTGTTCATATCTAGTACAGGACTCCAACAGTCAGACAGCACCCTGTTCATATCTAGTACAGGACTCCAACAGTCAGACAGCACCCTGTTCATATCTAGTACAGGACTCCAACAGTCAGACAGCACCCTGTTCATATCTAGTACAGGACTCCAACAGACAGACAGCACCCTGTTCATATCTACTACAGGACTCCCAACAGACAGACTGCACCCTGTTCATATCTAGTACAGGACTCCCAACAGACAGACTGCACCCTGTTCATATCTAGTACAGGACTCCAACAGTCAGACAGCACCCTGTTCATATCTATTACAGGACTCCAACAGACAGACTGCACCCTGTTCAAATCTAGTACAGGACTCCAACAGACAGACTGCACCCTGTTCATATCTAGTACAGGACTCCAACAGACAGACAGCACCCTGTTCATATCTAGTACAGGACTCCAACAGACAGACAGCACCCTGTTCATATCTAGTACAGGACTCCAACAGACAGACAGCACCCTGTTCATATCTAGTACAGGACTCCAACAGTCAGACAGCACCCTGTTCATATCTAGTACAGGACTCCAACAGTCAGACAGCACCCTGTTCATATCTAGTACAGGACTCCAACAGACAGACAGCACCCTGTTCATATCTACTACAGGACTCCAACAGACAGACTGCACCCTGTTCATATCTACTACAGGACTCCAACAGACAGACTGCACCCTGTTCATATCTACTACAGGACTCCCAACAGTCAGACAGCACCCTGTTCATATCTAGTACAGGACTCCAACAGACAGACAGCACCCTGTTCATATCTAGTACAGGACTCCAACAGTCAGACAGCACCCTGTTCATATCTAGTACAGGACTCCCAACAGACAGACTGCACCCTGTTCATATCTAGTACAGGACTCCAACAGACAGACTGCACCCTGTTCATATCTAGTACAGGACTCCCAACAGTCAGACAGCACCCTGTTCATATCTAGTACAGGACTCCAACAGACAGACTGCACCCTGTTCATATCTAGTACAGGACTCCAACAGACAGACAGCACCCTGTTCATATCTACTACAGGACTCCCAACAGACAGACTGCACCCTGTTCATATCTAGTACAGGACTCCAACAGTCAGACAGCACCCTGTTCATATCTAGTACAGGACTCCAACAGTCAGACAGCACCCTGTTCATATCTAGTACAGGACTCCAACAGTCAGACAGCACCCTGTTCATATCTAGTACAGGACTCCAACAGTCAGACAGCACCCTGTTCATATCTAGTACAGGACTCCAACAGACAGACAGCACCCTGTTCATATCTACTACAGGACTCCCAACAGACAGACTGCACCCTGTTCATATCTAGTACAGGACTCCCAACAGACAGACTGCACCCTGTTCATATCTAGTACAGGACTCCAACAGTCAGACAGCACCCTGTTCATATCTATTACAGGACTCCAACAGACAGACTGCACCCTGTTCAAATCTAGTACAGGACTCCAACAGACAGACTGCACCCTGTTCATATCTAGTACAGGACTCCAACAGACAGACAGCACCCTGTTCATATCTAGTACAGGACTCCAACAGACAGACAGCACCCTGTTCATATCTAGTACAGGACTCCAACAGACAGACAGCACCCTGTTCATATCTAGTACAGGACTCCAACAGTCAGACAGCACCCTGTTCATATCTAGTACAGGACTCCAACAGTCAGACAGCACCCTGTTCATATCTAGTACAGGACTCCAACAGACAGACAGCACCCTGTTCATATCTACTACAGGACTCCCAACAGACAGACTGCACCCTGTTCATATCTAGTACAGGACTCCCAACAGACAGACAGCACCCTGTTCATATCTAGTACAGGACTCCCAACAGACAGACTGCACCCTGTTCATATCTAGTACAGGACTCCCAACAGTCAGACAGCACCCTGTTCATATCTAGTACAGGACTCCAACAGTCAGACAGCACCCTGTTCATATCTACTACAGGACTCCAACAGTCAGACAGCACCCTGTTCATATCTAGTACAGGACTCCCAACAGACAGACTGCACCCTGTTCATATCTAGTACAGGACTCCCAACAGTCAGACAGCACCCTGTTCATATCTAGTACAGGACTCCCAACAGTCAGACAGCACCCTGTTCATATCTAGTACAGGACTCCAACAGTCAGACAGCACCCTGTTCATATCTACTACAGGACTCCAACAGTCAGACAGCACCCTGTTCATATCTAGTACATGACTCCAACAGACAGACAGCACCCTGTTCATATCTAGTACAGGACTCCAACAGACAGACTGCACCCTGTTCATATCTAGTACAGGACTCCCAACAGTCAGACAGCACCCTGTTCATATCTAGTACAGGACTCCAACAGACAGACTGCACCCTGTTCATATCTAGTACAGGACTCCAACAGACAGACTGCACCCTGTTCATATCTAGTACAGGACTCCAACAGTCAGACAGCACCCTGTTCATATCTAGTACAGGACTCCAACAGTCAGACAGCACCCTGTTCATATCTAGTACATGACTCCAACAGACAGACTGCACCCTGTTCATATCTAGTACAGGACTCCAACAGACAGACTGCACCCTGTTCATATCTAGTACAGGACTCCCAACAGTCAGACAGCACCCTGTTCATATCTAGTACAGGACTCCAACAGACAGACTGCACCCTGTTCATATCTAGTACAGGACTCCAACAGACAGACAGCACCCTGTTCATATCTAGTACAGGACTCCCAACAGACAGACAGCACCCTGTTCATATCTAGTACAGGACTCCAACAGACAGACTGCACCCTGTTCATATCTACTACAGGACTCCAACAGACAGACAGCACCCTGTTCATATCTAGTACAGGACTCCCAACAGACAGACTGCACCCTGTTCATATCTAGTACAGGACTCCCAACAGACAGACTGCACCCTGTTCATATCTAGTACAGGACTCCCAACAGTCAGACAGCACCCTGTTCATATCTAGTACAGGACTCCAACAGTCAGACAGCACCCTGTTCATATCTACTACAGGACTCCAACAGTCAGACAGCACCCTGTTCATATCTACTACAGGACTCCAACAGACAGACTGCACCCTGTTCATATCTACTACAGGACTCCAACAGTCAGACAGCACCCTGTTCATATCTAGTACAGGACTCCCAACAGACAGACTGCACCCTGTTCATATCTAGTACAGGACTCCCAACAGTCAGACAGCACCCTGTTCATATCTAGTACAGGACTCCAACAGTCAGACAGCACCCTGTTCATATCTACTACAGGACTCCAACAGTCAGACAGCACCCTGTTCATATCTAGTACAGGACTCCAACAGACAGACTGCACCCTGTTCATATCTACTACAGGACTCCAACAGACAGACAGCACCCTGTTCATATCTAGTACAGGACTCCCAACAGACAGACTGCACCCTGTTCATATCTAGTACAGGACTCCCAACAGTCAGACAGCACCCTGTTCATATCTAGTACAGGACTCCCAACAGTCAGACAGCACCCTGTTCATATCTAGTACAGGACTCCAACAGTCAGACAGCACCCTGTTCATATCTAGTACAGGACTCCAACAGTCAGACAGCACCCTGTTCATATCTAGTACAGGACTCCAACAGTCAGACAGCACCCTGTTCATATCTAGTACAGGACTCCAACAGTCAGACAGCACCCTGTTCATATCTAGTACAGGACTCCAACAGTCAGACAGCACCCTGTTCATATCTAGTACAGGACTCCAACAGTCAGACAGCACCCTGTTCATATCTAGTACAGGACTCCAACAGTCAGACAGCACCCTGTTCATATCTACTACAGGACTCCAACAGTCAGACAGCACCCTGTTCATATCTAGTACAGGACTCCAACAGTCAGACAGCACCCTGTTCATATCTAGTACAGGACTCCAACAGACAGACTGCACCCTGTTCATATCTAGTACAGGACTCCCAACAGTCAGACAGCACCCTGTTCATATCTAGTACAGGACTCCCAACAGTCAGACAGCACCCTGTTCATATCTAGTACAGGACTCCCAACAGTCAGACAGCACCCTGTTCATATCTAGTACAGGACTCCAACAGTCAGACAGCACCCTGTTCATATCTAGTACAGGACTCCAACAGACAGACAGCACCCTGTTCATATCTAGTACAGGACTCCAACAGTCAGACAGCACCCTGTTCATATCTAGTACAGGACTCCAACAGTCAGACAGCACCCTGTTCATATCTAGTACAGGACTCCAACAGACAGACTGCACCCTGTTCATATCTAGTACAGGACTCCCAACAGACAGACTGCACCCTGTTCATATCTAGTACAGGACTCCAACAGTCAGACAGCACCCTGTTCATATCTAGTACAGGACTCCAACAGTCAGACAGCACCCTGTTCATATCTACTACAGGACTCCAACAGTCAGACAGCACCCTGTTCATATCTAGTACAGGACTCCCAACATTCAGACTGCACCCTGTTCATATCTAGTACAGGACTCCAACAGTCAGACAGCACCCTGTTCATATCTAGTACAGGACTCCAACAGTCAGACAGCACCCTGTTCATATCTAGTACAGGACTCCAACAGTCAGACAGCACCCTGTTCATATCTAGTACAGGACTCCAACAGTCAGACAGCACCCTGTTCATATCTACTACAGGACTCCAACAGTCAGACAGCACCCTGTTCATATCTAGGACAGGACTCCCAACAGTCAGACAGCACCCTGTTCATATCTACTACAGGACTCCAACAGTCAGACAGCACCCTGTTCATATCTACTACAGGACTCCAACAGTCAGACAGCACCCTGTTCATATCTAGTACAGGACTCCCAACAGACAGACTGCACCCTGTTCATATCTAGTACAGGACTCCAACAGTCAGACAGCACCCTGTTCATATCTAGTACAGGACTCCAACAGTCAGACAGCACCCTGTTCATATCTACTACAGGACTCCAACAGACAGACAGCACCCTGTTCATATCTAGTACAGGACTCCAACAGACAGACTGCACCCTGTTCATATCTAGTACAGGACTCCAACAGTCAGACAGCACCCTGTTCATATCTAATATAATATACAGGGCTGTGTCTCAAATGATCTGATGGCTTATACAAACCCCCTGTTCTAGCTGGTGGAGGAGAAATGCTGTTATGGTGGTAGATATCAAATCAAAATCAAATCAAATGTATTTTTCACATGCGCCGAATACGACAGGTGTAGACCTTACAGTGAAAAGCCCTTAACCAATGCAGGTTTAAGATAAATAGGAGTTTAGAAAATATTTACTAAATAAACTAAAGTAAAAAAAACTAATAATTACATTTTACATTTTACATTTTTTACATTTTAGTCATTTAGCAGACTTATCCAGAGCGACTTACAGTTAGTGAATGCATACATAATTTTTTTTAGACACCCATAAAGTCTACCTCTCTGTTGCTATCACATACATTATCAAGCATTTCACACGTTATCCAGATACTGACTGTTAGCACTTGGTGGTCTATAGCAGCTTCCCACCAGAATGGGCTTTAGGTGAGACAGATGAACCTGTAGCCATATTACTTCAACAGTATCTAACATGAGATCCTCTCTAATCTTCACAGGAATGTGGTTCTGAATATAAACAGCAACACCTCCACCATTGGCATTTCTGTATTTTCTGTAGATCTTATAACCTTGTATTACTTCCACTGTATAATCAAAAGGTATTATCTAAGTGAGTTTCAGAGATTGTCAGAATATGAATGTCATCTGTTATTTCATGAACCTTGTTTCTTAAGCTACAGATGTTAACGTGGGCTATTTTTAACACTTTTCTGGGATGCTTAATTGTTTTTCTTGCTTTACTGGGAAGCTTAGCAGAGGTAGACATGCTTTTCTATTAGTGCATGCTGAGCTGCACACAGTGGACTTCCTACTAGGGCACACCACCTCAATGTTAACAGTAGCATAGCATATGATTACACTACCCTCTGTAGCGCCTTGCGGTTATATGCCAAGCAGTTGCCATACCAGGCGGTAATGAAACCAGTCAGGATGCTCTCGATGGTGCAGCTGTATAATTGTTTGAGGATCTGAGGACCCATGCCAAATCTTTTCAGTCTCCTGAGGGGGAATAGGCTTTGTCGTGCCCTCTTCACAACTGTCTTGGTGTGTTTGGACCATGATAGTTCGTTGGTGATGTGGACACCAAGGAACTTGAAGCTCTCAACCTGCTCCACTACAGCACCGTCGATGAGAATGGGGGCGTGCTCAGCCCTCCTTTTCCTGAAGTCCACGATCATCTCCTTTGTCTTGATCACATTGAGGGAGAGGTTGTTGTCCTGGCACCACACGGCCAGGTCTCTGACCTCCTCCCTATAGGCTGTCTCATTGTTGTCGGTGATCAGGCCTACCACTGTTGTGTTGTCGGCGAACTTAATGATGGGTTTGGAGTCGTTCTTGGCCACGCAGTCATGGGTGAACAGGGAGTACAGGAGGGGACTGAGCACAAACCCCTGAGGGGCCCCATGTTGAGGATCAGCGTGGCAGATGTGTTGTTTCCTACCCTTACCACCTGGGGGCGGCCCGTCAGGAAGTCCAGGATCCAGTTGCAGAGGGAAGTGTTTAGTCCCAGGGTCCTTAGCTTAGTGGTGAGCTTTGAGGGCACTATGGTGTTGAACGCTGAGCTGTAGTCAACGAACAGCATTCTCACATAGGTGTTCCTCTTGTCCAGGTGGGATAGGGCAGTATGGAGTGCAATAGATATTGTGTCATCTGTGGGCCATGACCAGCCTTTTAAAGCACTTCATAGCTACGGACGTGAGTGCTACGCGTCGGTAGTCATTTAGGCAGGTTATCTTAGTGTCCTTGGGCACGGGGACTACGGTGGTCTGCTTGAAACATGTTGGTATTAGAGACTCAGACAGGGAGAGGTTGAAAATGTCAGTGAAGACTCTTGCCAGTTGGTAGCGCATGCCCCTGAGTACACGTCCTGGTAATCCGTCTGGCCCTGCAGCCTTGTGAATGTTGACCTGTTTAATGGTCTTGCTCACATCAACTACGGAGAGTGTGATCACACAGAAGCCTCATGCCCCGAAGCGCAAGATAGTCCTTTTCTCTTTCATTTTTCTCAGTCTGATAAATGCAGTTAGCGGCCGAAACGTCAAGGTTTCTTTTTTTCCCTTTTTTCTAAAAAGTCATTAAAAACATAATGTCTTGATGGTGTGAGAGGGAGTCTCAGCTATCTCTCTAGTTGTTGGGGAGATTGAAGCATCAATCAACCCTCTCATATGTCCAGTATTGGCTGTTTACATCCTTTGTGTTGATCATAGATGCTTACAGCAATACAGCAATACAGCCTATACTATGTTAGTACTATACTATACTACTAATATACCATACTACACTATTGCTATACTATATTAGTACTACACTATTAATATACTATACTATATTAGTACTACACTATTAATATACTATACTGCTAATGTACTATACTACTAATATACTATACTGCTAATATACTATACTATACTATATTAGTACTACACTATTGCTATACTATATTAGTATGAAAATGTATGCACTCACTAACTGTAAATCGCTCTGGATAAGAGCGTCTGCTAAATGACTAAAAATGTAAATGTAAAAAATTTGTACTAGACTATTGCTATACTATACTAGTAATATACTATATTAGTATTACACTATTACTATAATAAACTACTAATATACTATACTATATTAGTACTACACTATTGATATACTATACTAGTACTATACTATATTAGTACTACATTATTACTAATATGATACTTCTAATATACTATACTACTAATATACAATACCACACTATTGCTATACTATACTAGTACTATACTACTAATATACTATTATTGTACTAAACTATTACTACAGTATCGATTTAAAAAGGTCCTCTCTGGTTGTATTGTAGATGCTGACAACGATCGTTGTGACCAGTACACTGACTGCTACAGCTGTACAGCCAATACTAACGGCTGCCAGTGGTGTGCTGTTCAGTGTGTCTCCGTGAGCTCAAACTGTACGGCTGTCACGGTAAGACTGGGCTGGGATGGGTTACTTTACATTTAGGTAAGATAGACTCGGTAAGACTGGGCTGGGATGGGTTACTTTACATTTAGGTAAGATAGACTCGGTAAGACTGGGCTGGGATGGGTTACTTTACATTTAGGTAAGATAGACTTTTTACACATTAGGGTTGCAAAATTCCGGTAACTTTCACAAAATAAATGTGAATATTCCTGTATTCAGGAGGGAATAAATCCAGGAATCCTCCAACCAGTATGTATGTGAATGTATGACGTGTCTTCCTACCCCAGGGGGCCATAGTGGAGTATGACGTCTGTCCCAAAGACAACCCATCATACGTCTGCAACAAGAAGACCAGCTGTAAGAGCTGTGGTGTGGACCAGAACTGCCAGTGGGAACCTCGGAACCAGGAGTGCATCGCTCTACCAGGTAAGAACCCAGAAACCAGGAGTGCTTCGCTCTACCAGGTAACAACCCAGAAACAACCCAGAAACCAGGAGTGCATCGCTCTACCAGGTAACAACCCAGAAACAACCCAGAAACCAGGAGTGTATCGCTCTACCAGGTAACAACCCAGAAACAGCCCAGAAACCAGGAGTGTATCGCTCTACCAGGTAAGAACCCAGAAACAACCCAGAAACCAGGAGTGTATCTCTCTACCTGGTAAGAACCCAGAAACAACCCAGAAACCAGGAGTGTATCTCTCTACCTGGTAAGAAACCAGGAGTGCATTGCTCTACCTGGTAAGAACCCAGAAACAACCCAGAAACCAGGAGTGTATCTCTCTACCTGGTAAGAAACCAGGAGTGCATCGCTCTACCAGGTAAGAACCCAGAAACAACCCAGAAACCAGGAGTGTATCGCTCTACCAGGTAAGAACCCAGAAACAACCCAGAAACCAGGAGTGTATCTCTCTACCTGGTAAGAAACCAGGAGTGTATCTCTCTACCTGGTAAGAACCCAGAAACAACCCAGAAACCAGGAGTGTATCTCTCTACCTGGTAAGAAACCAGGAGTGTATCTCTCTACCTGGTAAGAACCCAGAAACCAGGAGTGTATCTCTCTACCTGGTAAGAACCCAGAAACCAGGAGTGTATCTCTCTACCTGGTAAGAACCCAGAAACCAGGAGTGTATCTCTCTACCTGGTAAGAACCCAGAAACCAGGAGTGTATCTCTCTACCTGGTAAGAACCCAGAAACCAGGAGTGTATCTCTCTACCTGGTAAGAACCCAGAAACCAGGAGTGTATCTCTCTACCTGGTAAGAACCCAGAAACCAGGAGTGTATCTCTCTACCTGGTAAGAACCCAGAAACCAAGAAAGTGTAGTTTTAAAGCTACATTTCTTGCAATTATATACATTTTGCAATGTGTAATGTTTATTCATGTAATAGTTGTGTGACTCAAAATATAAGGGGGGGGGGGGGGGCACTGCTTTATTCTACTGTACATCTCTCATTAAAACTGTAATGGTTTTATTAGTGTTAACTTATTAAATAATTCATATTTTAATGTATTAGTAATAACGGTATACTGTACTATTCATTGTAGGGATTTGGTTCTTCTTAAGGAATCATTAATCATATTCAAAAGAAATTGACCTCATAGCCAATCTCCTGTCACATAGCCAATCTCCTGCCACATAGCCAATCTCCTGCCACATAGCCAATCTCCTGTCACATAGCCAATCTCCTGCCACATAGCCAATCTCCTGCCACATAGCCAATCTCCTGCCACATAGCCAATCTCCTGCCACATAGCCAATCTCCTGCCACATAGCCAATCTCCTGCCACATAGCCAATCTCCTGCCACATAGCCAATCTCCTGTCACATAGCCAATCTCCTGCCACATAGCCAATCTCCTGCCACATAGCCAATCTCCTGCCACATAGCCAATCTCCTGCCACATAGCCAATCTCCTGCCACATAGGCAATCTCCTGCCACATAGCCAATCTCCTGCCTCATAGCCAATCTCCTGCCACATAGCCAATCTCCTGCCTCATAGCCAATCTCCTGCCACATAGCCAATCTCCTGCCTCATAGCCAATCTCCTGCCTCATAGCCAATCTCCTGCCACATAGCCAATCTCCTGCCTCATAGCCAATCTCCTGCCTCATAGCCAATCTCCTGCCACATAGCCAATCTCCTGCCTCATAGCCAATCTCCTGCCTCATAGCCAATCTCCTGCCTCATAGCCAATCTCCTGCCACATAGCCAATCTCCTGCCACATAGCCAATCTCCTGCCACATAGCCAATCTCCTGCCACATAGCCAATCTCCTGCCACATAGCCAATCTCCTGCCACATAGCCAATCTCCTGCCACATAGCCAATCTCCTGCCACATAGCCAATCTCCTGCCTCATAGCCAATCTCCTGCCACATAGCCAATCTCCTGCCACATAGCCAATCTCCTGCCACATAGCCAATCTCCTGCCACATAGCCAATCTCTTGCCACATAGCCAATCTCCTGCCACATAGCCAATCTCCTGCCTCATAGCCAATCTCCTGCCTCATAGCCAATCTCCTGCCTTATAGCCAATCTCCTGTTTTTTTCTCTACTGTTTATGTTCCTGATCAGTAGAAGTTTAAACTGTCTTGTCCTGCCCTCCCTCTAGAGAAGGGTTTCCCTAACTCAGTCCAGCCCCCCCCCCCGGGTGAACATTTTGATTTATGCCAGAGCACTACACGGCTGATTCAAATAACCAACTCATCCTCAAGCTTTGATTATTTAAATCAGCTGTGTAGTGGTTGGTCACAAACCAAAACGTGCACCCAGGGGGGGCCCCCAGGACCGACTTTGGGAAACCCTGGTCTAGAGAATATATATATATATATATATATATATATATATATATATATATTTTTGTAATATAGAAATATTTATCTTCCTCCCTCCAGAGAATATATGTGGTGAGAACTGGCACCTGGTTGGTAACTCGTGTCTGAAGTTCATCACAGCCAAGGACTCGTATGATAATGCCAAGTTGACCTGTCGGGGTCACAACGCCGTCCTGGCATCACTGACCAATCAGAAGAAGGTGGACTTTGTCCTCAAGGAGCTGCAGATCATGAGCGTTCTGGTGAGCAAGGTCACTATAGTTACAATATATAACAACATATATACCAAGGTCACTATAGTTACAATATATTACAACATATATATACCAAGGTCACTATGGTTACAATATATTACAATATATATATACCAAGGTCACTATGGTTACAATATATTACAACATATATACCAAGGTCACTATGGTTACAATATATTACAACATATATACCAAGGTCACTATGGTTACAATATATTACAACATATATACCAAGGTCACTATGGTTACAATATATTACAATATATATATACCAAGGTCACTATGGTTACAATATATTACAATATATATAAACCAAGGTCACTATGGTTACAATATATTACAACATATATACCAAGGTCACTATGGTTACAATATATTACAACATATATACCAAGGTCACTATAGTTACAATATATTACAACATATATATATACCAAGGTCACTATGGTTACAATATATTACAACATATATACCAAGGTCACTATAGTTACAATATATTACAATATATATATATACCAAGGTCACTATAGTTACAATATATTATAACATATATATACCAAGGTCACTATAGTTACAATATATTACAACATATATACCAAGGTCACTATGGTTACAATATATTACAACATATATAGCAAGGTCACTATAGTTACAATATATTACAACATATATATACCAGGGTCACTATAGTTACAATATATTACAACATATATAGCAAGGTCACTATAGTTACAATATATTACAACATATATATACCAAGGTCACTATGGTTACAATATATTACATCATATATAGCAAGGTCACTATAGTTATAATAAATTACAGCATATATACCAAGGTCACTATAGTTACAATATATTACATCATATATAGCAAGGTCACTATAGTTACAATATATTACAACATATATAGACCAAGGTCACTATGGTTACAATATATTACAATATATATATACCAAGGTCACTATGGTTACAATATATTACAACATATATACCAAGGTCACTATAGTTACAATATATTACAACATATATAGACCAAGGTCACTATGGTTACAATATATTAAAACATATATACCAAGGTCACTATAGTTACAATATATTACAACATATATACCAAGGTCACTATAGTTACAATATATTACAATATATATCGCACTTGTCATCTCCCGTCTGGACTACTGCAACTCGCTGTTGGCTGGCCTCCCTGCCTGTGCCATTAAACCCCTACAACTCATCCAGAATGCCGCAGCCCGTCTGGTGTTCAACCTTCCCAAGTTCTCTCACGTCACCCCCCTCCTCCGCACACTCCACTGGCTTCCAGTTGAAGCTCGCATCCGCTACAAGACCATGGTGCTTGCCTATGGAGCAGTCAGTCCCTACACCCAAACGAGGGCATTGCGCTCATCCACCTCTATAGTTACAATATATTACAACATATATAGCAAGGTCACTATAGTTACAATATATTACAACATATATATACCAAGGTCACTATGGTTACAATATATTACAATATATATATATACCAAGGTCACTATTGTTACAATATATTACAACATATATAGCAAGGTCACTATAGTTATAATATATTACAACATATATATAGCAAGGTCACTATAGTTACAATATATTACAACATATATATACCAAGGTCACTATGGTTACAATATATTACAATATATATATACCAAGGTCACTTTGGTTACAATATATTACAACATATATAGCAAGGTCACTATAGTTACAATATATTACAACATATATATACCAAGGTCACTATGGTTACAATATATTACAACATATATAGCAAGGTCACTATAGTTACAATATATTACAACATATATATACCAAGGTCACTATGGTTACAATATATTACATCATATATAGCAAGGTCACTATAGTTATAATAAATTACAACATATATACCAAGGTCACTATAGTTACAATATATTACATCATATATAGCAAGGTCACTATAGTTACAATATATTACAACATATATAGACCAAGGTCACTATGGTTACAATATATTACAATATATATATACCAAGGTCACTATGGTTACAATATATTACAACATATATACCAAGGTCACTATAGTTACAATATATTACAATATATATATACCAAGGTCACTATAGTTACAATATATTACATCATATATAGCAAGGTCACTTTAGTTACAATATATTACAACATATATACCAAGGTCACTATAGTTACAATATATTACAACATATATATACCAAGGTCACTATAGTTACAATATATTACAACATATATATACCAGGGTCACTATAGTTACAATATATTACAACATATATAGCAAGGTCACTATAGTTACAATATATTACAACATATATATACCAAGGTCACTATGGTTACAATATATTACAATATATATATACCAAGGTCACTATGGTTACAATATATTACAACATATATAGCAAGGTCACTATAGTTATAATATATTACAACATATATATACCAAGGTCACTATAGTTACAATAAACCACAGGGAAAAGCCTCCTCCATTCGCTATTTAAATGCGTAGATGACATGTATTTCTTCCCGCTGCCCCTGTTCCGAGACAGGTGCTTGATAATGGTCCATTCTAAAGCTGCCCCTGTTCCGAGACCGGTGCTTGATAATGGTCCATTCTAAAGCTGCCCCTGTTCCGAGACCATGGTGCTTGATAATGGTCCATTCTAAAGCTGGCCCTGTTCCGAGACAGGTGCTTGATAATGGTCCATTCTAAAGCTGCCCCTGTTCCGAGACCGGTGCTTGATAATGGTCCATTCTAAATCAAAAATAATTTCACACATATATTCGAGTCTCGTAGAAAAGGGTCTGAATACTAATAATAATGTAAATTAGGTATTCTGTTATTTATTTTTAATATATTTGCTAAAATGTATAAAAACCTGTTTTCGCTTTGTCATTATGGGGTATTGTGTATAGATTGCTGAGAATATATATATTTTAATCCATTTTAGAATAAGGCTGTAACGTAACAAAATGTTGAAAAAGTCAGTGGGTCTGAATACTTTCCAAAGGCACTGTATAGCAAGGTCACTAAAGTTACAATATATACTGAACATAAATATAAATGCAGCTGAAATAAAAGATCCCAGAAATTTTCCATTCACACAAAAAGCTTATTTCTCTCAAATGTTTTGCACAAATTTGTTTACATCCTTTACATACATTACTTTATCTTGGCCAGGTCGCAGTTGTAAATGAGAACTTGTTCTCAACTGGTTTACCTGGTTAAATAAAGGTGAAATAAAATAAAATAAAAATCCCTGTTAGTGAGCATTTCTCCTTTACCAAGATAATCCATCCACCTGACAGGTGTGGCATATCAAGAAGCTGATTACACAGCGTGATCATTACACAGGTGCACCTTGTGCTGGGGACAATAAAAGTCCACTCTGAAATGTGCAGTTTGGTCACAGATGTCTCAAGTTTTGAGGGAGCGTGCAATTGGCATGCTGACTGCAGGAATGTCCACCAGAGCTGTTGCCAGAGAATTGAATGTTCATTTCTCTACCATAAGTCGGCTCCAACTTCGTTTTAGAGAATTTGGCAGTACGTCCAACCGGCCTCACAACTGCAGACCACGAGTAACCACGCCAGCCCAGGACCTCCACATCCCGCTTCTTCACCTGCGGGATCGCATGAGACCAGCCGCCCAGACAGCTGATGAGATTGAGGAGTATTTCTGTCTGTAATAAAGCCCTTTTGTGGGGAAAAACTCATTCTGATTGGCTGAGCCTGGCTCCCAAGTGGGTGGGCTTACTGTGTGCCCTCCCAGGCCCACCCATGGCTCCGCCCCTGCCCAGTCATGAAATCCATATGAACTGATTTCCTTATGAACTGTAACTCAGTAAAATTGTTGAATGCTGCGTTTATATTTTTGTTCAGTATATTACAACATATATATACCAAGGTCACTATAGTTATAATATATTACAACATATATAGCAAGGTAACTATAGTTACAATATATAACAACATACACTATTTATACAAAAGTATGTGGATTCTGCTATTTCAGCCACACCCATTGCTGACAGGTGTATAAAATCGAGCACAAAGCCATGCAATCTCCATAGACAAACATTGGCAGTAGAATGGCCTTAATGAAGAGCTCAGGGACTTGCAACGTCAAAGGATGCCACCTTTCCAACAAGTCGGTTTGTCAAATTTCTGCCCTGCTAGAGCTGCCCCGGTCAACTGTAAGTGCTGCTATTGTGAAGTGGAAACATCTAGGAGCAACAACGGCTCAGCCGCGAAGTGGTAGACCACACAAGTTCACAGAACGGGACCGCCGAGTACTGAAGTATGTAGATCAGAAAACCAGTCGGTATCTGGTGTGACCACCATTTGCCTCATGCAGCGCAACACATCTCCTTCGAATAGAGTTGATCAGGCTGTTGATTGTGGAATGTTGTCCCCCTCCTCCTTCAATGGCTGTGCGAAATTGCTGGATATTGGCAGTAACTGGAACACACTGTCGTACACGTCGATCCAGAGCATTCCAAACATGATCAATGGGTGACATTTTGGGTGAGTATGCAGGCCATGGAAAAACTGGGACATTTTCAGCTTCCATAAATTGTAGACAGATCCTTGCAACATGGGGCCGTGCATTATCGTGCTGAAACATGAGGTGATGGCGGCGGATGAATGGCACAACAATGGGCCTCAGGATCTCGTCACGGTATCTCTGTGCATTCAAATTGCCATCGATAAAATGCAATTGTGTTCATTGTCCGTAGCTTATGCCTGCCCATACCTAGTGGTGGAAAAAGTACCCAATTGTCATACTTGAGTAAAAGTAAAGATACCTTAATAGAAAATGACTCAAGTGAAAGTAAAAGTCATCCAGTAAAATACTACTTGAGTAAAAGTCTAAACGTATTTGGTTTTAAATATACTTAAGTATCAAAAGTAAATGTAATTGATAAAATGTACTTAAGTATCATTTCTAATTCCTTATGAATGTCTGTCCAAACCAGACCGCACAATGTTATTTTACGGTTATTCCGGGGCTATTCTAGTTTACTCCAACATTCAGACATAATTGACAAACAAAGCATTTGTGTTTAGTGAGTCCGCCAGATCAGAGGCAGTAGATGACCAGGGATGTTCTCTTGGACCAGTTTCCTGTAAGAATAACTTTTAGGTTTCAGGGAAAATGTACGGAGTAAAAAGTATTTTCTTTAGGACTGTAGTGAAGTAAAAGTTGTCAAAAATAGAAATGTTTACAAAGTATTTTTACTTAAGTACTTTACACCACCGTACCTTATGCCTGTCCATACCATAACCCCACCGCCACCATGGGGCACTCTGTTCACAACAGCAAACCGCTCGCGCACACGACGCCATACATGCTGTCTGACATCTGCCCGGTACATTTAAAACTGGGATTCATCCATGAAGAGCACACTTCTCCAGCGTGCCAGTGGCCATCGAAGGCGATCATTTGTCCACAGAAGTCGGTTACGACACAGAACTGCAGTCAGGTCAAGACCCTGGTGAGGACGACGAGCAAGCAGATGAGCTTCCCTAAAACGGTTTCTGTCAGTTTGTACAGAAAATTCTTCGGTTTTGCAAACCCACAGTCTCATCAGCTGTCCGGGCGGCTGGTCTCATGCGATCCCGCAGGTGGAGAAGCTGGATGTGGTCCTGGGCTGGCGTGGTTACACGTGGTCTGCGGTTGTGAGGCCAGTTGGACGTACTGCCAAATTATCTAAAACAACGTTATGGTAGAGAAATGAACATTCAATTCTCTGGCAAAAACAGCTCTGGTGGACATTCCTGCAGTCAGCATGCCAATTGCACGCTCCCTCAAAACTGGAGACATCTGTGGCATTGTGTTGTGTGACAAAACTGCACATTTTAGTGGCCTTTTATTGTCCCCAGTACAAGGTGCACCTGTGTAATGATTCTTGATCCGATTCTTGATAAGCCACACCTGTCAGGTGGATGGATTATCTTGGCAAAGGAGAAACGCTCACTAACAGAGATGTAAACACATTTGTCCACAATTTCTTTGTTTTTGAAATAAGCTTTTTGTCTGTATGGAAAATGTGTTATCTTTTATTTCAGCTCATGAAACATGGGACCAACACTTGTTGTGTTTATTTTGGGTTCAGGGTATATATAACATTTTCACTAGTTACATATACAGTTGAAGTTGGAAGGTTACATACACTTGGAGTCATTAAAACTCGTTTTTTCAACCACTCCACAAATTTCTGCTCAGGAAGGAGACGCGTTCTGTTTCCTAGAGATGAATGTACTTTGGTGCGAAAAGTGCAAATCAATCCCAGAACAGCAGCAAAGGACCTTGTGAAGATGGTGGAGGAAACAGGTACAAAAGTATCTATATCCACAGTAAAACTAGTCCTATATCGACATAACCTGAAAGGCCGCTCAGCAAGGAAGAAGCCACTGCTCCAAAACTGCCATAAAAAAGCCAGACTACGGTTTGCAACTGCACATGGGGACAAAGGTCGTGCTTTTTGGAGAAATGTCCTCTGGTCTGATGAAACAAAAATAGAACTGTTTGGCCATAATGACCATCGTTATGTTTGGAGGAAAAAGGGGAACGCTTGCAAGCCGAAGAACACCATCCCAATCGTGAAGCACGGGGGTGGCAGCATCATGCTGTGGGGGTGCTTTGCTGCAGGAGGGACTGGTGCACTTCACAAAATAGATGGCATCACGAGGAAGGAAAATTATGTGGATATATTGAAGCAACATCTCAAGACATCAGTCAGGAAGTTAAAGCTTGGTTGCAAATGGGTCTTCCAAATGGACAATGACCCCAAGCATACTTCCAAAGTTGTGGCAAAATGGCTTAAGGACAACAAAGTCAAGGTATTGGAGTGGCCATCACAAAGCCCTGACCTCAATCCTATAGAAAATGTGTGGGCAGAACTGTAAAAGCGTGTGCGAGCAAGGAGGCCTACAAACCTGACTCAGTTACACCAGCTCTGTCAGGAGGAATGGGCCAAAATTCACCCAACTTATTGTGGGAAGCTTGTGGAAGGCTACCCGAAACGTTTGACCCAAGTTAAACAATTTAAAGGCAATGCTACCAAATACTAATTGAGTGTATGTAAACTTCTGACCCACTGGGAATGTGATGAAGGAAATAAAAGCTGAAATAAATAATTCTCTCTACTATTATTCTGACATTTCACATTCTTAAAATAAAGTGGTGATCCTAACTGACCTAAGACAGGGATTTTTTACTAGGATTAAATGTCAGGAATTGTGAAAAACTGAGTTTAAATGTATATTTACATTTACATCGTTTAGCAGATATATAGCAATGTCATTACAATGTATTGGATATTGGCCCTAGCGTGTTAGCAGGAAGTAGAGAAAAGACAGTGTCGGATTGGCTGTGATGACATACTCTGTATAATATTGTAAGTTGCTCTGGATAAGAGCGTCTGCTATATGATTGAAATGTGATACACAATAGACTGATTGGCAGAGATGTATAACTCTCCCTTTATAACTCTCCCTTTATAACTCTCCCTTTATAACTCTCCCTTTATAACTCTCCCTTTATAACTCTCCCTTTATAACTCTCCCTTTATAACTCTCCCTTTATAACATCCCAAGGTTTCTGTCTCTCAAACACAACATAAAGAGGAGTGCGTGACTAACTGTGTGTGTGTGTGTGTATCCGTGTCTGCGTGTATGTGTGTGTGTGTGTTTTTGTGTGTGTGTGTGTTTTTTTGTGTGTGTGTGTTTTTGTCTGTGTGTGTGTGTTTTTGTCTGTGTGTGTGTGTTTTTGTCTGTGTGTGTGTGTTTTTGTCTGTGTGTGTGTGTTTTTGTCTGCGTGTATGTGTTTCTGTGTGTGTGTTTCAGTGTGTGTGTTTCAGTGTGTATGTGTTTCTGTGTGTGTGTGTGTGTGTGTGTGTGTGTGTGTTTGTGTGTGTGTAAATAACTGTTCAATGTTAGTCATGTTCCTAGTATTTTTTTCAGTACAAGGCCTCGGTGACGCCGTGGGTGGGGCTTAGGAAGATCAACGTCTCCTATTGGTGCTGGGAAGACATGTCACCCTTTACTAACACCTCCCTCCAGTGGTTGCCGGGGGAACCCAGCGATGCCGGTTTCTGTGGTTACCTAGCAGAACCGGCATCCAGCGGCCTGAAGGCCCAGACCTGCATCAACCCTGTTAACGGATCACTGTGTGAACGAGCAGGTTAGACACACACACACACACACACACACACACACACACACACACACACACACACACACAGACACTCACAGAGACACACACAGAGACACACAGAAACACACACACACAGACACACACACACAGAGACACACACAGAGACACACATAAACACACACAGAGACACACAGAAACACATACACACACAGAAACACACACAGAAACACACACAGAAACACACACAGAAACACACACACACACAGACACACAGAGACACACACACACACAGAAACACGCACAGAAACACACACAAGCACTTACTCGTTTGTGTGAAATGGGGATATAAAGACGTATTTACTCCAAAACAAAACCAAATTCCCAGTAGATCATTTAGAAATACAATCATATGTATTCTTCTATTCTCTCCTAATCCCCTTCCTTTCTCTCTGACCTTCATACAATGTCTCAGTGGGGACCCCCATTACATGTATGCTTCCTTCCTGTCTCGCCAGCCAATCACAGTGCCAAGCAGTGTCGGACGCCATGCGCCATGCGGGCTACGTGTAGTGACTGCACCAGCAGCAGTTCAGAGTGTATGTGGTGCAGCAACATGAAGCAGTGTGTGGACTCTAATGCATACGTAGCCTCCTTCCCCTTCGGACAGTGTATGGAGTGGTACACTATGAACAGCTGCCCACGTAAGACCACTGGCTCACCTCTCTCTCTCTCTCCAATTCAATTAGAAGGGGCTTTATTGGCATAGGGAAACATATGTCTGCGTTGCCAAAGCAAGGGAAATAGATTAACAAAGTGAAATAAACAATACATATTAACAGTAAACATTACACTCAGAAGTTCCAAAATAATAGAGACATGTCATAATGTCATATTATGTATATATACAGTGTTGTAACAATGTGCAAATAGTTAAAGTACAAATGGGAAAATAAATAAACATAAATATGGGTTGTATTTACAATGGTGTTTGTTCTTCACTGGTTGCCCTTTTCTTGTGGCAACAGGTCACAAATCTTGCAGATGTGATGGCACACTGTGGTTTTTCACCCAGTAGATAAAGGAGTTTATCAAAATTGGGTTTGTTTTCGAATTCTTTGTGGATCGCTGTAATCTGAGGGAAATATGTGTCTCTAATATGGTCATACATTTGGCAGGAGGTTAGGAAGTGCAGCTCAGTTTCCACCTCATTTTGTGGGCAGTGTGCACATAGCCTGTCTTCTCTTGAGAGCCAGGTCTGCCTACGGCGGCCTTTCTCAATAGCAAGGCTATGCTCACTGAGTCTGTACATAGTCAAAGCTTCCCTTAATTTTGGGTCAGTCACAGTGGTCAGGTATTCTGCCACTGTGTACTCTCTGTTTAGGGCCAGATAGCATTCTAGTTTGCTCTGTTTATTTGTAAATTCTTTCCAATGTGTCAAGTAATTCTTTTTGTTTTCTCATGGTTTGGTTGGGTCTAACTGTGTTGTTGTTGTTGTTGTTGTTGTCCTGGGGCTGTGTGGGGTCTGTTTGTGTTTGTGAACAGAGCCCCAGGACCAGCTTGCTTAGGGGACTCTTCTCCAAGTTCATCTCTCTGTAGGTGATGGCTTTGTTATGGAAGGTTTGGGAATCGCTTCCTTTTAAGTGGTTGTAGAATTTAACAGATATTTTCTGGATTTTGATAATTAGCGGGTATCGGCCTAATTCTCCTCAAGTTGGTGTTTGCCCCATTTTGTGAATTCCTGGTTGGTGAGCGGACCCCAGACCTCACAACCATAAAGGGCAATGGGTTCTATAACTGATTCAAGTATTTTTTGCCAGATCCTAATTGGGATGTTGAGTTTTATGTTCCTTTTGATGGCATAGAAGGCCCTTATTGCCTTGTCTCTCAGATCGTTCACAGCTTTGTGGAAGTTACCTGTGGCGCTGATGTTTAGGCAGAGGTATGTATCGTTTTTTGTGTACTCTAGGGCAACGGTGTCTAGATGGAATTTGTGTTTGTGGTCCTGGCAACTGGACCTTTTTTGGAACACCATTATTTTTGTCTTACTGAGATTTACTGTCAGGGCCCAGGTCAGACAGAATCTGTGCAGAAGATCTAGGTGCTGCTGTAGGCCCTCCTTGGTTGGGGACAGAATCACCAGATCATCAGCAAACAGTAGACATTTGACTTCAGATTCTAGTAGGGTGAGGCCGGGTGCTGCAGACTGTTCTAGTGCCCTCGCCAATTCGTTGCTGTATATGTTGAAGAGGGTGGGGCTTAAGCTGCATCCCTGTCTCACCCCACGGCCCCGTGGAAAGAAATGTGTGTTTTTTGCCCATTTTTACCACACACTTGTTGTTTGTGTACATGGATTTTATAATGTTGTATGTTTTCTCACTCTATCTCTAAGTTTTGTTCTGTGTTCAGTTTCCTATAGTTGACTAGTGCTCTTCTGTCTTAGCTAAAAACTGCTCTGGGTTCAGTTTCATAGGGTTAATGCTCTCTCTCCTCCCAGCTGAGAACTGTTCTGGGTACAGGACGTGTGGCCAGTGTCTGGAGCAGCCGGGCTGTGGTTGGTGTACAGACCCCAGTAATACTGGGCGTGGCCAGTGCATCGAGGGGTCCTATAGGGGGCCGTTCCAGACTGCTGTCCCCGCCCCCTCCACCCTGCCTGGTCCAGCCTCTAGTCTCAACTCTCTGCCGGCTCTCAACATCAGCATGTGTCCTTACGACACCAAGTACAACTGGAGCTTCATACACTGTCCAGGTACACACACACACACACACACACACACACACACACACACACACACACTCTAAAACATCTCTCTCTCTCTCTCCAGCGTGCCAGTGTAACGGTCACAGTCAGTGTGTGAACCAGACTGTGTGTGAGAAGTGTGAGGACCTGACAACAGGACGCCACTGTGAGAGCTGCATCTCTGGTTACTATGGAGACCCCACCAACGGGGGCAGCTGCCAACGTGAGTCACTAGGGGGGGGGGATGTGCGTTCTGGGTCAGAGGTCAGGGGTTAGAGTTCAGGGTCACTGGGACTACATGGGGTAAAATAAAAGCATTATATTCCAGTTTAGATTGATATAGATAATGTGATTAGCCAGTGTAAGTGTTGTATAATGACCCATGTTATTGCCAGTGTAACTGTTGTATAATGACCCATGTTATTGCCAGTGTAACTGTTGTATAATGACCCATGTTATTGCCAGTGTAACTGTTGTATAATGACCCATGTTATAGCCAGTGTAACTGTTGTATAATGACCCATGTTATAGCCAGTGTAACTGTTGTATAATGACCCATGCTTGTTATATTTATGTGATGATGTTGTGTTACAGTGTGTAAGTGTAACGGCCATGCCAGTATATGTAACCCTAACAACGGGAAGTGTTTCTGCACCACCAAGGGCATCAAAGGAGACCGCTGTCACCTGTAAGTACGCTACGCTACGCTACGCTAGGCTACACTACACTACGCTACACTACGCTACGCTACACTACGCTAGGCTACACTACGCTACACTACGCTAGGCTACACTATGCTACGCTACGCTACGCTACACTACGCTACACTACGCTAGGCTACACTACGCTACACTACGCTAGGCTACACTATGCTACGCTACGCTACGCTACGCTACACTACGCTAGGCTACACTACGCTACACTACGCTACACTACGCTAGGCTACACTATGCTACGCTACGCTACGCTACGCTACACTACGCTAGGCTACACTATGCTACGCTACGCTACGCTACACTACGCTAGGCTACACTACGCTACGCTACACTACGCTAGGCTACGCTAGGCTAGGCGACGCTAGGCTAGGCGACGCTACACTATCCTACGCTACCTATGCTACGCTACACTACGCTACACTACGCTACACTAAGCTATGCTACACTACGCTACCCTACATATGTGACCGACCGGCTCGATTCGGTCTTATGTAGCAACATTTGAAATTGTGTTTTTTACGTTGGATAAAAGTAGAGACTCAGAACTAGAAATTGGTATATCATACACTACAGTTGAGGAACAATGGGAAAGTAATTCTGCTTTGAAAGTTGATAAACTTGTAACCTCACTTTTGATAAAATGGCCTTTGATTGTTTTGGTAGCTACTGGAGAGATCTTCTTTGTCTCCACCCATTCAACATAGTTCACACCCTCTTAAGATTTAGCTTTAGCCCCACCCATCTCTTTAAGGGTTGATTTGAGCGTTCTGTCCTAACAACAGCAGTCAAGCACCCAAGCTAACTGGCTAACGTTGGCTAGCTTGCTAGCTACTTCCAGACACAAATGAGAGAACAGCTCACTCTGACCATTTTACTCACCCTAGCAGAGCTGGTTAGGCTGTTTACATGTTATCCAGAGCGTTGGTGACTGCAACTGTGCTGCTGGCAACAATTTACACTTTTCTGCTAATATTTACTGACACGGTCATATTCAACGGGTGTTGAGTGTTCATAATTTCGTCAGTTATTCTGCACTCTGGCACACTCAGACGAGAGTGCTCTGAAATCGGAGTAGATAGCCAGAGCGAATTTACCATCTACGTCTATCAACAGTTGTCGCAGTGACATCATTAACATTCTATTGAAATGGTTACTTGCATAGTGGAGTCTTTTCATTAGACATGCAGCTAGCTAGCTAAACAATGAACCATAATCCCACCTCATAATGTTACTACCCTGCATGAATCTGCAGGTAGCTAACCAACCAGGTTCAATGTTAGCTAGCTAACATTAGGCTATTTACATTTTACATTTTTAGTCATTTAGCAGACGCTCTTATCCAGAGCGACTTACAGTTAGTGAATACATTTTTTTTTAAATACTGGCCCCCCGTTGGAATCGAACCCACAACCCTGGCGTTGCAAACGCCATGCTCTATCAACTGAGCTACATCCCTGCCGGCCATTCCCTCCCCTACCCTGGACGACGCTGGGCCAATTGTGCACTGCCCATGAGTCTCCCGGTCGCGGCCGGCTGCGACAGAGCCTGGATTCGAACCAGGATCTAGTGGCACAGTTAGCACTGCGATGCAGTGCCTTAGACCACTGCGCCACTCATTTGCTTTGCTATAACTAGCAAAGCAAATGGCTCTGAGATACGAATAATATTACTACACAGATCACACATGTAACGTTAGCTAGCGAGCCACCCAGCTAACGTTAGTTAGCTAGTTAACAATAAAGTTTAACTTGAAATGAAAATGACTTTCTGACAAAATTTGAAACGTGTAATATCTGAAAATGTAGCTAGCTAGATTATCTTACCTGTTTACATGGATGGACGCGTCTCCCTGTCACGGATGCCATGGTTGCCCTTAGTTTGAAGATGTAATCCGGAGACGGGTGTTTTCTCCATCTCTTTAGCTATCATACTCTAAATCCACTGATTTCAAAACCCGGTCCTCCAGAAAGTGGAGAGCAACACTTAA
>NC_140014.1:45125608-45130608 GCF_964263955.1 Coregonus lavaretus
GTTCCCTCCCTCTGTGTTCCCTCCCTCTGCGTTCCCTCCCTCTGCGTTCCCTCCCCCTGTGTACCTTCCCTCCGTGTTCCCTCCCCCTGTGTTCCCTCCCCCTGTGTTCCCTCCCTCTGCGTTCCCTCCCCCTGTGTTCCTTCCTGGTACTCTACAAGGCAAGTCTTTCTCTGCGGTACTACCGCTCTCTCTGGTGGTCCTGACTGCTGACAGCAGGTCTGAACTAACATCAGGAGAAACAGTCTTAAATCGTCTGTTCTGTTCTAATGACTTCAGCTCGTTAAGGGGGGACCATTAGTCCTCAGCCGTAATTACACTACAATTACTGAGCTGTCACCAGAGGCCCATTCTTCTGAGAGAGTTCTCAGGGATTATCGCCACGGCTGTGTACATCCCGCCCCAAGCCGACAGCAAAAAGCTCTCAAAGATCTTCATTGGACCCTGAACAACCTGGAGACCACATTCCCAGAGGCAGCGTCCTCACATTGTTGAGAACCGTACTCCCAAATTTTTACCAACACATTGACTGGCTAACTAGCGAAAATTCCACTCTTGACCACTGCTACACGCCTTTTCGACACGGGTATATGGCCCTCTCCCGTCCTCCTTTTGGCAAATCCGTCCATGACTCCATCTTACTTCTCCCCTACAACCAAAAACTCAAGAGGGAAGTTCCGGTGGTACAGCCGCAGCGTTGGTCCGGCCAATCAGAATTCACGCTGATCACGTGGACTGAAATATGTTCCGGGTCGCCTCTGGAGATAACATCAATGAATATTCCAACTCAGTCACAAGATTCATAAAAAAAATGCATAGATGACCTGATACCGATGGAGTCTTTCAAAACTAATCCGAATCAAAAACAGTGGATTGATAGCAGTCTTGTCTGAAAACAGAAGGAGAAAGATGCTGCTTATAAACACGGCAGGGTGACCGGGGATAATAGTTTGGGTAAACAGTACAAATACGACCTACACAGATTGATCAAGATGGTGGAACACAAGTATAGAGACAAAGAGGAGGAGGAATTCAGGGGTCGGACACAAGGCGTATGTGGTAGAAGCTCCTGACGATCACAGACTACAAAAAGAAACCCAGCAATGTCATGGACACCTACGCCGCCCTACCGGCTGAGTTAAACAGCTTTTTCTCAAGAGTCAGCACAGTGACCCTTAGCTGCCGAGGAGACAACGTGGCTACACTCACAGTCTCCACGGAGGACGTATGGAAGTCATTTAAACGTTTTAACCCTCGCAAGGATTCCGGCCCAGACGGCATCCCTAGCCGTGCCCTCAGAGCATGTGCAGACCAGCTGGCTGTTGTGTTCTGACATGTTCAATCTCTCTCTAGCTCAGGCCTCTATCCCCACCTGCTTCAAGATGTCCGCCATCATCCCCCTGCCCAAGAAAGGGAACGTAACTGAACTACTACCGACTAGTAGCACTCACTTCTGTCATCATGAAGCGCTTCGAGAGGCTAGTCAAAGACTATATCACCTCCTCCCTCCCCGACACTCCACCCTCTCCAATTCACCTCCCGCCCGACACGCTCGACCCTCTCCAATTCACCTCCCTCCCCGACACTCCACCCTCTCCAATTCACCTACCGCCCCGACACTCCACCCTCTCCAATTCACCTACCGCCCGACACTCCACCCTCTCCAATTCACCTACCGCCCCGACACTCCACCCTCTCCAATTCACCTACCGCCCCGACACTCCACCCTCTCCAATTCACCTACCGCCCCGACACTCCACCCTCTCCAATTCACCTACCGACCCGACACTCCACCCTCTCCAATTCACCTACCGCCCCGACACTCCACCCTCTCCAATTCACCTACCGCCCCGACACTCCACCCTCTCCAATTCACCTACCGCCCCGACACTCCACCCTCTCCAATTCACCTACCGCCCGACCCTCTCCAATTCACCTCCCGCTCCGACACTCCACCCTCTCCAATTCACCTACCGCTCCGACACTCCACCCTCTCCAATTCACCTACCGCCCCGACACTCCACCCTCTCCAATTCACCTACCGCCCCGACACTCCACCCTCTCCAATTCACCTACCGCCCCGACACTCCACCCTCTCCAATTCACCTACCGCCCCGACACTCCACCCTCTCCAATTCACCTACCGCCCGACACTCCACCCTCTCCAATTCACCTACCGCCCCGACACTCCACCCTCTCCAATTCACCTACCGCCCCGACACTCCACCCTCTCCAATTCACCTACCGCCCCGACACTCCACCCTCTCCAATTCACCTACCGACCCGACACTCCACCCTCTCCAATTCACCTACCGCCCCGACACTCCACCCTCTCCAATTCACCTACCGCCCCGACACTCCACCCTCTCCAATTCACCTACCGCCCCGACACTCCACCCTCTCCAATTCACCTACCGCCCGACCCTCTCCAATTCACCTCCCGCTCCGACACTCCACCCTCTCCAATTCACCTACCGCTCCGACACTCCACCCTCTCCAATTCACCTACCGCCCCGACACTCCACCCTCTCCAATTCACCTACCGCCCCGACACTCCACCCTCTCCAATTCACCTACCGCCCCGACACTCCACCCTCTCCAATTCACCTACCGCCCCGACACTCCACCCTCTCCAATTCACCTACCGCCCGACACTCCACCCTCTCCAATTCACCTACCGCCCCGACACTCCACCCTCTCCAATTCACCTACCGCCCCGACACTCCACCCTCTCCAATTCACCTACCGCCCCGACACTCCACCCTCTCCAATTCACCTACCGACCCGACACTCCACCCTCTCCAATTCACCTACCGCCCCGACACTCCACCCTCTCCAATTCACCTACCGCCCGACCCTCTCCAATTCACCTCCCGCTCCGACACTCCACCCTCTCCAATTCACCTACCGCTCCGACACTCCACCCTCTCCAATTCACCTACCGCCCCGACACTCCACCCTCTCCAATTCACCTACCGCCCCGACACTCCACCCTCTCCAATTCACCTACCGCCCCGACACTCCACCCTCTCCAATTCACCTACCGCCCCGACACTCCACCCTCTCCAATTCACCTACCGCCCGACACTCCACCCTCTCCAATTCACCTACCGCCCCGACACTCCACCCTCTCCAATTCACCTACCGCCCCGACACTCCACCCTCTCCAATTCACTTACCGCCCCGACACTCCACCCTCTCCAATTCACCTACCGACCCGACACTCCACCCTCTCCAATTCACCTACCGCCCCGACACTCCACCCTCTCCAATTCACCTACCGCTCCGACACTCCACCCTCTCCAATTCACCTACCGCCCCGACACTCCACCCTCTCCAATTCACCTACCGCCCCGACACTCCACCCTCTCCAATTCACCTACCGCTCCGACACTCCACCCTCTCCAATTCACCTACCGCCCCGACAGATCCACGAATGACGCAATCGCCATTGCACTGCACACTGCCCTTACCCACCTGGACAAGAGGAATGCATATGTGAGGATGCTGTTCACGGACTACAGCTCGGCCTTCAATACCATAGTGCCCTCTAAGCTCATTACAAAGCTCCCAGCCCTGGGTCTGAACTCCTGCCACTGCAGCTGAGGTGAGGAGGAAGAGGATCTACTGTCCTGGTGCTGAGGTGAGGAGGAAGATGATCTACTGTCCTGGTCCTGTAAATCAAATGAGCCTAATACACCGGCTGTAGAATTTACCCTGAAATGGCTTGCTTACAAGCCCTTCACAACGACGTGGAGTAAAAATCAATAAATCAATAAATACTAGACTTGTTATCTATGCACTAGCCACAGGGCTCTAGTCTAAAGGAGTGCGTTATATAGGGAATAGGGTGCCATTTGGGATGCAGAGAGTGTAACGGTCCGGCAGCCATCTTAGCTCCTGCAGGGTGGTCATTCATTCCTCAGAGACAAGCTCAGAATGAGAATCTGATAGAGGGAAACAAACTCTATCTGAACCATGTTTAGAGACACCGTTTAAGATTGTGACAAGTCATTTCCCCCTGCTGCAGAATTAGAACTGAGGACAAGAGATCAATATCCGATGTTCTTTTAATGAACTAACAAACTTTAGACTGATATAGAGTATAGGTGTTGTCATTAATGTTTATGAGTGGACATGAGGCTGTTATAAGCAGGTCGTAGACAATTAAGTATCTATGAATGTTTATGAGTGGTCATGAGGGTGTTATAAGCAGTCATAAGGCTGTTGTAAGACAGTCACGTACCCAGGTCGTAGGCCATGAAGTCGGAGGAGAAGCACTTGGCTCCGTGGCTCATGGACGTGTCGTTGTGCGTGTTCCCTCCAAACACCAGCATGGTTCCACTAACGATGACCGCCGTGTGGAGGTACCGGAAAAACCCGCTGTCCTTTAGAACCGTCCTGGAAAACACACAGAACCATGGAGAACATCAGAACCATGGAGAACACCAGAATCATGGAGAACATCAGAACCATGGAGAACATCAGAACCATGGAGAACATCAGAACCATGGAGAACACAAGAACCATGGAGAACATCAGAACCATGGAGAACACCAGAACCATGGAGAACACCAGAACCATGGAGAACATCAGAACCATGGAGAACACCAGCAGGACACAAACAAGCAGAGTCCCCATGGGCCCTGGTCTAAAGTAGTGCACTATATAGGGAATAGGGTGTCATTCTCTGGTCTAAAGTAGTGCACTATATAGGGAATAGGGTGCCATTCTCTGGTATAAAGTAGTGCACTATATAGGGAATAGGGTGCCATTCTCTGGTCTAAAGTAGTGCACTATATAGGGAATAGGGTGCCATTTTCTGTTCTAAAGTAGTGCACTATATAGGGAATAGGGTGCCATTCTCTGGTCTAAAGTAGTGCACTATATAGGGAATAGGGTGCCATTCTCTGGTCTAAAGTAGTGCACTATATAGGGAATAGGGTTCCATTCTCTGGTCTAAAGTAGTGCACTATATAGGGAATAGGGTGCCATTCTCTGGT
>NC_140014.1:45138108-45160608 GCF_964263955.1 Coregonus lavaretus
TCAGGTGTGGGTTAGGTTTGGTTATGGCTGTGTATAGTCAGGTGTGGGTTAGGTTTGATTATGGCTGTGGATAGTCAGGTGTGGGTTAGGTTTGGTTATGGCTGTGTATAGTCAGGTGTGGGTTAGGTTTGGTTATGGCTGTGTGGGTTAGGTTTGGTTATGGCTGTGTATAGTCAGGTGTGGGTTAGGTTTGGTTATGGCTGTGTATAGTCAGGTGTGGGTTAGGTTTGGTTATGGCTGTGTATAGTCAGGTGTGGGTTAGGTTTGGTTATGGCTGTGTATAGTCAGGTGTGGGTTAGGTTTGGTTATGGCTGTGTATAGTCAGGTGTGGGTTAGGTTTGGTTATGGCTGTGTATAGTCAGGTGTGGGTTAGGTTTGGTTATGGCTGTGTGGGTTAGGTTTGGTTATGGCTGTGTATAGTCAGGTGTGGGTTAGGTTTGGTTATGGCTGTGTATAGTCAGGTGTGGGTTAGGTTTGGTTATGGCTGTGTATAGTCAGGTGTGGGTTAGGTTTGGTTATGGCTGTGTGGGTTAGGTTTGGTTATGGCTGTGTATAGTCAGGTGTGGGTTAGGTTTGGTTATGGCTGTGTATAGTCAGGTGTGGGTTAGGTTTGGTTATGGCTGTGTGGGTTAGGTTTGGTTATGGCTGTGTATAGTCAGGTGTGGGTTAGGTTTGGTTATGGCTGTGTATAGTCAGGTGTGGGTTAGGTTTGGTTATGGCTGTGTGGGTTAGGTTTGGTTATGGCTGTGTGTAGTCAGGTGTGGGTTAGGTTTGGTTATGGCTGTGGATAGTCAGGTGTGGGTTAGGTTTGGTTATGGCTGTGTGGGTTAGGTTTGGTTATGGCTGTGTGTAGTCAGGTGTGGGTTAGGTTTGGTTATGGCTGTGTATAGTCAGGTGTGGGTTAGGTTTGGTTATGGCTGTGTATAGTCAGGTGTGGGTTAGGTTTGGTTATGGCTGTGTATAGTCAGGTGTGGGTTAGGTTTGGTTATGGCTGTGTGGGTTAGTTTTGGGTTAGGTTTGGTTATGGCTGTGTGGGTTAGGTTTGGTTATGGCTGTGTATAGTCAGGTGTGGGTTAGGTTTGGTTATGGCTGTGTGGGTTAGGTTTGGGTTAGGTTTGGTTATGGCTGTGTGGGTTAGGTTTGGTTATGGCTGTGTATAGTCAGGTGTGGGTTAGGTTTGGTTATGGCTGTGTGGGTTAGGTTTGGTTATGGCTGTGTATAGTCAGGTGTGGGTTAGGTTTGGTTATGGCTGTGTGGGTTAGGTTTGGTTATGGCTGTGGATAGTCAGGTGTGGGTTAGGTTTGGTTATGGCTGTGTATAGTCAGGTGTGGGTTAGGTTTGGTTATGGCTGTGGATAGTCAGGTGTGGGTTAGGTTTGGTTATGGCTGTGTGGGTTAGGTTTGGTTATGGCTGTGTATAGTCAGGTGTGGGTTAGGTTTGGTTATGGCTGTGTATAGTCAGGTGTGGGTTAGGTTTGGTTATGGCTGTGTATAGTCAGGTGTGGGTTAGGTTTGGTTATGGCTGTGTATAGTCAGGTGTGGGTTAGGTTTGGTTATGGCTGTGTATAGTCAGGTGTGGGTTAGGTTTGGTTATGGCTGTGTATAGTCAGGTGTGGGTTAGGTTTGGTTATGGCTGTGTATAGTCAGGTGTGGGTTAGGTTTGGTTATGGCTGTGTATAGTCAGGTGTGGGTTAGGTTTGGTTATGGCTGTGTATAGTCAGGTGTGGGTTAGGTTTGGTTAATGCTGTGTATAGTCAGGTGTGGGTTAGGTTTGGTTATGGCTGTGTATAGTCAGGTGTGGGTTAGGTTTGGTTATGGCTGTGTGTAGTCAGGTGTGGGTTAGGTTTGGTTATGGCTGTGTATAGTCAGGTGTGGGTTAGGTTTGGTTATGGCTGTGGATAGTCAGGTGTGGGTTAGGTTTGGTTATGGCTGTGTATAGTCAGGTGTGGGTTAGGTTTGGTTATGGCTGTGTGGGTTAGGTTTGGTTATGGCTGTGTATAGTCAGGTGTGGGTTAGGTTTGGTTATGGCTGTGTATAGTCAGGTGTGGGTTAGGTTTGGTTATGGCTGTGTATAGTCAGGTGTGGGTTAGGTTTGGTTATGGCTGTGTATAGTCAGGTGTGGGTTAGGTTTGGTTATGGCTGTGTATAGTCAGGTGTGGGTTAGGTTTGGTTATGGCTGTGTGGGTTAGGTTTGGTTATGGCTGTGTGGGTTAGGTTTGGTTATGGCTGTGTATAGTCAGGTGTGGGTTAGGTTTGGTTATGGCTGTGTATAGTCAGGTGTGGGTTAGGTTTGGTTATGGCTGTGTATAGTCAGGTGTGGGTTAGGTTTGGTTATGGCTGTGTGGGTTAGGTTTGGTTATGGCTGTGTATAGTCAGGTGTGGGTTAGGTTTGGTTATGGCTGTGTATAGTCAGGTGTGGGTTAGGTTTGGTTATGGCTGTGTGGGTTAGGTTTGGTTATGGCTGTGTATAGTCAGGTGTGGGTTAGGTTTGGTTATGGCTGTGTATAGTCAGGTGTGGGTTAGGTTTGGTTATGGCTGTGTGGGTTAGGTTTGGTTATGGCTGTGTGTAGTCAGGTGTGGGTTAGGTTTGGTTATGGCTGTGGATAGTCAGGTGTGGGTTAGGTTTGGTTATGGCTGTGTATAGTCAGGTGTGGGTTAGGTTTGGTTATGGCTGTGTGGGTTAGGTTTGGTTATGGCTGTGTGTAGTCAGGTGTGGGTTAGGTTTGGTTATGGCTGTGTGGGTTAGGTTTGGTTATGGCTGTGTATAGTCAGGTGTGGGTTAGGTTTGGTTATGGCTGTGTATAGTCAGGTGTGGGTTAGGTTTGGTTATGGCTGTGTATAGTCAGGTGTGGGTTAGGTTTGGTTATGGCTGTGTGGGTTAGTTTTGGGTTAGGTTTGGTTATGGCTGTGTGGGTTAGGTTTGGTTATGGCTGTGTATAGTCAGGTGTGGGTTAGGTTTGGTTATGGCTGTGTGGGTTAGGTTTGGGTTAGGTTTGGTTATGGCTGTGTGGGTTAGGTTTGGTTATGGCTGTGTATAGTCAGGTGTGGGTTAGGTTTGGTTATGGCTGTGTGGGTTAGGTTTGGTTATGGCTGTGTATAGTCAGGTGTGGGTTAGGTTTGGTTATGGCTGTGTGGGTTAGGTTTGGTTATGGCTGTGGATAGTCAGGTGTGGGTTAGGTTTGGTTATGGCTGTGTATAGTCAGGTGTGGGTTAGGTTTGGTTATGGCTGTGGATAGTCAGGTGTGGGTTAGGTTTGGTTATGGCTGTGTATAGTCAGGTGTGGGTTAGGTTTGGTTATGGCTGTGTATAGTCAGGTGTGGGTTAGGTTTGGTTATGGCTGTGTATAGTCAGGTGTGGGTTAGGTTTGGTTATTGCTGTGGATAGTCAGGTGTGGGTTAGGTTTGGTTATGGCTGTGGATAGTCAGGTGTGGGTTAGGTTTGGTTATGGCTGTGTGGGTTAGGTTTGGTTATGGCTGTGGATAGTCAGGTGTGGGTTAGGTTTGGTTATGGCTGTGGATAGTCAGGTGTGGGTTAGGTTTGGTTATTGCTGTGTATAGTCAGGTACACTACATGACCAGCAGTATGTGGACACCTGCTCATCGAACATCTCATTCCAAAATCATGGGCATTAATATGGAGTTGGTCCCCCCTTTGCTGCTATAACAGCCTCCACTCTTCTGGGAAGGCTTTCCACTAGATGTTGGAACATTGCTGCGGGGACTTGCATCCATTCAGCCACAAGAGCATTAGTGATGTCGGGTGCTCGATGAGGTTAAGGTCAGGGCTCTGTGCAGGCCAGTCATGTTCTTCCACACCGATCTCAACAAACCCTTTCTGTATGGACCTCGCTTTGTGCATGGGGGCATTGTCATGCAGAAACAGGAAAGGGCCTTAACCCAAACTGTTGCCACAAAGTTGGAAGCACAGAACCTTCTAGAATGTCATTGTATGCTGTAGCGTTAAGGTTTCCCTTCACTGGAACTAAGTGGCCTCACCCGAACCATGAAAAACAGCCCCAGACCATTATTTTTCCTCCACCAAACTTTACAGTTGGCACTATGCATTGGGGCAGGTAGCATTCTCCTGGCATCCGCCAAACCCAGATTCGTCTGTCGGACTGCCAGATGGTGAAGTGTGATTCATCACCCCAGAGAACGGGTTTTCACTGCTCCAGAGTCCAATGGCAGCGAGCTTTACACCACTCCAGCCGACGCTTGGCATTTAACATGGTGATCTTAGGCTTGTGTGCGGCTGCTCGGCCATGGAAACCCATTTCATGAAGCTCCCGACAAACAGTTATTGTGCTGATGTTGCTTCCAGAGGCAGTTTGGAACTATGCACTACGCGCTTCAGCACTCGGCGGTCCCGTTCTGTGAGCTTGTGTGGTCTACCACTTCGCGGCTGAGCCGTTGTTGCTCCTAGACGTTTCCACTTCACAATAACAGCCCTTACAGTTGACCGGGGCAGCTCTAGCAGGGCAGAAAGTTGACGAACTGACTTTTTGGAAAGGTGACATCCTATGATGGTGCCACGTTGAAAGTCACTGAGCTCTTCAGTAAGGCAATTTTATTTCCAATGTTTGTCTGTGGAGATTGCATGGCTGTGTCCTCGATTTTATACACCTGTCAGCAACGGCGTGGCTGAAATAGCAGAATCCACTAATTTGAAGGCGTGTCCACATACTTTTGAATATATAGTGTATATGTAATGATACTTCATAACAGAGGGATTAAGAACAACAAATCAATACACAATATGTTTACAGGGTGCTGGTAAATCTACAGGACCAACAGTTGAATACAGGAACACCATATATGGTCCCACTCACCCAAGTTATACTGCTGCACCTGGCTGATGTATCCGTATTGAGGGCAGTGTCCAAACAGCACCAGCATGACCGGACTACCGCCCTCCAGCAGGGGGGGCACTACGTGGGCAGAGTGTCCCACCACGGCCCACTGATCCTGGGATCGGGCGGAGAGGGACACCCAGGTCTGGTTCTGGATGTGGAACACCCACAGCTGGCTGGTCACGTTGCCAGTAGAGTCTATTTTCCCTCCGTACATGTAGATCTTCCCCTGGGTTAGAGGAGGAACAGGATGTTAGACAGGACAGGTACATGTAGATATTCCCCTGGGTTAGAGAAGGAACAGGATGTTAGACAGGACAGGTACATGTAGATCTTCCCCTGGGTTAGAGAAGGAACAGGATGTTAGACAGGAGGACAGGTACATGTAGATATTCCCCTGGGTTAGGGGAGGAACAGGATGTTAGACAGGAGGACAGGTACATGTAGATATTCCCCTGGGTTAGAGGAGGAACAGGATGTTAGACAGGACAGGTACATGTAGATATTCCCCTGGGTTAGGGGAGGAACAGGATGTTAGACAGGACAGGTACATGTAGATATTCCCCTGGGTTAGAGAAGGAACAGGATGTTAGACAGGACAGGTACATGTAGATATTCCCCTGGGTTAGAGGAGGAACAGGATGTTAGACAGGAGGACAGGTTATGACAGGTTATAATATGACATTAGGGAGACGGACAGGAGATGGCAAGATCTTAGGTCTCGTAACACAACAGATAACAACAGGAATTTAGCTGACATCACAACACATTATGGGGAAAAGCACTAACAGGCCATCTACCACAGGGTGAAAGAGATTTTTGAGAATTGATGTTTGAGGTCAGCACCAAGGCAAAGCTTCTAACAAAGCAAGCGTAAGTGTATTCTACAGAGTATTCTACTATTGCCAACTAAATAGTACTTTGTCAATATTACTACAGATGAACCACTATGTCCATAGAGCCCATACCTCATGTAGTGCCAGAGAGTGTCCGTATCGTCCCATGACTGAGTTGACAGAGCGGTTGAGAGACAGCCAGCGCTGGGAGCTGAGGTTATACCTGGGAGGAGAGAGAGAAGTTTAGGACCACTGAGAAAAGCATCACAGGTCAGGACCAGGTAGGCAAGGACCAGGACCAGGACCAGGACCAGGACCAGGAAGGCCAGGACCAGGAAGGCCAGGACCAGGAAGGCCACGACCAGGACCAGGTAGGCCAGGGCCAGGACCAGGTAGGACAGGACCAGGACCAGGTAGGCCAGGGCCAGGTAGGCCAGGACCAGGACCAGGTAGGACAGGACCAGGACCAGGTAGGCCAGGGCCAGGTAGGCCAGGACCAGGACCAGGACCAGGTAGGCCAGGACCAGGACCAGGTAGGCCAGGACCAGGTAGGCCAGGACCAGGACCAGGACCAGGTAGGCCAGGACCAGGACCAGGACCAGGACCAGGTAGGCCAGGACCAGGACCAGGACCAGGACCAGGTAGGCCAGGACCAGGTAGGACAGGACCAGGACCAGGAAGACCAGGACCAGGTAGGCCAGGACCAGCACCAGGTGGACCAGGACCAGGTAGACCAGGACCAGGTAGGCCAGGACCAGGTAGGCCCAGTGGGGTGTGGTTACATTATGGGTCCGTTTCCTACTAAAATAAGATTCTCCATTGAGTTTGCATTTGATGGGGGCAAGAGGTCCGGGGGCAAGAGGTCCGGGGGCAAGACCCCCCCCCCGGGACAATATTTTTGTAGAACGACTATAAGGTATTTTCTTTATCTTAAAATCTTTATTACTTTCCAACCCGTTCCCTAATTGGAGTAAACTAGTGAACAACAATGCCTCTACTTCCAGCTTATACATACTATATACATTTTATGGACACAGTCAACTTGACAATAATTCTATTATGTTTGTTTTTACTCCTGAAATTCCTCTACCCTCAACCTCTCCGATTGTTTTCATGACGTCCATCCGGTTTGCTTCTAAATGCCATATCTTTCTTATATCTTTATTAAAATTATAAGTTTTGAAACCAGCGTCATTTTGTGTATCAGTTCATAAACACTATGCCATGGAATAAGGTACGTCAAAAATCTCTTCCCAATTATTTTGCAATCTATATGGGACGGCTGTCAATCCTTTGGTCCTTAAATTAAACTGGTATACTTTTTTATTTATCACAATTTTCTTTAACCAATTATGTTCTTTAATGCAGGGCCTGTACGGACCACTATTCACCTCTGATCCAACAGACAAGTTCCTTACTTTCTCCCCCTTCCACTTTCCTCTTCCATGCCGCAATTATTTGGTTGTAATTTTGGATAGAGCAGACATTTCCATATGTTTTTGTTAGCTGCATGTTAGCTGCATAACTCCACCAGTCCTACCGATGATATCATTTACCAAGATTGGTTTTTTATCAATTAGTATATTTGAGTTTAACCGCAATATTTGTTGCATTATTTGTTCTGTCGTTTCTGGAGGATTAAATTGAAATTGCAACCAACTTTCTATGGCTTGTTTTAGAAAAAGTGATATTTGGGAGATTATTTCCTTTTCAAATAACTGAAAGTGAGAGGTTGCAATCTGAATAAAGGGAAAAAGGGCTTTCTTGAACATTGGGTGAGACAATCTTGCTAATTTGCTAGAGAACCAGTTGGGATTTAAGTATAACTTTTGTATGACTGAAGCTTTTAGTGATGGGTCTAATGCTTTAATATTTACACTTCTGGTGACTTTTCATAAAGACATTCTACTCCATTGTATTACGTTGCCACCATCTGATTGGGCGCTGAGATGATGGAGGCTCGTGGCTCTCATTTGCACCACTGCTCTGTTTGTTACAAATACTCACTGGCCAGTTAATTAGGTACACCCATCTAGTACTGGGTCAGACCCCCATTTGCCTCCAGAACAGCCTAAATTCTTTCAGGGCATGGATTCTACAAGTCGGACATGTTTCACAGTGATATTGGTCCGTGCTGACGAGATGGCATAACAGTTGCAGCAGATTGGACGGCAGATTGGACAGCAGATTGGACAGCAGATTGGACGGCAGATTGGACGGCAGATTGGTCGGCAGATTGGACGGCAGATTGGACGGCAGATTGGACAGCAGATTGGACAGCGGTACACTACCACCACCAGCCTGTACCGTTGACACCAGGCAAAATGGGTTGATGGACTCATGCTGCTTAAGCCAAATCCTGACTCTGTCATCACCATGACGCAACAGGAAACAGGATTTGTCGGACCAGGCGATGTATTTCCACTCCTCAGTTGTCCAGTGTTGGTGATGGCGTGCCCACTGGAGACGATTCTTCTTGTTTTTAGCTGATAGGAGTGGAACCCGGTGTGATCGTCTGCTGCAATAACCCATCCATGACAAGGACCGACGAGCTGTGCGTTCCGAGATGCCGATCCGCACTCCATTGTTGTACTGCGTCATTATTTGTCTGTTTGTAGCCTGCCTGTTAGCTTGCACAGTTCTTGTCATTCTCCTTCGACCTCTCCCATCAACGAGTAGCTATCGCCCAGAGGACTGCCGCTGACTGGATGTGTTTTGTTTGTCCAACCATTCTCTGGAAATCCTAGACACTGTCGTGCGTGAAAAGCCCAGGAGGCCGGCCGTTTCTGAGATACTGGATCTGGCGCGACTGGCACTGACGATCATACCACGCTCAAAGTCGCTTAGGTCACTCCTTTTGCCCATTCTAATGTTCAATCGAAGAGTAACTGAATGCCTCAAAGCCTGTCTGCCTGCTTTATGTAGCAAGCCACGGCCACGTGACTCACTGTCTGTAGGAGCGATTCATTTTCGTAAACAGGGTGGTGTACCTAATAAACTGGACAGTGAGTGTAGAGTGCAACTTGTCACTCTGATCTTAAAGGGATAATGTGAGACCAAATGATCCAAATGAGGGAAACATTCTGGTCTTAGAACAGCCAACAGCAATAAACACTGTGGAGAGATATAATATAATAGCTATCCCACCTGGACAAGAGGAAAACCTACAGTTGAAGTCAGAAGTTTACATACACCTTAGCCAAATATATTTAAACTCAGTTTTTCACAATTCCTGACATTTAATCCTAGTAAAAATTCCCTGTCTTAGGTCAGATAGGATCACCACTTTATTTTAAGAATGTGAAATGTCAGAATAATAGTAGAGAGAATGATTTATTTCAGCTTTTATTTCTTTCATCACATTCCCAGTGGGTCAGAAGTTTACATACACTCAATTAGTATTTGGTAGCATTGCCTTTAAATTGTTTAACTTGGGTCAAACGTTTCGGGTAGCCTTCCACAAGCTTCCCACAATAAGTTGGGTGAATTTTGGCCCATTCCTCCTGACAGAGCTGGTGTAACTGAGTCAGGTTTGTAGGCCTCCTTGCTCGCACACGCTTTTTCAGTTCTGCCCACACATTTTCTATTGGATTGAGGTCAGGGCTTTGTGATGGCCACTCCAATACCTTGACTTTGTTGTCCTTAAGCCATTTTGCCACAACTTTGGAAGTATGCTTGGGGTCATTGTCCATTTTGGAAGACCCATTTGCGACCAAGCTTTAACTTCCTGACTGATGTCTTGAGATGTTGCTTCAATATATCCACATCATTTTCCTTCCTCATGATGCCATCTATTTTGTGAAGTGCACCAGTCCCTCCTGCAGCAAAGCACCCCCACAGCATGATGCTGCCACCCCTGTGCTTCACGGTTGGGATGGTGTTCTTCGGCTTGCAAGCGACCCCCTTTTTCCTCCAAACATAACGATGATCATTATGGCCAAACAGTTCTATTTTTGTTTCATCAGACCAGAGGACATTTCTCCAAAAAGTACCATCTTTGTCGCCATGTGCAGTTGCAAACCGTAGTCTGGCTTTTTTATAGCGGTTTTGGAGCAGTGGCTTCTTCCTTGCTGAGCGGCCTTTCAGGTTTTTTTATTTATTAAATTTTTATTTTACCTTTATTTAACGACGCAAGTCAGTTAAGAACAAATTCTTATTTACAATGATGGCCTACACCGGCCAAACCCAGACGACGCTGGGCCATTTGTGCGCCGCCCTATGGGACTCCCAATCACGGCCGGTTGTCATACAGCCTGGAATCGGACCAGGGGGTCTGTAGTGACGCCTCAAGCACTGAGATGTAGTGCCTTAGACCGCTGCGCCACTCGGGAGCCCAGGTTATGCCGATATAGGACTTGTTTTATTTTGGCTATACATACTTTTGTACCTGTTTCCTCCAGCATCTTCACAAGGTCCTTTGCTGTTGTTCTGGGATTGATTTGCACTTTTTGCACCAAAGTATGTTCATCTCTAGGAGACAGAACGCATCTCCTTCCTGAGCGGTATGACGGCTGCGTGGTCCCATGGTGTTTATACTTGCGTACTATTGTTTGTACAGATGAACGTGGTAAATTCAGGCGTTTGGAAATTGCTCCCAAGAATGAACCATACTTGTGGAGGTCCACAATTTTTTGGGTTTGAAGGTAGGCCATGAAATGCATCCACAGGTACATCTCCAATTGACTCAAATTATGTCAATTAGCCTAGAAGCATCTAAAGCCATGACATAATTTTCTGGAATTTTCCAAGCTGTTTAAAGGCACAGTCAACTTAGTGTATGTAAACTTCTGACCCAATGGAATTGTGATACAGTGAATTATAAGTGAAATAATCTGTCTGTAAACAATTGTTGGAAGAATTACTTGTGTCATGCACAAAGTAGATGTCCTAACCGAAATTTGTGGAGTGGTTGAAAAACGAGTTTTAATGACTCCAACCTAAGTGTATGTAAACTTTCCGACTTCAACTTTATGTAAAAATGCTGTTCATTGACTACAGCTCAGCCTTCAACACCATAGTACACTCCAAGCTCATCATTAAGCTAAGTGTGCAACTGGGTCCTGTTGTGGTGAAGGTAGGAAACAACATCTCCACTTCGCCGATCCTCAACACTGGGGCCCCACAAGGGTGCGTACGCATATGAAATCAAATAACACATATGAAATCATGTAGTAACCAAAAAAGTGTTAAACAAATCAAATATATTTGAGATTCTTCAAATAGCCACCCTTTGCCTTAATGAGAGCTTTGCACACTCTTGGCATTCGTTGAACCAGCCTCGAAGGAGTTCCCACATATGCTGAGCACTTGTTGGCTGCTTTTCCTTCACTCTGCCGTCCGACTCATCCCAAACCATCTCAATTTGGTTGAGGTCAGGGGATTGTGGAGGCCAGGTCATCTGATGCAGCACTCCATCACTCTCCTTCTTGGTCAAATAGCCCTTACACAGCCTGGAGGTGTGTTTTGGGTCATTGTACTATTGAAAAACAAATGATAGTCCCACTAAGCGCAAACCAGATGGGATGGCGTATCGCTGCAGAATGCTGTGATAACGATGCTGGTTAAGTGTGCCTTGAAATCTAAATAAATAATTGACAGTGTCACCAGAAAAGCACCCCCACAATCATCACACCTCTTCCTCCATGCTTCACGGTGGGAACCACACATGCGGAGATCCTCCGTTCACCTACTCTGCGTATCACAAAGACACAGCGGTTGGAACAAAAAATCTCAAATTTGGACTCATCAGACCAAAGGACAGATTTCCACAGTCTAATGTCCATTGCTCGTATTTCTTGGCACAAGCAAGTCTCTTCTTATTATTGGTGTCCTTTAGTAGTGGTTTCTTTGCAGCAATCGACCATGAAGGCCTGATTCACACAGTCTCCTCTGAACAGTTGATGTTGAGATGTGTCTGTTACTTGAACTCTGTGAAGCATTTATTTGGGCTGCAATCTGAGGTGCAGTTAACTCTAATGAACTTATCCTCTGCAGCAGAGGTAACTCTGGTTCTTCCTTTCCTGTGGCGGTCCACATGAGAGCCAGTTTCATTATAGCGCTTGATGGTTTCTGCGATTTCACTTGAAGAAACTTTCAAAGTTCTTGACATTTTCCAGATTGACTGGCCTTCATGTCAAAGTAATGATGGACTGTCGTTTCTCTTTGCTTATTTGAGCAGTTCTTGCCATAATATGGACTTGGTCTTTTACCAAATAGGGCTATATTCTGTATACCCCCCTACCTTGTCACAACACAACTGATTGGCTCAAACGCATTAAGAAGGAAAGAAATTCCACAAATTAACAAGGCACACCTGTTAATTGAAATGCATTCCAGGTGACTACCTCATGAAGCCGGTTGAGAGAATGCCAAGAGTGTGCAAAGCTGTCATCAAAGCAAAGGGTGGCTATTTGAAAAATCTCAAATCTCAAATATATTTTGATTGTTTACACTTTTTTGGTAACTACATGATTCCATGTGTTATTTCATAGTTTGATGTCTTCACTATTAATCTACAATGTAGAAAATAGTACAAATAAAGAAAAACCCTTGAATGAGTAGGTGTTCTAAAACTTTTGACTGGTAGTGTTTATTCATACTCTGGACTGCGACATTGCTCGTCTTAATTCCATTATTTTACCTTTTAGATGTGTGTATTGTTGTGTATTGTTATTATATTATATTATATTATATATATATATATATACACACACACACACATACAGTGGGGAGAACAAAAATCCAGAAAATCACATTGTATGATTTTTAAGTAATTAATTTGCATTTTATTGCATGACATAAGTATTTGATCACCTACCAACCAGTAAGAATTCCGGCTCTCACAGACCTGTTAGTTTTTCTTTAAGAAGCCCTCCTGTTCTCCACTCATTACCTGTATTAACTGCACCTGTTTGAACTCGTTACCTGTATAAAAGACACCTGTCTACACACTCAATCAAACAGACTCCAACCTCTCCACAATGGCCAAGATCAGAGAGCTGTGTAAGGACATCAGGGATAGAATTGTAGAACTGCACAAGGCTGGGATGGGCTACAGGACAATAGGCAAGCAGCTTGGTGAGAAGGCAACAACTGTTGGCGCAATTATTAGAAAATGGAAGAAGTTCAAGATGACGGTCAATCACCCTCGGTCTGGGGCTCCATGCAAGATCTCACCTCGTGGGGCATCAATGATCATGAGGAAGGTGAGGGATCAGCCCAGAACTACACAGCAGGACCTGGTCAATGACCTGAAGAGAGCTGGGACCACAGTCTCAAAGAAAACCATTAGTAACACACTACGCCGTCATGGATTAAAATCCTGCAGCGCATGCAAGGTCCCCCTGCTCAAGCCAGCGCATGTCCAGGCCCCTCTGAAGTTTGCCAATGACCATCTGGATGATCCAGAGAAGGAATGGGAGAAGGTCATGTGGTCTGATGAGACAAAAATAGAGCTTTTTGGTCTAAACTCCACTCGCCGTGTTTGGAGGAAGAAGAAGGATGAGTACAACCCCAAGAACACCATCCCAACCGTGAAGCATGGAGGTGGAAACATCATTCTTTGGGGATGCTTTTATGCAAAGGGGACAGGACGACTGCACCGTATTGAGGGGAAGATGGATGGGGCCATGTATCGCGAGATCTTGGCCAACAACCTCCTTCCCTCAGTAAGAGCATTGAAGATGGGTCGTGGCTGGGTCTTCCAGCATGACAATGACCCGAAACACACAGTCAGGGCAACTAAGGAGTGGCTCCGTAAGAAGCATCTCAAGGTCCTGGAGTGTCCTAGCCAGTCTCCAGACCTGAACTCAATAGAAAATCTTTGGAGGGAGCTGAAAGTCTGTATTGCCCAGCGACAGCCCCGAAACCTGAAGGATCTGGAGAAGGTCTGTATGGAGGAGTGGGCCAAAATCCCTGCTGCAGTGTGTGCAAACCTGGTCAAGACCTACAGGAAACGTATGATCTCTGTAATTGCAAACAAAGGTTTCTGTACCAAATATTAAGTTCTGCTTTTCTGATGTATCAAATACTTTTGTCATGCAATAAAATGCAAATTAATTACTTAAAAATCATACAATGTGATTTTCTGGATTTTAGAATCTGTCTCTCACAGTTGAAGTGTACCTATGATAAAAATTACAGACCTCTACATGCTTTGTAAGTAGGAAAACCTGCAAAATCGGCAGTATATCAAATACTTGTTCTCCCCACTGTATATACATACATATATATATATATATACATATATTATTACATATTACTACACTGTTGAAGAAACACAAGCATTTCACTACACCCGCAATAACATCTGCTAAATATATGTGTATGCGACCAATAACATTTAATTTGATTTTGATATGATGGTTATTATATTAATATTTGCACATAAAAGCATTTCCACTGCAATTTCTAGCATAATTCATTTTACAGTTGAAAAAAATAGCTAGTTTTGTCGATATTTGTAGAGTTTTACCAAACAGGTTGGATGGAAGCATAGTTACTGGTAGTAAACATTTATGGAAAAGAAACTGAAATTCTATTTTAAAAAAATCACATCAAAATGTGTCAAAAACATGTGAAATCTGAAAATAAATATTTTTGTATTTCGCTATCAGCAGCATCACATTTCTGTGGGTTTTCTATGCATGAAGAACATTAACTTACTTTTAGTAATATTTGGTTGTCCTTCTGGTTTCATTTGGAGAGATTTTTACTTCTTTAGAATGGAAGAATGGTAGTCAATGGCAGTATTCTGACCTAATAAACCACACATTTTTTGTCAATATATAAATTCTTGCTCTTTTGATGTTTAGAGGGAACATCACAGTTACTTGTGGAGTAATTAGTTGTCCATATTTGCAGTATTTGGAAAGGAAACCTACTCGTCTATCGGTATATGAACCTTACCCTGTCTTAGTTTAGCAACCCTTTCAGCCTATTGATGGTTTCTGTTTCAGAAGGCAACTGATTCTACAATAATCATATTGACACACAAATACTACTAAGAGTTACATTGGGGTCTAAGGAAATGTACTATGTAGGGTTTGACATGATTATTTAGCTTAGGACCTGTACAGGATGACATTTTGGCAACCATGGGTCTCGCAGGGTTAAGCCCTTTTTCTACTTCCCCCAACTAAGTTGAAGGTAGTTTAGTGAGCCATTGCTAATTAGCGTTAGCGCAATGATTGGAAGTCTATGGGAACACCAGACTTCCGGTCACTGTGCTAACACTAGTTAGCAATTGTGCTACAGCTAGTTAGCAACTTCCTTCAAAATGGTATCCATGAATTCATCTGACGCTAGGTAAGTAGAAAAAGGGCTTATAGGCCCAAATCTCACACTATCCACTTAAAAGCACGTTTCGGCAGAAGAAATCCTTCACGCCGGAAAAGGAGCAATTGTCCTGGTACAGAGCTGGTATTTAATATACACACAGTACTTAGCTAATATGTGATGTAATGATGTCTAGTACTTACGCTTTGACCATCTGGTAGTCTGAGGAGTTGAAAACATAACCCCCGATGACCCACATGACCCCCTGATCCACTACGGCCTTGTGGGAAGCCCTGGCCAGCCCTGGCTCGGGGTACTCTTCCCGCTGCCAGAACGAAGAGTTGGCCGGGACGGACACAGAGCAGTCTGGACCTGATGGGGGAAAGAAGACGTACATGTTAGAGCCTGACTCCCTTATTGGGCTTCACAAACTTCACAGGAAATAAAGTTATTTTAGTCCACTTTTACTATGATAATTTGATGTCTTTGTGTCCATATGTCTTTTATTTCAGACATTTTGCAGAAACACCATCTATTGCCCGGAGTATCATCTAAGGTAAGTCTAAAAACTCAGTGAATTTAACCTCATCTTAATATGTGACCCGTTTCAGGAAGCACGTCACTACATCACAGGAGAGGCATTTGATTTGTTTTCTTTTTGGGTTTTTTATGATCAAAATGCGTTTTCTGGGGCAGAAATGCCTTCTGGAACATGTGAACTTTCATGTGCCTTAATAACAAACGTCCATCTGTAAATACGAATAAAATGGTTAAATTATGAGCCTAGTTGGTTTAGCCACAGAAAAAGACAGGAACCTTCCAGCTAGCCATGATTGGCTGAGATAATCAATGGGCGGGACATCCCGGGAGATGAGTTTGGATTGGTCTGCCATGTAGCATGCTTCTGTCTATAACATGAGCTGCTCAGTATATGTTGATAGTCCTTTCTACTGCAGCGTTTTTGAAAGATATGTTAGCAATCGAGAACTACAAATTTAGCAGGCACTATCGACAGATCAGTTGGAAAAAGTGATGGGCTACTTTCTGCACAAGCCACGGTCATTGTGAACCGGAGTGACTTGACACAACGCTGGCCAAAAAAGATGTAGCTACAAACAAAACAGAGTTAAATGGTTCCAGTCTGCCGTGAAGCGTTCATCCATGTATACGGGTAAGTCTAGCTACATTTTCAGATATTATATGTATCTAATTTTGTCATAAAAGTCGTTTTCATTGCAAGTTAGCTAGCTAGCGAACATTATTTTGTTGGCTCGCCAGCTAACGTTGTGTATGATCTGTGTAGTAATATTATTCGAATCAGAAATCCTTTTGTATTGCTAGTTATAGCCTAATGTTAGCTAGCTAACATTGAACCTAGTTTGTTAGCTTTAGCTACCTGCAGATTCATACTACAGCTATGACAATGTTTGTATTGGTAGTAGTATGAGTTGGGATTAAGCCGGTTCATTGTTTAGTTAGCTAAAAAAGACTCCACTTCGCCAGATGATTACATGACCCGTCAAGTTAGCCAGGTGTGTCTGGGGGTGATTACAGCCATCTATTGTATTTCATGAACATGTGTACATGTCTAGACAATAGTGACCCATCCACTTAGCTAGATGTGGCTGGGGGTTGGTTATAACATTTCTTTCACATGACCCATCAATTTACTGTGTCGGGTAAACGTCATCTAATAATGATACAAATATTTATGAAATATTTTTATCTGGACACATTCTGTTTTTGATATTGCTACTATGCAAGTAACCATTTCACTGTACTGTTTACACCTTCTGTATCCTGTGCATGTGCCAAATAAAACATAGATTTCATTTGATATTGTGGTTAACAAAGACAGCAATGTGAACAACATGACCTGCACCAAAGTCGGATTAGGATATTGGCCAAGGACTAGATAGTGTATTTTTACCTGGAGTTTACCTTTTTGTAGGCTTTCTACTTTTACCACTTTTGGTCTTGAAATCTTTGGTTGTTTACTACACCACTTACTCTGTAGACAAAGAAGAGCTCTCCAGTAGGTGTACCAAAACATTCAAGGACCATTTTTATCAAAAGTGGGGTAACTGTAGTGTATGATATACAATTTTCTAGCTCTGAGTCTCAATGTAAAAAAACAAACACAATTTCAAATGTTGCTACAAAGGACCGAATCCAGGTGGTGGGTCACATATTCATAATGAAACACCAGACTGACAGCTAGTATAGTAATGTACTGCTGAACCCAGTCTCATGGCCCTTTAGATAATTAGTCCATTTGGAGTCTTACAGCATCAATAGGCCTACAGCTGATTATAATATCTCCACAGTATTGTCCAGTTAGAGCACCGTGACAGTGTAATGAGGGCTAAGACTGCAGCAGTCTGTTGGGATGAACACAGAGCTGCAATAGAGAGACCGGTTACCCAACGTTAGATTTAGTCACCTTCTCTGGCTGTTAAGAGCGCGTTCAGAACACCAGATGGCTTGATTTTATTAGTGCGTCTTTGAAAATTATGGTAATTAACAGACAGGAGCCATGGAAGCCTGGCAGGTTAATGACACAAATAACACGGCTGCTACAGGAACACTGTGATGATGTCATTTCATAGCGTCATAGTGTTGTGTGAACCAGGTTAAAGTTAGTAGAGAAGTGGCTTGGTGCCACAGAGTCTGCATTCCATTATGTCAAGGGAGATTACTGATGTTTATGGTAGAATGATTGATGGATATGATATACTGACTTGGGGGGAAAAGGGAATAACATCAGAGAAGGGAGTACCCACTGATGGTTAACAGATGAAACGTGTAACTGAAGCTATATAAACTGAGATATGTTCTTTGTTCAGTAGTTTGGAATAGCTAGAGGCAAAGCACTGTCTTTTGTTATGCGAACCATGGTACCTATTAAATATTTATATGAACTCCCCAGATAAGTGTTAAATATCTTCTTGCATCATGAATTACTTGACACCCGAGAAACTCATCATAACAGATTGGCGTCTAAACGAACAGGATGCAGTTCACAGCCGAACTAACAGGTAAGCAGACTTTCATTTTTTTTGATTATGTCAAATTCTGCTTATCTGTGGTGAAGCTGAGCTGTAACGAACTTTTAAAATTCAATATTTTGGAGGGGGACGATGAGTGGTATTGAGTTATTTAGTGAGATGTGAGGAGGATTATCAAATTAGACAATAACAGGGGGTGCTATGATTCTATGAAGGGTTTGGTCAGAGTAATGACTAAAAACAACAGAGGAGAAGGAGAATGGGTGTAACAAGATTGGGCGTAGGGCCTTTTAATGTGTACGACATTATATAACATAGGTCAGAGGTTCGAGTCCTCAACATGACGAGATTATGGAGTGTACGACATTATAAAATAGAATAAACATTGGTCATAGGTTCAAGTCTTGGTAAAAGGTTATAAAGGCCCTATAAAATGTATTTTGGTGTAGGTTTGAGGCCTAAATCAGAGAGATATAAGTAAGAGAGATATATTTTTCAGAGGTTCAAGTCCTCAAGGAATTATAATTGATTTACATTTGAAGAGGTTCAAGGCCTCAACCATGTTGTAAAAGAACTAAGAGAAATTAGTATTTTGTTTGAAGGTTTGAGTCCTTGGTAGAAAGAAGACATTAATGTGAAAAGTTGTGAGGTTCAAGTCCTCAGCTGGCTTAGGGATAAAGGTCAGAGCCCTTTATCATGATGTTCAAGTCATAAGCATTATAAAATGACTGGGTTCGAGGCCCTTTGATGTGTACAAAATGAAGGAGACTCAACCTCTGACAGGTAGAGTACTGATGTGAAGAGAAAATTAGTAACTAGTGAATTACTCAAAACGGCCAGGAGATGGAGAAGATGCAATGCAACATATTGAATCATAGCACCAAAAAGTCAAAATAGGCAAACGACATTTTAAATACAGAATGGGGATTTGATTTAAGTATTTAATTACTAATATTGCATGAACTAATAGCAGTAATGAATGACCAGCTTAGTAGACCGGTATCTGGAAAAACAGTCACCATTAAGAGTAAAGCAGAGCTTCATTTAACTCGAAGAGAGAAACAGGAAATGACAAAATTATTACAGGCAAATCTGCATTTAGAATAAGTCTCTTGTAAATTAAGTGAATTAGGATTTTTCAATGTGGGACCATATATCTTGGTGATTTATCCGCATGATAATGAGCAAGTTTTAATTTTTTAAGGGATAAATGACATATATACGCGAAAATATATAATTGACAATATCGTCGTAAGCAACAAGAAATGGGATTTACATTATATGAAAGAGGCGTATAACGCTTTAATGAGCGCACGATGGCAAGGAAACATAAGTAATAAGGAGAAAAATTCAGCTAACGAAGTTAAGGACAACATGGGCTATTTTATGAACAAAGAGCGGAAAGGACTTTTAATCTGAAATGGATTTGATAATTTGTTATAAGTTAGGATAAGATGTTACGATATATAACATAATTAAGTCATAGAATATCAAGGAGTGGAATGGAGACTGTTTTAGAGAGTAGGGGAAGTCCATTTTCTGGTTAAAAAGCATTAAAGTATTATTTGATGTGAGCGCCTAGAAGTTTCTAACGTTATATATACATATATATATATGTATTAACTTGCTCACCCAAACGTATGGATCATGGGTGGGGAAGTCATTAATATGGGTTTTCTAAGTTTGCACTGTTGTTAGATCCTTTGATAGAGATAAGATTTAAGAAATTAACTGCCCATTAGGTTGGAATTCACAGACGTAATTTATAATATAGTACGAAGCCGATTTAGGGTTTCCATTAAACTAACTATCATTGCGGAGCTGCAGTATTCTAATAATGGCGGATTGGTGGTTTCAGAAGAGCTGTGGCTATGATAGTAGTTGATAACAGGGGACATAGGATGTAGTTTACGACGCATAGAGAAACGAATGTCTTATCTTCATGGGAAGTGAAGCGAGGGAACTCAGAGAATAAAAGTTATATTAAACAAACACTAGGGATAACGAAGCAGAGTATGAAAGATAACATTGACTAGGAATATGGCAACTTTTGGTTGAGGTTTTCACACACTGTTGCTGGTATTTTGGCCCATTCCTCCATGCAGATCTCCTCTAGAGCAGTGATGTTTTGGGGCTGTCGCTGGGTAACACAGACTTTCAACTCCCTCCAAAGATTTTCTATGGGTTGAGATCTGGAGACTGGCTAGGCCACTCCAGGACCTTGAAATGCTTCTTACGAAGCCACTCCTTCGTTGTCCGGGCGGTGTGTTTGGGATCATTGTCATGCTGAAAGACCCAGCCACGTTTCATCTTCAATGCCCTTGCTGATGGAAGGAGGTTTTCACTCAAAATCTCACGATACATGGCCCCATTCATTCTTTCCTTTACACGGATCAGTCGTCCTGGTCCCTTTGCAGAAAAACAGCCCCAAAGCATGATGTTTCCACCCCCATGCTTCACAGTAGGTATGGTGTTCTTTGGATGCAACTCAGCATTCTTTGTCCTCCAAACACGACGAGTTGAGTTTTTACCAAAAAGTTCTATTTTGGTTTCATCTGACCATATGACATTCTCCCAATCCTCTTCTGGATCATCCAAATGCACTCTAGCAAACTTCAGACGGGCCTGGACATGTACTGGCTTAAGCAGGGGGACACGTCTGGCACTGCAGGATTTGAGTCCCTGGCAGCGTAGTGTTACTGATGGTAGGCTTTGTTACTTTGGTCCCAGCTCTCTGCAGGTCATTCACTAGGTCCCCCCGTGTGGTTCTGGGATTTTTGCTCACCGTTCTTGTGATCATTTTGACCCCACAGGGTGAGATCTTGCGTGGAGCCCCAGATCGAGGGAGATTATCAGTGGTCTTGTACGTCTTCCATTTCCTAATAATTGCTCCCACAGTTGATTTATTCAAACCAAGCTGCTTACCTATTGCAGATTCAGTCTTCCCAGCCTGGTGCAGGTCTACAATTTTGTTTCTGGTGTCCTTTGACAGCTCTTTGGTCTTGGCCATAGTGGAGTTTGGAGTGTGACTGTTTGAGGTTGTGGACAGGTGTCTTTTATACTGATAACAAGTTCAAACAGGTGCCATTAATACAGGTAACGAGTGGAGGACAGAGGAGCCTCTTAAAGAAGAAGTTACAGGTCTGTGAGAGCCAGATAATCTTGCTTGTTTGTAGGTGACCAAATACTTATTTTCCACCATAATTTGCAAATAAATTCATAAAAAATCCTACAATGTGATTTTCTGGATATTTTTTTTATCAATCTGTCTGTCATAGTTGACGTGTACCTATGATGAAAATTACAGGCCTCTCTCATCTTTTTAAGTGGGAGAACTTGCACAATTGGTGGCTGACTAAATACTTTTTTCCCCCACTGTATCGGATCATCAAGAACTTCAAGGAGAGAGGTTCAATTGTTGTGAAGAAGGCTTCAGGGTGCCCAAGAAAGTCCAGCAAGCACCAGGACCGTCTCCTAAAGTTGATTCAGCTGCGGGATCGGGGCACCCCCAGTGCAGAGCTTGCTCAGGAATGGCAGCAGGCAGGTGTGAGTGCATCTGCACGCACAGTGAGGCAAAGACTTTTGGAGGATGGCCTGGTGTCAAGAAGGGCAGCGAGGAAGCCACTTCTCTCCAGGAAAAACATCAGGGACAGACTGATATTCTGCAAAAGGTACAGGGATTGGACTGCTGAGGACTGGGGTAAAGTCATTTTCTCTGATGAATCCCCTTTCCGATTGTTTGGGGCATCCGGAAAAAAGCTTGTCCGGAGAAGACAAGGTGAGCGCTACCATCAGTCCTGTGTCATGCCAACAGTAAAGCATCCTGAGACCATTCATGTGTGGGGTTGCTTCTCAGCCAAGGGAGTGGGCTCACTCACAATTTAGCCTAAGAACACAGCCATGAATAAAGAATGGTACCAACACATCCTCCGAGAACAACTTCTCCCAACCATCTAAGAACAGTTTGGTGACGAACAATGCCTTTTCCAGCATGATGGAGCACCTTGCCATAAGGCAAAAGTGATAACTAAGTGGCTCGGGGAACAAAGCATCAACATTTTGGGTCCATGGTCAGGAAACTCCCCAGACCTTAATCCCACTGAGAACTTGTGGTCGATCCTCAAGAGGAGGGTGGACAAACAAAAACCCACAAATTCTGACAAACTCCAAGCATTGATTATGCAAGAATGGGCTGCCATCAGTCAGGATGTGGCCCAGAAGTTAATTGACAGCATGCCAGGGCGGATTGCAGAGGTCTTGAAAAAGAAGGGTCAACACTGCAAATATTGACTCTTTGCATAAACGTAATGTTATTGTCAATAAAAGCCTTTGACACTTATGGAATGCTTGTAATTATACTTCAGTATACCATAGTAACATCTGACAAAAATAACTAAAAACACTGAAGCAGCAAACTTTGTGAAGACCAATACTTGTGTCATTCTCAAAACTTTTGACCACGACTGTTTATACTATATTGTGTTCTATAATATTCTACTGTATCTTAGTCCATGCCACTCTGTCATTGCTTG
>NC_140014.1:45165608-45263196 GCF_964263955.1 Coregonus lavaretus
TCAGGGGTTAAGGGTTACCTATATGAGATGTTGAAGCCGGTCAGGTTATAAGGTCAGGGGTTAAGGGTTACCTATATGAGATGTTGAATTCCCGGTCAGGTTATAAGGTCAGGGGTTAAGGGTTACCTATATGAGATGTTGAAGCCGGTCAGGTTATAAGGTCAGGGGTTAAGGGTTACCTATATGAGATGTTGAAGCCGGTCAGGTTATAAGGTCAGGGGTTAAGGGTTACCTATATGAGATGTTGAAGCCGGTCAGGTTATAAGGTCAGGGGTTAAGGGTTACCTATATGAGATGTTGAAGCCGGTCAGGTTATAAGGTCAGGGGTTAAGGGTCACCTATATGAGATGTTGAAGCCGGTCAGGTTATAAGGTCAGGGGTTAAGGGTTACCTATATGAGATGTTGAAGCCAGTCAGGTTATAAGGTCAGGTTATAAGGTCAGGGGTTAAGGGTTACCTATATGAGATGTTGAAGCCGGTCAGGTTATAAGGTCAGGGGATAGAGGTCAGGGGTTAAGGGTTACCTATATGAGATGTTGAAGCCAGTCAGGTTATAAGGTCAGGGGTTAAGGGTTACCTATATGAGATGTTGAAGCCGGTCAGGTTATAAGCAGCGTCGCTGAAGAAGTGGAGGAGGGCGTAACCGGACTGTGACACCACCTCCGGAACCGTCTCGTTGCCATAGCGCTCAGGAACTATCAACCCACTGCAACAAGGACGGACAACACCCATCAACACCCTGCATAATTCATCATTACCCAGGTAAATATGTCATCTCCTGTAGCAACATCATGCAGGTTAATAAATGTTCAATTAAAAACAAGTTGAAAAAGTTGACAAAACATTACAGTATATGTAACGTACTTTGAAGACCGCACTGAGGAGCGGATATCTATGATCACGACCCCTGCAGGCCTCTGATAGTCAATTCTTAGGTATCATCTCCTGGCTTACCCCAGAATAACAGGTCATTACTGAGTACTCTCCCTCCCCTGCACATCTCTCACACGTCAGTGCAATATTGAATACAGAGTTTAAGGAGACCCTCCTCTGCTCTGGGGCGTTATCTGATCAGACACCTGTCTCCTGTGATATACCTGGGCACCCTACTCTGCTCTGGGGCGTTATCTGATCAGACATCTGGGCACCCTCCTCTGCTCTGGGGCATTATCTGATCAGACACCTGTCTCCTGTGATATACCTGGGCACCCTCCTCTGCTCTGGGGCGTTATCTGATCAGACATCTGGGCACCCTCCTCTGCTCTGGGGCGTTATCTGATCAGACATCTGCTGATTTCATCCTTCCACTTCACATTGTGTCTTGAATAAGTCCACTTGGTTCAGCCTACTTGGATGACCTTTTGACTCTCCCGCAGCCCGGTGCTGCGCTTGCCTCCCTCCTTGCTTTCCACCGGCCTGTACTGGGAAACTACATGGGACCCACCATTTAATCGCTTTGAGTAAGTCACCGCTCTCTCCTTGCTGTTGTCATGGTGGCCATGTTTTGTGCCTTGGTTGTGTTTTATTGTGGGTCCTAGTGCTGGCTGGATTCTAGTCTGTGGTTGGGTTCTGGCTTGCTGCATAGACCTGTGGGAATTCTACAAACTGTGTGATTCAACCTAACTAACTATCACACTGTGTGGATTGATTGCCTTTTAGCTGATTCCTACCTATTTTATTTGTGTGGCTTTTAAATGACTTTTCCCAAAATGGCATCTACCACTTACCGCCATACGGGGAAACCAACTTTTTCCAGATTGGCGGCTGCCACCTTCAGAGACTACGGGTAGGAACTGCACCTACAGTGCATTCAGAAACTATTCAAACAAAGACATTATTTTATTTTTTATTTTATTATTATTGCAAATGTATTTTTGAAAAAAACAACTGTAAAACCTTATTTACATAAGTATTCAGACCCTTTGCTATGAGACTCAAATTTGAGCTCAGGTGCATCCTGTTTCCATTGAACATCCTTGAGGATGTTTCTACAACTTGATTGGAGTCCATCTGTGGTAAATTCAATTGATTGGACATGATTTGGAAAGGCACACACCTGTCTACATAAGGTTCCACAGTTGACAGTGCATGTCAGAGCAAAAACCAAGCCATGAGGTCGAAGGAATTGTCCGTAGAGCTCCGAGACAGGATTGTGTTGAGGCACAGATCTAGGGAAGGGTACCAAAAAATGGCGGCAGCATTGAAGGTCTCCAAGAACACAGTGGCCTCCATCATTCTTAAATGGAAGAAGTTTGGAACCACCAAGACTTCCTAGAGCTGGCCGCTCGGCCAAACTGAGTAATCGGGGGAGAAGGGCCTTGGTCAGGGAGGTGACCAAGATCCCGATGGTCACTTTGACAGAGCTCCAGAGTTCCTCTGTGGAGATGGGAGAACCTTCCAGAAGGACAACCATCTCTGCAGCACTCCACCAAATCAGGCCTTTATGGTAGAGTGACCAGACGGACACCACTCCTCAGTAAAAGGCACATGACAGCCCGCTTGGAGTTTGCCAAAAGGCACCTAAAGGACTCTCAGACAATGAGAAACAAGATTCTCTGGTCTGATGAAACCAAGATTGAACTCTTTGGCCTGAATGCCAAGTGTCACATCTGGAGGAAACCAGGCACCACTCATCACCTGGCCAATAACATCCCTACTGTGAAGCATGGTGGTGGCAGCATCATGCTGTGGGGATGTTTTTCAGCGGCAGGGACTGGGAGACTTGTCAGGATCGAGGGAAAGATGAACGGAGCAAAGTACAGAGAGATCCTTGATGAAAACCTGCTCCAGAGCGCTCAGGACCTCTGACTGGGGCGAAGGTTCACCTTCCAACAGGACAACGACCCTAAGCACACAGCCAAGACAACACAGGAGTGGCTTCGGGACAAGTCTCTGAATGTCCTTGAGTGGCCCAGCCAGAGCCCGAACCCAATCGAACATCTCTGGAGAGACCTGAAAATAGCTGTGCAGCGACGCTCCCCATCCAACCTGACAGAGCTTGAGAGGATCTGCAGAGAAGAATGGGAGAAACTCCCCAAATACAGGTGTGCCAAGCTTGTAGCGTCATACCCAAGAAGACTCAAGGCTGTAATCACTGCCAAAGGTGCTTGAACAAAGTACTGAGTAAAGGGTCTGAATACTTATGTAAATGGAATATTTCATTTATTTTATTTTATATAAATTCGCAAAAAATTATAAAAACCTGTTTTCGCTTTGTCATTATGGGGTATTGATGAGGATACAAAACAATTTAATCAATTTTACAATAAGGCTGTAACGTAACAAAATGTGGAAAAAGTAAAGGGGTCTGAATACTTTCCGAATGCACTGTATTTTGCACAGTTCCAGGACAATATTGACAGGACAAATGTCCAATGTGGAAACGGTCAGCTTATTGAGGAACGTACAGTATGTCTGAGCTGGACATCCACAGTAAGCAAATTGAGACATTGGAGCATATCTTGGATAGGTCCCACTCTAAGACCTTTCCCTTTTCCACTCCTCAGCTTCGCCATCGTGTCGCCGCTCTCTGACTGCCTGGACAGGGCTGCCCTGCAGAGACGCCTCCCCTCCCCTCCTACCCAACCCCCTTTTGGTGAATGGGGCTGAAATGGCTTTGGGGGATCCCGTACTGCTGACCAACAGTCTTGGCTTCCTGCTTCCAGAGATTACTGCTCCTTCATCCTCTACCATGAGGATCCAGCTCAGGGGGTTTCTACCAGGCCTGTACCCGCCGGGATCCCTCTCACACCGCCGGGATCCCTCTCACACCGCCGGGATCCCTCTCACACCGCCGGGATCCCTCTCACACCGCCGGGATCCCTCTCACATCAGGATATCTGGGGCTCCAGCCCCCCGAGCTGGATCCCTTCTGGACTCTGATATTAGTATTGAGGGTTATAATGTGTTCAGAACTGACAGGGTAGATGTGGAGGAGTGGCCATTCTTATAAAATATTATTTCTCTGTCTTTTTAATGAAATCCATTCTAATTATTTTTTTTGCTACCATCTTTAAGCTGTTTGGGGAAAAATGGATCCATAACTGTCCTCCCTCGGCTAACCTTTGTGCACTCGAGGAGTTAAGTAGTTTGTTGTTTTCTTATTTTAAATCAGAAGTTATTATCATGGGTGACCTAAATTCTGATTGGGAAATGCAGCCTTCAGACAATCTAAAAGACAAGTGTACTGATCTAAACCTAACCCAGCTGGTGACTAATCCTACACGGCCCAACACTAGAGATCCTTTAAAGTCCTCTCTGATTGACCTTATTTTAACGAATACACCAGAGAAATATGTTTCTACTGGTGTCTTCGCCTAAGATCATTGCCCAGTTGGTTGTGTTAGAGATGTGAGAATACAAAAGCTTTTGATACTGTTGATTATTTTATTGAATAAGTTGTCCTCGATAGGCCTGAGCTCTGACGCCTGTTCATGGTTTCATGATTATCTTAGTGACAGCCATTGTGATTGATGGGATAAAGTCTGAATTTCCTGAAGTACATAAAGGTGTTCTGCAGTGGAGCATCGACAATATCCCAGGTGAGTGACTGCACGTATTCACTATTTATCATTGTTTGGTCGGTGCTACTTAAACATCATATCATATTAGTGTCTCCTCTTCTCATAGGTCTATTATATGGACAACATCATATTAGTGTCTCCTCTTCTCATAGGTCTATTATATGGACAACATCATATTAGTGTCTCCTCTTCTCATAGGTCTATTATATGGACAACATCATATTAGTGTCTCCTCTTCTCATAGGTCTATTATTTTACATTTTTAGTCATTTAGCAGACGCTCTTATCCAGAGCGACTTACAGTTAAGTGAGTGCATACTTTTTTTTGTGTCATACTGGCCCCCCGTGGGAATCGAACCCACAACCCTGGCGTTGCAAATGCCATGCTCTACCTACTGAGCCCTGCTCTACCAACTGAGCCCTGCTCTACCAACTGGGCCATGCTCTACCAACTGAGCCCTGCTCTACCAACTGAGCCCTGCTCTACCAACTGAGCCCTGATCTACCAACTGAGCCCTGCTCTACCAACTGAGCCCTGCTCTACCAACTGAGCCCTGCTCTACCAACTGGGCCCTGCTCTACCAACTGGGCCCTGCTCTACCAACTGGGCCCTGCTCTACCAACTGAGCCCTGCTCTACCAACTGGGCCCTGCTCTACCAACTGAGCCCTGCTCTACCAACTGGGCCCTGCTCTACCAACTGGGCCCTGCTCTACCAACTGAACCCTGCTCTACCAACTGGGCCCTGCTCTACCAACTGAACCCTGCTCTACCAACTGGGCCCTGCTCTACCAACTGAGCCCTGCTCTACCAACTGAGCCCTGCTCTACCAACTGAGCTACACGGGACAACATCATATTATATTAGTGTCTCTTCTCATAGGTCTATTATATGGACACCATATTAGCTCACCACCCCCCCCCCCCCCACCACCCCCCCTACACAGCTCACCACCCCCACCCCCCCTACACAGCTCACCACCCCCCCACACAGCTCACCACCACCACCCCCCCTACACAGCTCACCACCACCCCCCCTACACAGCTCATCACCACCCCCGTCCTCCCTGTACCCATCACCACCCCCGTCCTCCCTGTACCCATCACCACCCCCGTCCTCCCTGTACCCACCTGAAGGCAGCCAGTAGAGGGGTGTAGATAGAGTCCCCATCGTAGACATACAGGTGGTCCCAGCTGCACTCCGTAGCAAAGTGGTCCAACCTCAGTCTGAGGATGCTGTCGGGCCTGCAGGACCGAGACAGAACACAGTTAGGATGCTGTTGGGCCTGCAGGACCGAGACAGAACACAGTTAGGATGCTGTTGGGTCTGCAGGACCGAGACAGAACAGTTAGGATGCTGTCGGGCCTGCAGGACCGAGACAGAACACAGTTAGGATGCTGTCGGGCCTGCAGGACCGAGACAGAACACAGTTAGGATGCTGTCGGGCCTGCAGGACCGAGACAGAACACAGTTAGGATGCTGTTGGAAAAAACGATTAGCCTAGAGTTCAACTAAACATGGACAAACTCTGGTCTGGGGGCAGCTAGATAAACCTGGACATGGTTGAACAGTGTCTGGCTAAATAAACCTGGACATGGTTGAACAGTGTCTGGTTAGATAAACCTATGGACATGGTTGAACCGTGTCTGGTTAGATAAACCTGGACATGGTTGAACAGTGTCTGGTTAGATAAACCTATGGACATGGTTGAACCGTGTCTGGTTAGATAAACCTGGACATGGTTGAACAGTGTCTGGCTAAATAAACCTGGACATGGTTGAACAGTGTCTGGTTAGATAAACCTATGGACATGGTTGAACCGTGTCTGGTTAGATAAAACTGGACATGGTTGAACAGTGTCTGGTTAGATAAACCTATGGACATGGTTGAACAGTGTCTGGTTAGATAAACCTATGGACATGGTTGAACAGTGTCTGGCTAAATAAACCTGGACATGGTTGAACCGTGTCTGGTTAGATAAACCTGGACATGGTTGAACCGTGTCTGGCTAGATAAACCTGGACATGGTTGAACCGTGTCTGGTTAGATAAACCTGGACATGGTTGAACCGTGTCTGGTTAGATAAACCTGGACATGGTTGAACCGTGTCTGGTTAGATAAACCTGGACATGGTTGAACCGTGTCTGGCTAGATAAACCTGGACATGGTTGAACCGTGTCTGGTTAGATAAACCTGGACATGGTTGAACAGTGTCTGGCTAGATAAACCTAGTGTTGTAGTATACAAGTCCGGTCTCGAGACGACATATTGAGTGTCTCGGTCTTGTCTCGGTGTCAGACCAGCGGAGTAAAAATCTCATCATTATCAGCTTCCATTCAGTCAGCGCATAAAACCGCTTTGCCAGGCCAAATATTCAGTCAGCGCATAAAACCGCTTTGCCAGGCCAAATATTCAGTCAGCGCATAAAACCGCTTTGCCAGGCCAAATATTCAGTCAGCGCATAAAACCGCTTTGCCAGGCCAAATATTCAGTCAGCGCATAAAACCGCTTTGCCAGGCCAAATATTCGGTCAGCGCATAAAACCGCTTTGCCAGGCCAAATATTCAGTCAGCGCATAAAACCGCTTTGCCAGGCCAAATATTCAGTCAGCGCATAAAACCGCTTTGCCAGGCCAAATATTCGGTCAGCGCATAAAACCGCTTTGCCAGGCTGATGGAAAGACTACACCACTGGATAGGGCTGATGGAAAGACTACACCACTGGATAGGGCTGCTGGAAAGACTACACCACTGGATAGGGCTGATGGAAAGACTACACCACTGGATAGGGCTGATGGAAAGACAGCAGCCACACAGCATGATGTTAAAGGATGAGCAGTCACACAGCATGATGTTAAAGGATAAGCAGTCACACAGCATGATGTTAAAGGATAAGCAGTCACACAGCATGATGTTAAAGGATAAGCAGTCACACAGCATGATGTTAAAGGATAAGCAGTCACACAGCATGATGTTAAAGGATAAGCAGTCACACAGCATGATGTTAAAGGATAAGCAGTCACACAGCATGATGTTAAAGGATAAGCAGTCACACACAGCATGACGTTAAAGGATAAACAGTCACACAGCATGATGTTAAAGGATAAGCAGTCACACAGCATGATGTTAAAGGATAAGCAGTCACACAGCATGATGTTAAAGGATAAGCAGTCACACAGCATGATGTTAAAGGATAAGCAGTCACACAGCATGATGTTAAAGGATAAGCAGTCACACAGCATGATGTTAAAGGATAAGCAGTCACACAGCATGATGTTAAAGGATAAGCAGTCACACAGCATGATGTTAAAGGATAAGCAGTCACACAGCATGATGTTAAAGGATAAGCAGTCACACAGCATGATGTTAAAGGATAAGCAGTCACACAGCATGATGTTAAAGGATAAGCAGTCACACAGCATGATGTTAAAGGATAAGCAGTCACACAGCATGATGTTAAAGGATAAGCAGTCACACAGCATGATGTTAAAGGATAAGCAGTCACACAGCATGATGTTAAAGGATAAGCAGTCACACAGCAGGATGTTAAAGGATAAGCAGTCACACAGCATGATGTTAAAGGATAAGCAGTCACACAGCATGATGTTAAAGGATAAGCAGTCACACAGCATGATGTTAAAGGATAAGTAGTCACACAGCATGATGTTAAAGGATAAGCAGTCACACAGCATGATATTAAAGGATAAGCAGTCACACAGCATGATGTTAAAGGATAAGCAGTCACACAGCATGATGTTAAAGGATAAGCAGTCACACAGCATGATGTTAAAGGATAAGCAGTCACACAGCATGATGTTAAAGGATAAGCAGTCACACAGTATGATGTTAAAGGATAAGCAGTCACACAGCATGATGTTAAAGGATAAGCAGTCCATCAACTCTGACATAATAAGCCAGTAGGTCCCAATCATAAGAATACAAAAACACAACCATTAAGCATTTCCCAATCGAAATGTACAACTATTACTTCCCATTGCAACAAACATTTAACGTTTAGCACACAAAGAAACCAGTGACCTAAAGTTTAAAGTGGAACTGACAGCGTTTTAACTACTTTGCAGATATGAAACAAACAGACAATCATAATATCAGTGAAAAATATAAAATTCCCAGTTTATGCTACAAAACCAACTTTATAAGATGTTTTAAAAATAGGTTCTATTTGACTCAACGTTCCATGACGTACACTAAGGCATTGTTGGCAGAATAGATGGATGCAGTTCAATACATGATTAATATAATTCACCAATACATTTCTTGGTAGTCCCAAAAATATTGCTATCAGGTTGTAAATCACAGCTGGCCTGGTACATTGTTTCCTGCCTTCATTCAGGATGCACTGTTTCAGTTTCAATGACTCAATATTCTGGACAAAAACTGAAGAATGTAACTAAGGCTGGGAATGTCAATACAATCAAACTAGCAAGGGCAATGATCACAGGTCAGTCATAACGTGGCTAACAGGCTAGCCTGTCTATTTATGTAGCAAGCTAAAAATACGGAGCCTAACGTTAGCTAGATAGCTAGCTAGCTATCTGCTAGGAGGATGTCATGTCATGCCATTGGAGGAGTGGGTGAGTGACTGACTTTTCCCCTCATATCGTTTTACGGTGGCTATACACCGCTAGAGATGCAGGTGTCATTTGGTTAGCTAGCAAGAACTTGAACAACTGTTATCCAGTTAGTTAGCATATCTCTTGGGTTCACAAATTCACTCTGGCTATTACTCCGATTTCAAAGCACTCTCGTCTGAGTGTGCCAGAGCGCAGAACAACTGATGAATTTACGAACATACAACACCCACTGAATATGGCCGGTGTCAGTAAACGTAGGCAAAAAAAGGTAATAGTTAGTCAAGAACGCTCTAAATAACATGAAAACAGCCTAACCAGCTCTGCTAGGGTGAGTAAAATGGTCAGAGTGAGGTGTTCTCTCATTTGTGTCTGGAAGTAGCTAGCTAGCAAGCTAGTCAACTTCAGCCAGTTAGCTTGGGTGCTTGGTTGGGACAAGCATGCATTGGCATGCAAGCTGCAGAAGGACGAGCAGGCTACAATTCCCCATCGTTTATCAGTGCAATTTTGACGGCCAACTAGCTGAAAAAGTTTGAGAGGGTTTATCTAATGTTCCTTCATTAGATTTTAGCTCCTCTTGCTCTGGCTAGCATTAGTTGTATATCTTGTTGTTGTTGATGTGCATCACTGAGGGAGAGAGAGCCTACCTTTTCATGGTTGTTTGATCAATAGGACTGTGAAGTTCCCAAATGTAAGAGGACTCCCGTGGTATTTCCATATTTGCAGAAATCCATTCAGGTGTATTTTGTGGCTTTTGGCGAAAGCGTTTTAATGATCTAAAGTCGCTCTGTTGCTACTGCCTGTAAACACACAGTCCAGTTCAAAGTGAATGATGGCAGGCCCATGTGGCAAATGGCTTGTTTGTATTAAGGCCTACTATAGCTCTGATTGGCTATAGTGCACCAGTCTCTGGTCCTGGACAAGACAGATGTTTTTATTAGATTTTATTTACATTTTTACATTTTTTTACATTTTTAGTCATTTAGCAGACGCTCTTATCCAGAGCGACTTACAGTTAGTGAATACATATTTTTTTTATACTGGCCCCCCGTGGGAATCGAACCCACAACCCAATCTCTAGTGGCACAGTTAGCACTGCGATGCAGTGCCTTAGACCACTGCGCCACTGCAGTGTCCGCTTTCCCACTCTATATTGCTATAGAATTGTCACAAATGCCTTAGTATAAGTAATTCCCAAACATTCTACAAATGTATGAAAACGTGGTCTTGAATTGACTCGCATTTTTCTGGTCTCGGTCTTGACTCTGCCTCGATTTGATCCGGTCTTGGATCGGTCTCGCGTTAGGTGGTCTCGAACACAACACTGGCTAAACCTATGGACATGGTTGAACTGTCTGGGCAAATAACATCATTCAGAGGCAGAAGGGTCAAAGAGACATTTGTTCTCACAAGATAAATATTTTAAACTTTATTATCTGTATATGGTCACGGATATCTTATGTTGCCTATTAAAACCACAATCACGCCTTTTTGTCTGCTCACCAGATGCCCGGTGTTGGAGGTCACTGGGGTTGGAGGTCACTGGGGTTGGAGGTCACTGGGGTTGGAGGTCACTGGGGTTGGAGGTCACTGGGGTTGTTCTAAAAGATACATCCTATATGGAACCCTATTCCCTATATAGTGCACTACTTTAGACCAGAGAATGGCACCCTATTCCCTATATAGTGCACTACTTTAGACCAGAGCCCTAAATTCCCTGGTCTAAAGTAGTGCACTATATAGGGAATAGGGTGCCATTCTCTGGTCTAAAGTAGTGCACTATATAGGGAATAGGGTTCCATTCTCTGGTCTAAAGTAGTGCACTATATAGGGAATAGGGTCCCATTCTCTGGTCTAAAGTAGTGTACTATGTAGGGAATAGGGTGCCATTCTCTGGTCTAAAGTAGTGCACTATGTAGGGAATAGGGTTCCATTCTCTGGTCTAAAGTAGTGCACTATATAGGGAATAGGGTCCCATTCTCTGGTCTAAAGTAGTGCACTATATAGGGAATAGGGTGCCATTCTCTGGTCTAAAGTAGTGCACTATATAGGGAATAGGGTGCCATTCTCTGGTCTAAAGTAGTGCACTATATAGGGAATAGGGTGCCATTCTCTGGTCTAAAGTAGTGCACTATATAGGGAATAGGGTTCCATTCTCTGGTCTAAAGTAGTGCACTATATAGGGAATAGGGTCCCATTCTCTGGTCTAAAGTAGTGCACTATATAGGGAATAGGGTGCCATTCTCTGGTCTAAAGTAGTGCACTATATAGGGAATAGGGTGCCATTCTCTGGTCTAAAGTAGTGCACTATATAGGGAATAGGGTGCCATTCTCTGGTCTAAAGTAGTGCACTATATAGGGAATAGGGTTCCATTCTCTGGTCTAAAGTAGTGCACTATATAGGGAATAGGGTCCCATTCTCTGGTCTAAAGTAGTGTACTATGTAGGGAATAGGGTGCCATTCTCTGGTCTAAAGTAGTGCACTATGTAGGGAATAGGGTTCCATTCTCTGGTCTAAAGTAGTGCACTATATAGGGAATAGGGTCCCATTCTCTGGTCTAAAGTAGTGCACTATATAGGGAATAGGGTGCCATTCTCTGGTCTAAAGTAGTGCACTATATAGGGAATAGGGTCCCATTCTCTGGTCTAAAGTAGTGCACTATATAGGGAATAGGGTGCCATTCTCTGGTCTAAAGTAGTGCACTATATAGGGAATAGGGTGCCATTCTCTGGTCTAAAGTAGTGCACTATATAGGGAATAGGGTGCCATTCTCTGGTCTAAAGTAGTGCACTATATAGGGAATAGGGTGCCATTCTCTGGTCTAAAGTAGTGCACTATATAGGGAATAGGGTGCCATTCTCTGGTCTAAAGTAGTGCACTATATAGGGAATAGGGTGCCATTCTCTGGTCTAAAGTAGTGCACTATATAGGGAATAGGGTGCCATTCTCTGGTCTAAAGTAGTGCACTATATAGGGAATAGGGTGCCATTCTCTGGTCTAAAGTAGTGCACTATATAGGGAATAGGGTGCCATTCTCTGGTCTAAAGTAGTGCACTATATAGGGAATAGGGTGCTATTCTCTGGTCTAAAGTAGTGCACTATATAGGGAATAGGGCACCATTCTCTGGTCTAAAGTAGTGCACTATATAGGGAATAGGGTGCCATTCTCTGGTCTAAAGTAGTGCACTATATAGGGAATAGGGTGCCATTCTCTGGTCTAAAGTAGTGCACTATATAGGGAATAGGGTGCCATTCTCTGGTCTAAAGTAGTGCACTATATAGGGAATAGGGTGCCATTCTCGGGTCTAAAGTAGTGCACTATATAGGGAATAGGGTGCCATTCTCTGGTCTAAAGTAGTGCACTATATAGGGAATAGGGTGCCATTCTCTGGTCTAAAGTAGTGCACTATATAGGGAATAGGGTGCCATTCTCTGGTCTAAAGTAGTGCACTATATAGGGAATAGGGTGCCATTCTCTGGTCTAAAGTAGTGCACTATATAGGGAATAGGGTGCCATTCTCTGGTCTAAAGTAGTGCACTATATAGGGAATAGGGTGCCATTCTCTGGTCTATAGTAGTGTACTATGTAGGGAATAGGGTGTCATTCTCTTCATACAGCAGAACAAGCAGATGTCTACATGGATTATTAAATTATAAATGTATCACTTCATTTTTCTCAACATTCTTGGGATTTGGATGCATTCAGAACATGAAATAGTGGGTTGAATCCAAGTCCTGATAAATGTATGCTGATAAGTGTACGTACACCAGGGATGGGCAACTTTGATGGGGGTACGGCTGGGCGATACGGCCAAAATACAGTGCATTCGGAAAGTATTCAGACCCCTTGACTTTTTTCACTTTTTGTTACATTACAGCCTTATCTTAAAATGGATTAAATTGTTTTTTTCATCAATCCACACACACACACAATACCACATAATGACAAAGCAAAAAACTGGTTTTTAGAAATGTTTGCACATTTATTAACAATTAAAAATGTAATAATTACATTTACATAAGTATTCAGACCCTTTAAACTCAGTACTTTGTTGAAGCGCCTTTGGCAGCGATTACATTCTCAAGTCTTCTTGGGTATGACGCTAGAAACTTGGCACACCTGTATTATGGGAGTTTCTCCCATTCTTCTCTGCAGATCCTCTCAAGCTCTGTCAGGTTGGATGGGGAGCGTCGCTGCACAGCTATTTTTAGGTCACTCCAGAGATGTTCGATTGGGTTCAAGTCCAGGATCTGGATGGGCCACTCAAGGTACATTCAGAGACTTGTCCCGAAGCCACTCCTGTGTTGTCTTGGCTGTGTGCTTAGGGTCGTTATCCTGTTGGAAGGTGAAACTTCGCCCCAGTCTGAGTTTGAGCGCTCAGAAGCAGGTTTTCATCAAGGATCTCTCTGTACTTTGCGCCGTTCATCTTTGCCTTGATCCTGACTAGTCTCCCAGTCCCTGCTGCTGAAAAACATTCCCACAATATGATGCTGCCACCACCATGCTTCACCATAGGGATGGTGCCAGGTTTCCTCCAGACGTGACGCTTGGCATTCAGGCCAAAGAGTTCAATCTTGGTTTCAGACCAGAGAATCTTGTTTCTCATGGTCAGAGTCCTTTAGGTGCCTTTTGGCAAACTCCAAGCGGGCTGTCATGTGCCTTTTACTGAGGAGTGACTTCCGTCTGGCCACTCTACTATAAAGGCCTGATTGATGGAGGTGCTGCAGAGATGGTTGTCCTTCTGGAAGGTTTTCCCATCTCCACAGAGGAACTCTGGAGCTCTGTCAGAGTGACCATCGGGTTCTTGGTCACCTCCCTGACCAAGGCCCTTCTCCCCTGATTGCTCAGTTTGGCTGGGCGGCCAGCTCTAGGAAGAGTCTTGGTGGTTCCAAACTTCTTCCATTTAAGAATGATGGAGGGCACTGTGTTCTTGGGGACCTTCAATGCTGCAGACATTTTTTGGTACCCTTCCCCAGATCTGTGCCTCGACACAATCCTGTCTCTGAGCTCTACGGATAATTCCGTCGACCTCATGGCTTGGTTTTTGCTATGACATGCACTGTCAACTGTGGGACCTTATATAGACAGGTGTGTGCCTTTCCAAATCATGTCCAATCAATTGAATTTACCACAGGTGGACTCCAATCAAGTTGTAGAAACATCAAGGATGATCAATGGAAACAGGATGCACCTGAGCTCAATTTCAAGTCTCATAGCAAAGTGTCTGAATACTTATGTAAATAAGGTTTTACAGTTTTTTTTTTTTTTAAATAAATAAGGTATCTTTTTTTTTATATATATATTGTTACGTGTGACGTGTTTTTCTTTCTCCCCATTTCCCTGTGTAGTGTGTTTGTGTGTTCTGGGCATTACAGGTGTGCTGAGTTGCAGCTGACGATGGTGGGCGTGGCTTCGGTCCAGAGTCCTGGCAGCTGTAGCTGATTGACGAGAGTATACCTGTTTGCCGTGTGAGCTCGAAGAAGAGGGGAGAGGACACTTGTTATTTGGCTGTTAATTTATCATCTTTGTTTGTGTTCCAGCCTGTTCTCCTGATGTACTCCACCCTACCTGGGTCCTGGAGAAGGGAAAGGTAGTTCTGCCCATGGGTGTACATTCACACGTAGATAACCCATTGTTTTACACACTAGGTTAGCCGGGCGGGTGTCACCCCTGTATTTGTGGTAACAGGTAGGAAAGTGGGTTAGGCTTAGAGTGTGATAGGAAGGTTTAGGTGTGTAGAAGAGGAGGGACCTTTTGTTTATTTTCATTAATTGGACCCCGTTCCCAAATATTCCCTTCTCTTACCTTCCCTGGTTTATTTGATTGATTTGTTGTTTCTTTATGGGTGTTGTTTATTTTGTTTAAGTACCTTACTAAACGTCCCCCGAGGGCTAAGCTTGAGATCTGGTTGTTGTCTGGTTATTTTAGTTCATTACACCCCACATTTCTTCCCCATTCATCTAGTTTACCCTGTGTGCGCAGGCCCAGGCATTTACGTCTCCTCAGACGAACTACACCCGAGGGGAGAACGTAACATATATACATTTACAAAAATGTATAAAAACCTGTTTTTGCTTCGTCATTATGGGGTATTGATGAGGGAAATGTTTTATTTAATACATTTTAGAATAAGGCTGTAACGTAACAAAATGTGGAAAAAGGGAAGTGGTCTGAATAGGATCTGCAGAGAGGATCTGCAGAGAAGAAATGGGAGAAACTCCCCAAATACAGGTGTGCCAAGCTTGTAGCGTCATTCCCAAGAAGACCCGAGGCTGTAATCGCTGCCAAAGGTGCTTCAACAAAGCACTGAGAAAAGGATCTCAGTCCTTATGTAAATGTGATATTTCAGTTTTTTGTATTTTTATAAAATTAGCAAACATTTCTAAAAACCTATTTTTGCTTTGTCATTACGGGGTATTGTGTGTAGACTGATGAGAAAAACTAAACAATTTAATCAATTTTAGATTAAGACTAACGTAACATAATGTGGAAAAAGTCAAGGGTCTTTCTCCATTCTGATTGTTTTATACTGTTCAATTAACCCCCCCCATAAACATCTGAATTTTCATAAATGTTTGCACTCATTGGAGATCATGTACACACATAGGGCTGCACGATATGGGCAAACGATCTAGGCCTTATTTTTTACCAAATGTTGTAATTGCGATTTGACTTGCGATTTTGAGCAAAACACTTGGGTGAACTGATGACATCATGGAAATAGAATGATTATTCTAATTCTATAGTAAGAATATAATAGTGGACACTTTGAATACAGCGTTGTTTGACATGACAACCAATGAAAATGCCAGGGAGAAGTTATTGTGACAGAGTAGGAACCAAAGTGTTGATAAGTGTTTCCTAGGAGATCCTTAAATCTAGCTACTTCATGTAGCTAACATATTCATGGTTCTTCTATTCCTCTTGATTTATACAAGCAACACGCTCTCCCTCCCCTCCCTCTCTCCCTCTCTCCCTCCCCTCCTGGAGGACCCTGCCTCAGGACTACCTGGCCTGATGACTCCTGGCTGTCTCTCCCCCTCTCCTCCCAGAGGACCTGAGCCCTAGGACCATGCCTCAGGACCACCTGGCCTGATGACTCCTGGCTGTCCCCAGTCCTCTCCCTCTCTCCCTCTCCCAGAGGACCTGAGCCCTAGGACCATGCCTCAGGACTACCTGGCCTGATGACTCCTGGCTGTCCCCAGTCCTCTCCCTCTCTCCCTCCCCTCCTGGAGGACCTGAGCCCTAGGACCATGCCTCAGGACTACCTGGCCTGATGACTCCTGGCTGTCTCTCCCCCTCTCCTCCCAGAGGACCTGAGCCCTAGGACCATGCCTCAGGACCACCTGGCCTGATGACTCCTGGCTGTCCCCAGTCCTCTCCCTCTCTCCCTCTCCCAGAGGACCTGAGCCCTAGGACCATGCCTCAGGACTACCTGGCCTGATGACTCCTGGCTGTCCCCAGTCCTCTCCCTCTCTCCCTCCCCTCCTGGAGGACCTGAGCCCTAGGACCATGCCTCAGGACTACCTGGCCTGATGACTCCTGGCTGTCCCCAGTCCTCTCCCTCTCTCCCTCCCCTCCTGGAGGACCTGAGCCCTAGGACCATGCCTCAGGACTACCTGGCCTGATGACTCCTGGCTGTCTCTCCCCCTCTCCTCCCAGAGGACCTGAGCCCTAGGACCATGCCTCAGGACTACCTGGCCTGATGACTCCTGGCTGTCCCCAGTCCTCTCCCTCTCTCCCTCTCATCCCGGAGGACCTGAGCCCTAGGACCATGCCTCAGGACTACCTGGCCTGATGACTCCTGGCTGTCCCCAGTCCTCTCCCTCTCTCCCTCTCTCCCTCCCCTCCCGGAGGACCTGAGCCCTAGGACCATGCCTCAGGACTACCTGGCCTGATGACTCCTGGCTGTCCCCAGTCCACCTGGTCGTGCTGCTGCTCCAGTTTCCACTCTTCTGCCTGCGGCTATGGAACCCTGACCTGTTCACCAGACTACCTGCTACCTTGTCCCAGACCTGCTGTTTTCAACTCTCTCTCTCTCTCTACCGCACCTGCTATTTCAACCTCTAAATGCCCGGCTATGAAAAGCCAAATTACATTTACTCCTGATGTACTGACCTGTTGCAACCTCTACAACCACTGTGATTATTATTTGACCCTGCTGGTCATCTATGAACTTTTGATCTGGCCTTAATGGCCATGTACTGTTATAATCTCCACCCGGTACAGCAAGAAGGGGACTGGCCACCCCTCAGAGCCTGGTTCCTCTCTAGGTTTCTTCCTAGGTTCCTGCCTTTCTAGGGAGTTTTTCCTAGCCACCGTGCTTCTACATCATTGCTTGCTGTTTGGGGTTTTAGGCTGGGTTTCTGTATAGCACTTTGTGACATCTGCTGATGTAAAAAGGGCTTTATAAATCCATTTGTAATAAATATTGTGGATTGGATAATTTGATTTATATTAAGAAGCAAAGTGAAAACAGTATCGATAGATTTATTTGTAGAAAAAATGGAAGTGCTGCTAAGGTACAGAATAGACAGAATGTGCTCTTTGGTAAAAGGAGTAAATTGGTCATCAAAAAGAAAGGGCACTCTTCATATAATTAAAACAGACTATTTGCATGTTCAATGGAAACAAATATTTTAAACTCTTGACGCGTTCCGGCTGCATGTCCTTCGTCAGGGAGTACAAAGACACTATAGTAGATTCATACTAAGACGCAAAGTGAACTACAAATGTGCTCCTTGAGTGACAGGGGGCGGGGCTAGGTCTGTGTGGAAAGCGGCATGGAGAGAGAGAGAGAGAGAGAGAGATGACTCAAGTAGCGGAGTAAACTATAAAAATGTGCGTTACACACGGGGTATCACATTTAACAAACCAAAACTGTAAATACCGTTATAGAAAGTAAAGTAAAAACCAGTCCGTGCATCAATACCGGTATATCGTGAAATTCGGTATACCACCCAACCCTGCACTGCCCATGACTACCTCTTGAAGCTGGGTGAGAGAATGCCAAGAGTATGCAAAGCCGTCATCAAGGCAAAGGGTGGCTACTTTGAAGAATCTCAAATATATTTTGAATTGTTGGAACACTTATTTGGTTACTACCTGATTCCATATGTGTTATTTAATAGCTTTGAAGTCTTCACTATTATTCTACAATGTAGAAAATAGTAAAAAAAATTAAGAAAACCTCTGGAATGAGTAAGTGTCCAAACTTTTGACTGGTAGTGTATATTATCCTATTATAACGCTTAGAACATCCATTAGGTCCATCACTTCATAGAACTTTTAATGAATACCGTAAACATCTTTTTGGTTTATTCTGTAGCTTGGCTAGATATATTGGTCCTGTCTTTCAGGGTAGAGGCATGTTGTTGTGTTTCTATGAGTCTATAGTGTAACGTGTGTGTGTGTGAGTGAATGAGTGAGTGTGTTTGTCACTCACGTTCCCTCGATCAGCCAGGTGCACTTGGTCTTGTACTTGTAGTTTCCTGGTCCGTCTGTCAGGAACCCTGAGGGGCCCGTCAACCTATAGGAGAGAGAGAGAAGAGGTCAGAGGTCAGGCCAGTCAGCCAATAGGAGAAAAAAGCAGCAGAATCAGTCATGTTTTAAGGAAGCTCTCATCAGCAGCACCAACCAGTGGCCAAGAAAGTGGAACCACACAAAAGAGGAGACCAGGGTAGAAGCACTATGTAAGGAAAAGGATATAGATGTAACATATGGACCATTTTTCTTAACGTTTAAACGGCCCGGTCGACTCCCATTTCTGAGTGTATATTTGGCCTTGTGTTTTTAGGTTATTGTCCTGCTGAAAAGTGAATTTGTTGGAAAGCAGACTGAACCAGGTTTTGGCTGTGCTAAAGCAGACTGAACCAGGTTTTGGCTGTGCTAAAGCAGACTGAACCAGGTTTTGGCTGTGCTAAAGCAGACTGAACCGATATACCGATAGCATGCAGCCACCACCATACCGATAGCATGCAGCCACCACCATATCTATAGCATGCAGCCACCACCATATCTATAGCATGCAGCCACCACCATATCTATAGCATGCAGCCACCACCATATCTATAGCATGCAGCCACCACCATATCTATAGCATGCAGCCACCACCATATCTATAGCATGCAGCCACCACCATATCTATAGCATGCAGCCACCACCATATCTATAGCATGCAGCCACCACCATATCTATAGCATGCAGCCACCACCATATCTATAGCATGCAGCCACCACCATATCTATAGCATGCAGCCACCACCATATCTATAGCATGCAGCCACCACCATACCGATAGCATGCAGCCACCACCATACCGATAGCATGCAGCCACCACCATACCGATAGCATGCAGCCACCACCATACCTATAGCATGCAGCCACCACCATACCGATAGCATGCAGCCACCACCATACCTATAGCATGCAGCCACCACCATACCGATAGCATGCAGCCACCACCATACCTATAGCATGCAGCCACCACCATACCTATAGCATGCAGCCACCACCATACCGATAGCATGCAGCCACCACCATACCGATAGCATGCAGCCACCACCATACCGATAGCATGCAGCCACCACCATACCGATAGCATGCAGCCACCACCATACCGATAGCATGCAGCCACCACCATACCGATAGCATGCAGCCACCACCATACCGATAGCATGCAGCCACCACCATACCTATAGCATGCAGCCACCACCATACCGATAGCATGCAGCCACCACCATACCTATAGCATGCAGCCACCACCATACCGATAGCATGCAGCCACCACCATGCTTGAAAAAATGAAGAGCGGTACTCAGTGATGTGTTGGATTTGCCCCAAACATAACGGTTTGTATTCAGGACAAAAAGTTAATTTCTTTGCAGTTTTACTTTATTGCAAACAGGATGCATGTTTTCGATTTTTTAAATTCTGTACAGGCTTCCTTCTTTTCACTGTCATTTAGGTTAGTATTGTGGAGTAACTACAATGTTGTTGATCCATCCTCAGTTTTCTCCTATCAGCCATTCAACTCTGTAACTGTTTTAAAGTCACCATTGGCCTCATGGTGAAATCCCTGAGTGGTTTCCTTCCTCTCTGGCAACTGAGTTAGTAGTAGTGTATTGGGTGTATTGATACACCATCCAAAGTGTAATTAATAACTTCATCATGGTCAAAGCGGAAAGTATTCAGACCCCTAGACTTTTTCCACATTTTGTTACATTACAGCCTTTTTCTAAAATTGATTAAATTATTTTTTTCTCATCAATCTACACACAACACCCCATAATGACAAAGCAGCAAAAACAGGTTAAGAAATATTTGCACTTGGGCCTAATGAATGTATTTACATTGACTGATTTCCTTATATGAACTATAAAATCAGTAAAATCTTTGAAATTGTTGCATGTTGTGTTATATTTTTGTTCAGTGTAGTTAACCAAATAGCGGACTAACTGTTTAGCAGTCTTAGGGCTTGGGGGTTAAAGCTGTTACCACTTGCAATGCGGTTGCAGAGAGAACACTGACTTGGGGGGCTGGAGTCTGACAATTTTTGAGGGCCTTCCTCTGACACCACCTAGTATAGAAGTCCTGGATGGCAGGAAGTGATGTAATGGGCCGTATGCACTGCCCTCTGTAGCGCCTTGCGGTAGGGTGCCAAGCAGTTGCCATACCAGGCGGTGATGCAGCCAGTCAAGATGCTCTCAATGGTGCAGCTGTAGAACTTTGAGAATTTGAAGACCCATGCAAAATAATTTCAACGTTCTGAAGGGGAAAGGGGCGTTGTCGTGCCCTCTTCACGACTGTGTTGGCGTGTTTGGACCATGATAGATCCTTAGTGATGTGGACACCGAGGAACATTAAGCTATCGACCCGCTCCACCCGCCCCGTCGATGTGAATGGGGTCGTGCTAGCCCCTGCATTTCCTGTAGGCCCCGATCAGCTCCTTTGTCTTGCTGATGTTGAGGGAGAGGTTGTTATCCTGGCACCACACTGCCAGGTCTCTGACCTCCTCCCTATAGACTGTCTCATCGATGATCAGGCCTACCACCTTCAGCAAACTTAATGATGGTGTTGGAGTCCAGGACCTCTATACCAGGCGGGTGTCAGAGAAAGGTCCTAAAATGGTCATCTGAGTCATTGACACTATTGAATATAAAAATTTAAAAAATTAACATTCAGTTTTACTATTACTTTATTTTAGCAGGGGGAGAGCCCTGCATCAATACAGCAAATGAACAACACATCTATAAACATATAAACACAATCACTATAATTATATATGTGTACCAATAGTAAATAAGACACTCGAAAGCCATGTCAAAGTCAACATCAAATACACAGTCTATGCTAATACATTGTAGGTTTATCTATATTTATATAAAAAGCCACTCCATTCCAACCATTATTATGAACAATCCTCCCGTCACCAGCCTCCACTGGCTTTTATATAGACCCACAACGTATAGCCTGTGTATTTTATGTTGACTATGAAATGCTGTGGTTTGAGTGCTTTATTTACTATTGGTACAAATATTTCATTATAATGATTGAGATTGATTGATTTTATATATATATATATATATATATATATATATATATATATATATATATATATATATATATAAAATCAATCAATTCACACACATACAGCTGCGGAAGAAATTAAGAGACCACTGCAAAAATATACGTTTCTCTGGTTTTACTATTTATAGGTATGTGTTTGGGTAAAAATAACATTTTTGTATTATTCTATAAACTACTGACAACATTTCTCCCAAATTCCCAAATAAATATATTGTCATTTAGAACATGTATTTGCAGAAAATGACAACTGGTCAAAATAACAAAAAAAGATGCAGTGTTGGCAGACCTCGAATAATGCAAAGAAAGTAAGTTCATGTTCATTTTTAAACAACACAATACTAATGTTTTAACTTAGGACGAGTTCAGAATTCAATATTTGGTGTAATAACCCTGATTTTCAATCACAGCTTTCATGTGTCTTGGCATGCTCTCCACCAGTCTTTCACATTGATGTTGGGTGACTTTATTCCACTCCTGGCCCAAAAATTCAAGCAGCTCGGCTTTGTTTGATGGCTTGTGACCATCCAGCTTCCTCTTGATCACATTCCAGAAGTTTTCAATGGTGTTCAGGTCTGGAGATTGGGCTGGCCATGACAGGGTCTTGATCTGGTGGTCCTCCATCCACACCTTGATTGACCTGGCTGTGTGGCATGGCGCATTGTCCTGCTGGAAAAACGAATCCTCAGAGTTGGGGAACAATGTCAGAGCAAAAGGAAGCAAGTTTTCTTCCAGGACAACCTTGTACGTGGCTTGATTCATGCTTCCTTCACAAAAGACAAATCTGCCCGATTCCAGCCTTGCTGAAGCACCCCCAGATCATCACCGATCCTCTACCAAATTTCACAGTTGGTGCGAGACACTGTGGCTTGTAGGCCTCTCCAGGTCTCCGTCTAACCATTAGATGACCAGGTGTTGGGCAAAGCTGAAAATTGGACTCATCAGAGAAGATGACCTTACTCCAGTCCTCTACGATCCAATCCTTATGGTATTTTGCCCCTAGGAGCCTGTTTCGAACCGTGCTCGCCGTGCACTTCACCCCAGCTGCCGTTTGCCATTCTTTTTGTAGGTCACTTGATGTCATCCTACGGTTGTTGAGTGACATTCGAATGAGTTGGCGGTCATCCCGGTCAGTAGAGAGTCGTTTTCGCCCTCTGCCGGTCTGTAGCTTTGTTGTCCCCCAATGTCTGAACAGTGAGAGACAGAATAACAACAAAAAAAATCCAGAAAAACGCATGTCAAAAATGTTAGAAATTGATTTGCATTTTAATGAGGGAAATAAGTATTTGAACCCCTCTCAATCAGAGAGATTTCTGGCTCCCAGGTGTCTTTTATACAGGTAACGAGCTGAGATTAAGAGCACACTCTTAAAGGGAGTGCTCCTAATCTCAGCTTGTTACCTGTATAAAAGACACCTGTCCACAGAAGCAATCAATCAATCAGATTCCAAACTCTCCACCATGGCCAAGACCAAAGAGCTCTCCAAGGATGTCAGGGACAAGATTGTAGACCTACACAAGGCTGGAATGGGCTACAAGACCATCGCCAAGTAGCTTGGTGAGAAAGGTGACAACAGTTGGTGCGATTATTCGCAAATGGAAGAAACACAAAAGAACTGTCAATCTCCCTCGGCCTGGGGCTCCATGCAAGATCTCACCTCGTGAAGTTGCAATGATCATGAGAATGGTGAGGAATCAGCCCAGAACTCCACGGCAGGATCTTGTCAATGATCTCAAGGCAGCTGGGACCATAGTCACCAAGAAAACAATTGGTAACACACTATGCCGTGAAGGACTGAAATCCTGCAGCGCCCGCAAGGTCCCCCTGCTCAAGAAAGAACATATACAGGCCCGTCTGAAGTTTGCCAATAAACATCTGAATGATTCAGAGGAGAACTGGGTGAAAGTGAGTCAGATGAGACCAAAATGGAGCTCTTTGGCATCAACTCAACTCGCCGTGTTTGGAGGAGGAGGAATGCTGCCTATGACCCCAAGAACACCATCCCCACCGTCAAACATGGAGGTGGAAACATTATGCTTTGGGGGTGTTTTTCTGCTAAGGGGACAGGACAACTTCACCGCATCAAAGGGACGATGGACAGGGCCATGTACCGTCAAATCTTGGGTGAGAACCTCCTTCCCTCAGCCAGGGCATTGAAAATGGGTCGTGGATGGGTATTCCAGCATGACAATGACCCAAAACACACGGCCAAGGCAACAAAGGAGTGGCTCAAGAAGAAGCACATTAAGGTCCTGGAGTGGCCTAGCCAGTCTCCAGACCTTAATCCCATAGAAAATCTGTGGAGGGAGCTGAAGGTTCGAGTTGCCAAACGTCAGCCTCGAAACCTTAATGACTTGGAGAAGATCTGCAAAGAGGAGTGGAACAAAATCCCTCCTGAGATGTGTGCAAACCTGGTGGCCAACTACAAGAAACGTCTGACCTCTGATTGCCAACAAGGGTTTTGCCACCAAGTACTAAGTCATGTTTTGCAGAGGGGTCAAATACTTATTTCCCTCATTAAAATGCAAATCAATTAATAAAATTTTTGACATGCGTTTTTCAGGATTTTTGTTTTGTTATTCTGTCTCTTACTGTTCAAATAAACCTACCATTAAAATTATAGACTGATCATGTCTTTGTCAGTGGGCAAATGTTCAAAATCAGCAGGGGATCAAATCCTTTTTTCCCCTCACTGTATACATCATGCAGAATGCTGAAAAAAGTTGCCTTCTTGAGTATCTGAGGATCGCAGAAAAACTGAACTTGACCGGGTGAAACAGACCAGGTGTAGCGTTTATATTACGTCGAAATGCTTTGTTGCAAGTTGAACGAGTCGGAATTCAGGCGAAACGCTTTATACAAGGATTGTGTTAGGATACAACATTTTCTTTTATCAAACATAACTATGCTGGATTTTATCTATGGGATCCTCAGGATGACAAATCTGAGCAAGATTACTGAATGTAAGTACATTATTTACCTTCAGATGTGAATGTATCAAACCTGTCGCCGTGATAAAAGGGTTTTGTTGTGCACCATCTTCAAACAATGTTTTTTTTTTTTTTTTTTGTCATTTAGCAGACGCTCTTATCCAGAGCGACTTACAGGAGCAATTAGGGTTAAGTGCCTTGCTCAAGGGCACATCGACAGAATTTTTCACCTAGTCGGCTCGGGGATTTGAACCAGCGACCTTTCGGTTACTGGCACAACGCTCTTAACCACTAAGCTACCTGCCGCCCAGGTACCATGAAAAACATGGTCTTTTTTCACTGTAATAGCTACTGTAAATTGGACACCTCGGTTAGATTAACAATAATGTAAGCTTTCTGCCCATATAAGACATGTATATGGCCGTGATAATTTGCTATTGTTTACAACGTCATCGTAGTCACATTATACGTATTAAGCAACAACTGTCCTGATTAAATGTTTTGATGGGACAAAACCCGCCTGTATGTGTGCTAGGGAACACACCAGATGGCACCCTATTCCCTAATATAATGCACTACTCCATCGGGCTTCAATAGGGCTCTGTGCAAAAGTAGAGCGTGCACTACGGTGCCGTCTCCGCCCCCTGTCTGTGCCCCTACTATCAGTCTCCGCCCCCTGTCTGTGCCCCTACTATCAGTCTCCGCCCCCTGTCTGTGCCCCTACTATCAGTCTCCGCCCCCTGTCTGTGCCCCTACTATCAGTCTCCGCCCTCTGTCTGTGCCCCTACTATCAGTCTCCGCCCCCTGTCTGTGCCCCTACTATCAGTCTCCGCCCTCTGTCTGTGCCCCTACTATCAGTCTCCGCCCCCTGTCTGTGCCCCTACTATCAGTCTCCGCCCCCTGTCTGTGCCCCTACTATCAGTCTCCGCCCTCTGTCTGTGCCCCTACTATCAGTCTCCGCCCCCTGTCTGTGCCCCTACTATCAGTCTCCGCCCTCTGTCTGTGCCCCTACTATCAGTCTCCGCCCCCTGTCTGTGCCCCTACTATCAGTCTCCGCCCCCTGTCTGTGCCCCTACTATCAGTCTCCGCCCTCTGTCTGTGCCCCTACTATCAGTCTCCGCCCCCTGTCAGTCTCCGCCCTCTGTCTGTGCCCCTACTATCAGTCTCCGCCCTCTGTCTGTGCCCCTACTATCAGTCTCCGCCCTCTGTCTGTGCCCCTACTATCAGTCTCCGCCCTCTGTCTGTGCCCCTACTATCAGTCTCCGCCCTCTGTCTGTGCCCCTACTATCAGTCTCCGCCCTCTGTCTGTGCCCCTACTATCAGTCTCCGCCCTCTGTCTGTGCCCCTACTATCAGTCTCCGCCCTCTGTCTGTGCCCCTACTATCAGTCTCCGCCCTCTGTCTGTGCCCCTACTATCAGTCTCCGCCCTCTGTCTGTGCCCCTACTATCAGTCTCCGCCCTCTGTCTGTGCCCCTACTATCAGTCTCCGCCCTCTGTCTGTGCCCCTACTATCAGTCTCCGCCCTCTGTCTGTGCCCCTACTATCAGTCTCCGCCCCCTGTCTGTGCCCCTACTATCAGTCTCCGCCCCCTGTCTGTGCCCCTACTATCAGTCTCCGCCCCCTGTCTGTGCCCCTACTATCAGTCTCCGCCCCCTGTCTGTGCCCCTACTATCAGTCTCCGCCCTCTGTCTGTGCCCCTACTATCAGTCTCCGCCCTCTGTCTGTGCCCCTACTATCAGTCTCCGCCCTCTGTGCCCCTACTATCAGTCTCCGCCCCCTGTCTGTGCCCCTACTATCAGTCTCCGCCCTCTGTCTGTGCCCCTACTATCAGTCTCCGCCCTCTGTCAGTCTCCCTCTTCATTTCCTGCTCTACTGTCAAAAATATTACAAACCATAAAAATTACAAATTACAAATTAAAACAATTTAAAAAAGAAGTAGTTGATTATGTAGGGAATAGTGTGTAATTTGGGAGGCTGACACACAAGGCCTCTGAGGACACAACATGATGAAGGAAGTTCTGTGCTCTTCACGTCGCTCTGCAGTACAATCGTCATATCATCTGAATGTTGTAATCCTCCTGGGTGTCCAAGGTCCAGTGGGTACAACACAGAGCACATATCACTACACTACCGGGAATGCTCTCTGATGCAATTACTATTCTTGACAACAGTTATCTAAATACACAGGGCTGGTGTGCGTACGTGCGCTGCACGGCCAGGGGTGTGTTCTACCAAGCTAAAGGACCAATCTTTGGCTTTTGCCCTCTAGAGAGACATCAGAACAAACTAACCTATGGGTTCCATAGTTGTCCTCTAGACATACAGCACCAGTCAAAAGTTTTAGAACACCTACTCATTCAAGGGTTTTTCTTTATTTTTTCTACATTGTAGAATAATAGTGAACACATCAAAACTATGAAATAACACATATGGAATCATGTAGTAACCAAAATAGTTTTAAACAAATTGAGATTCATCAAATAGCCACCCTTTGCCTTGATGACAGCTTTGCACACTCTTGGCATTCTCTCAACCAGCTTCACCTGGAATGCTTTTCCAACAGTTTTGAAGTAGTTCCCACATATGCTGAGCACTTGTTGAGATTCTTCAAATAGCCACCCTTTACCTTTGACAGCTTTGCACACTCTTGGCATTCAGAATATGGTTGTAGACAGACCAGGTAGAGACTAAAACAACCATATGGCCTCAGCCAAGTACAGACTAAAACAACCATATGGCCTCAGCCAAGTAGAGACTAAAACAGACATATGGCCTCAGCCAAGTAGAGACTAAAACAACCATATGGCCTCAGCCAAGTAGAGACTAAAACAACCATATGGCCTCAGCCAAGTAGAGACTAAAACAACCATATGGCCTCAGCCAAGTAGAGACTAAAACAACCATATGGCCTCAGCCCAGTAGAGACTAAAACAACCATATGGCCTCAGCCAAGTAGAGACTAAAACAACCATATGGCCTCAGCCAAGTAGAGACTAAAACAACCATATGGCCTCAGCCCAGTAGAGACTAAAACAACCATGTGGCCTCAGCCAAGTAGACCGACTAAAACAACCATATGGCCTCAGCCAAGTAGAGACTAAAACAACCATATGGCCTCAGCCAAGTAGAGACTAAAACAACCATATGGCCTCAGCCAAGTAGAGACTAAAACAACCATATGGCCTCAGCCAAGTAGAGACTAAAACAACCATATGGCCTCAGCCAAGTAGAAACTAAAACAACCATATGGCCTCAGCCAAGTAGAGACTAAAACAACCATATGGCCTCAGCCAAGTAGAAACTAAAACAACCATATGGCCTCAGCCAAGTAGAGACTAAAACAACCATGTGGCCTCAGCCAAGTAGAAACTAAAACAACCATATGGCCTCAGCCAAGTAGAAACTAAAACAACCATATGGCCTCAGCCAAGTACACAGACTAAAACAACCAAGAGCCTAGTGCAGAAATTGCTATTTTTGTAGCACCAAACAACAATAATTCTCTGACCAATAGACAGCTAGATGCCATTGCCTTTGCCTCCCTGTTGGCCCGCAGAAGGGTTTTATTGGATTGGAACTCTATCAACCCTCCCTTGGCCTCTCTCTGGCTCAAAGATCTGATGCTGTTCCTAAAATTAGAAAATATTAAGTATACCATTCGAGGGTCAACCAACTCATTTTATTCCACCTGGGACCCGATGATATCCTATTTTGAACAGCTCCAAACACTTCCGCCAGATTAATACTCTCGGCCCCACCCCTTGAGGTTACTGCTATATAGGCCTATAAGATCACCTAATCACCTTAAAATTGTTAGGCTATTACATTTTTGCTTGTATTGAAGTAACATTGTTGTATACAGTTGTCATAACTTGCCCTCATGGGCTGAGGATCAAAGATGCCGGCTAGGCAAAGGTTTGAACACCCCCTCTCCTGGGGGCCAGTTTTATGACCGGTCATAAATACCGGGCAGACTTTCTCTTCCTTGCCATGAAGTATTGGGAGAAAGGACCCCTTTGTTAACAGAGATTCTTCCCGCCAAAACTCCAACATCAAAAAGTAGACTACGAAACAATATTTCTACCACAAAGAATGTGGGAAATGGTCGGTGGGGACTTAAAGAAAGTGGGGACCATTGCAAAATGGTGAAACTCTCAACCTCGACACAAGGTGAAGTAGAAGACAATGCACTAGACCTTATCATCTCAGTCTGCAGCTGGCATGGATAGTCGTCTAGAGAACTTTCACTAAAGACACGAGTTGGGAAGGACAATGGGGCGGCGAAGAGGGAAAGACCCAAGGGGCGGCGCGCAATTGGCCCAGCGTCGTCCAGGGTAGGGGAGGGAATGGCCGGCAGGGATGCAGCTCAGTTGATAGAGCATGGCGTTTGCAACGCCAGGGTTGTGGGTTCGATTCCCACAGGGGGTATGAAAAAATTAAATAATGTATGCACTAACTGTAAGTCGCTCTGGATAAGAGCGTCTGCTAAATGACTAAAATGTAAAATGTAAATGTTTAACCGCTGGTACATCTGAGGTATCTATTCTAACAGATCAACTCTACGAACTACAGGGTATGCTGAAGTATCCATTCTAACCACCACTACGACCAGAAACTCTACCAAGGTCATTGGGATCTCTGTTGGGCAAACCAGAGTCCTACATCATCAACTCAACGATCGTGGAGAGCTACACGTAAATACATGTTGCATTTCTAATCCGAATGAGCTGTTAGTGGGGTTTTAAGCATTTGTATTTCCTTGAGCGTAGTTTCCAAAGTAACCACGATAATTTGAATCTCTGTCTCTCCCTTCCACTCTGACCCTCCTTCTACCCAAGCATTCATGCCATTATTAGTCCAGTCCACTAGGGACCTGTTTTCATTGTATTACGTTAGTAATCAATAACCTGTGTGTGTGTGTGTGTGTGTGTGTGTGTGCTTGTGCTTGTATTGTGTTATTATTTAGTTAGTAAATAAATAAATAAATAATTAAGCCAATTTGTGTATTGCTGATTCATCAATAAGGTTAGGGTTCTTGCAGGTTCAAGGATTATGCGACATTCAGAATGAGACTGATAACAGTCACTTATTAAATAATTACCTCTTATCGATATAACATATATAATCGATAAGAGTTTAATTCGGGAGATGGTAACTCGTTAAACAACTTATTCCGTGGTGCCCCAAATTCCTGATGAGTTAATTGTTACATTATTAATTTAATTGAGTGACAATTAAACATAGTTGATTCGATAAATAACAGTTATACATTAAAGTAAGTCATGTCACGACACAGTGCAGTTGGAAAGTATTCAGACCCCTTCCCTTTTTCCACTTTGTTACATTACAGCCTTATTCTAAAATGGATTAAATTGTTTTTTTTTCTCATTAATCTACACAAAATACACCACAATGACAAAGTGAAAACAGATTTAGAAATTTTAGCAAATGTATTAAAAATACAAAACTGAAATATCTTATCTACATTAGTATTCAGACCCTTTGCTATGAGACTCGAAATTGAGCTCAGGTGAATCCTGTTTCCATTGATCATCCTTGAGATGTTTCTACAACTTGATTGGAGTCCACCTGTGGTAAATTCAATTGATTGGACATGATTTGGAAAGGCACACACACCTGTCTATATATAGGTCCCACAGTTGACAGTGCTTATTAAATCATTACCTCTTATCAAATCAAATTGTATTGGTCACATGCGCCGAATACAACAGGTGCAGACATTACAGTGAAATGCTTACTTACAGCCCTTAACCAACAGTGCATTTATTTTAAACAAAAAAAGTAAAAATAAAAACAAACAAAAAAAGAGTGTTGAGAAAAAAAAGAGCAGAAGTAAAATAAAGTGACAGTAGGGAGGCTATATATACAGGGGGGTACCGTTGCAGAGTCAATGTGCGGGGGCACCGGCTAGTTGAGGTAGTTGAGGTAATATGTACATGTGGGTAGAGTTAAAGTGACTATGCATAAATACTTAACAGAGTAGCAGCAGCGTAAAAAGGATGGGGTGGGGGGGCAGTGCAAATAGTCCGGGTAGCCATGATTAGCTGTTCAGGAGTCTTATGGCTTGGGGGTAGAAGCTGTTGAGAAGTCTTTTGGACCTAGACTTGGCACTCCGGTACCGCTTGCCGTGCGGTAGCAGAGAGAACAGTCTATGACTAGGGTGGCTGGAGTCTTTGACAATTTTGAGGGCCTTCCTCTGACACCGCCTGGTATAGAGGTCCTGGATGGCAGGAAGCTTTGCCCCAGTGATGTACTGGGCCGTATGCACTACCCTCTGTAGTGCCTTGCGGTCGGAGGCCAAGCAGTTGCCATACCAGGCGGTGATGCAACCAGTCAGGATGCTCTCGATGGTGCAGCTGTATAATTTTTTGAGGATCTGAGGACCCATGCCAAATCTTTTTTGCCAAATCAGTCTCTGGGAGTGTGGTGCCAGGAAAATAACCTCTCACTCAACGTCAACAAAACAAAGGAGAAACAGCAGAGGGTGCACCCCCCTATCCACATCGACAAGACCGCAGTGAAGAAGGTGGAAAGCTTCAAGTTCCTTGACGTACACATCACCGACAAACTGAAATGGTCCACCCACGCAGACAGTGTGGTGAAGAAGGCGCAACAGCGTCTCTTCAACCTCAGGAGGCTGAAGAAATGTGGCTTATCACCTAAAACCCTCACAAACTTTTACAGATGTACAATTGAGAGCATCCTGTCAGGCTGTATCACCGCCTGGTATGGCAACAGCACCGCCCACAACCGCAGGACTCTCCAGAGGATGGTGGGTCTACCGAACGCATTACCGGGGGCAAACTACCCGCCCTCCAAGACACATACAGCACCAGATGTCACAGGAAGGCCAAAAAGATCATCAAGGACATCAACCACACGAGCCACTGCCTGTTCACCCCGCTATCATCCAGAAGGCGAGGTCAGTACAGGTGCATCAAAGATGGGACCGAGAGAATGAAAAACAGCTTCTATCTCAAGGCCATCAGACTGTTAAATAGCCATCACTAGCACATTAGAGGCTGCTGCTGCCTATTGAAATCACTGGCCACTTTAAGAAATGGAACACTAGTCACTTTAATAATGTTTACATATCTTGCACTACTCATCTCATATGTATATACTGTATTAAATTCTATAATATTCTACTGTATCTTAGTCCATGCCGCTCTGACATTGCTTGTCCATATACAGTGGGGAAAACAAGTATTTGATACACTGCCAAATTTGCAGGTTTTCCTACTTACAAAGCATGTAGAGGTCTGTAATGTTTATCATAGGTACAATTCAATTGTGAGAGACAGAATCTAAAACAAAAATCCAGAAAATCACATTGTATGAGTTTTAAGTAATTCATTTGCATTTTATTGCATGACATAAGTATTTGATCACCTACCAACCAGTAAGAATTCCAGCTCTCACAGACCTGTTAGTTTTTCTTTAAGAAGCCCTCCTGTTCTCCACTCATTACCTGTATTAACTGCACCCGTTTGAACTCGTTACCTGTATAAAATACACCTGTCCACACACTCAATCAAACAGACTCTCCTTTCCACAATGGCCAAGACCAGAGAGCTGTGTAAGGACATCAGGGATAAAATTGTAGACCTGCACAAGGCTGGGATGGGCTACAGGACAATAGGCAAGCAGCTTGGTGAGAAGGCAACAACTGTTGGCGCAATTATTAGAAAATGGAAGAAGTTCAAGATGACGATCAATCACCCTCGGTCTGGGGCTCCATGCAAGATCTCACCTCGTGGGGCATCAATGATCATGAGGAAGGTGAGGGATCAGCCCAGAACTACACGGCAGGACCTGGTCAATGACCTGAAGAGAGCTGGGACCACAGTCTCAAAGAAAACCATTAGTAACACACTACACCGTCATGGATTAAAATCCTGCAGCACACTCAAGGTACCCCTGCTCAAGCCAGCGCATGTCCAGGCCCGTCTGAAGTTTGCCAATAACCATCTGGATGATCCAGAGGAGGAATGGGAGAAGGTCATGTGGTCTGATGAGACAAAAATATAGCTTTTTTGTCTAAACTCCACTCGCCGTGTTTGGAGGAAGAAGAAGGATGAGTACAACCCCAAGAATACCATCCCAACCGTGAAGCATGGAGGTGGAAACATCATTCTTTGGGGATGCTTTTCTGCAAAGGGGACAGGACGACTGCACCGTATTGAGGGGAGGATGGATGGGGCCATGTATCGCAAGATCTTGGCCAACAACCTCCTTCCCTCAGTAAGAGCATTGAAGATGGGTCGTGGCTGGGTCTTCCAGCATGACAACGACCTGAAACACACAGCCACGGCAACTAAGGAGTGGCTCCGTAAAAGCATCTCAAGGACCTGGAGTGACCTAGCCAGTCTCCAAACCTGAACCCAATAGAAAATCTTTGGAGGGAGCTGAAATTCTGTATTGCCCAGCGACAGCCCGAAACCTGAAGGATCTGGAGAAGGTCTGTATGGAGGAGTGGGCCAAAATCCCTGCTGCAGTGTGTGCAAACCTGTTCAAGACCTACAGGAAACGTATGATCTCTGTAATTGCAAACAAAGGTTTCTGTACCAAATATTAAGTTCTGCTTTTCTGATGTATCAAATACTTATGTCATGCAATAAAATGCAAATTAATTACTTAAAAATCATACAATGTGATTTTCTGGATTGTTGTTTTAGATTCCGTCTCTCACAGTTTAAGTGTACCTATGATAAAAAATTACAGACCTCTACATGCTTTGTAAGTAGGAAAACCTGCAAAATCGGCAGTGTATCAAATACTTGTTCTCCCCACTGTATGTATATATTCTTAAATCCCATTCCTTACTTTTTTGTGTGTGTTGGGTATATGTTGTGTAATTGTTAGATATTACTGCACTGTCGGAGCTAGAAGCACAAGCATTTCGCTACACCCGCTATAACATCTGCTAAACACGTGTATGTGACAAATAACATTTGATTTAATTTGATGTCGAGCAAAAACCAAGCCATGAGGTCGATGGAATTGTCCGTAGAGCTCCGAGACAGTATTGTGTCGAGGCACAGATCTGGGGAAGGGTACCAAAACATTTCTGCATCATTGAAGGTCCCCAACAACACAATGGCCTCCATCATTCTTAAATGGAAGAAGTTTGGAACCACCAAGACTCTTCCTAGAGCTGGCCGTCGGGCCAAACTGAGCAATTGGGTGAGAAGGGCCTTGGTCAGGGAGGTGTCTGTAATACCTACATGTTTCAAGCAGACCACCATAGTCCCTGTGCCCAAGAAAGCGAAGGTAACCTGCCTAAATGACTACTGACCCGTAGCACTCACATCTGTAGCCATGAAGTGCTTTGAAAGGCTGGTCATGGCTCACATCAACACCATCATCCCAGAAACCCTAGACCCACTCCAATTCGCATACCACCCCAACAGATCCACAGACGACGCAATCTCAACCGCACTCCACACTGCTCTTTCCCACCTGGACAAAAGGAACACCTATGTGAGAATGCTGTTCATTGACTACAGCTCAGCGTTCAACACCATAGTGCACACAAAGCTCATCACTAAGCTAAGGACCCTGGGACTAAACACCTCCCTCTGCAACTGGATCCTGGTCTTCCTGACGGGCCGCTCCCAGGTGGTAAGGGTAGGTTACAACACATCCGCCACGCTGATCCTCAACACGGGGGCCCCTCAGGGGTGCGTGCTCAGTCCCCTCCTGTACTCCCTGTTCACTCATGACTGCATGGCCAGGCACGACTCCAACACCATCATTGAGTTTGCCGATGACACAACAGTGGTCGGCCTGATCACCGACAACGACAAATCAGCCTATAGGGAGGAGGTCAGAGACCTGGCCGTGTGGTGCCAGGATAACAACCTCTCCCTCAACGTGATCAAGACAAAGGAGATGATTGTGGACTACAGGAAAAAAGAGAGGACTGAGCACGCCCCCATTCTCATCGACGGGGCTGTAGTGGAACAGGTTGAGAGCTTCAAGTTCCTTGGTGTCCACATCACCAACAAACTATCATGGTCTGAACACACCAAGACAGTTGTGAAGAGGACACGCCAAAGCCTATTCCCCCTCAGGAGACTGAAAAGATTTGGCATGGGTCCCCAGATCCTCAAAAAGCTCTACAGCTGCACCATCGAGAGCATCCTGACTGGTTGCATCACTGCCTGGTATGGCAACTGCTCGGCATCCGACCGCAAGGCACTACAGAGGGTACTGCGTACAGCCCAGTACATCACTGGGGCCAAGCTTCCTGCCATCCAGGAGCTATTTACTAGGCGGTGTCAAAGGAAGGCAAAAAAAATTGTCAAAGACTCCAGTCACCCAAGTCATAGACTGTTCTCTCTGATTCTGCATGGCAAGCGGTACTGGAGCGCCAAGTCTAGGTCCAAAAGGCTCCTTAACAGCTTCTACCCCCAAGCCATCAGGCCCTAATCTATGGATTTCACATGACTGGGAATACAGATATGCATCCATTGGTCACATACACCTTTAAAAAAAATGTAGGGCCATGGATCAGAAAACTAGTCAGTATCTGGTGTGACCACCATTTGCCTCATGCAGAGAGTTCGCATGGAGTTGATCAGGCTGTTGTTTGAGGCCTGTGGAAAGTTGTCCCACTCCTCTTCAATGGCTGTGCGAAGTTGCTGGATATTGGCGGGAACTGCAACACGCTGTCGTACACATCGATCCAGAGCATCCCAAACATGCTCAATGGGTGACATGTCTGGTGAGTATGCAGGCCATGGAAGAACTGGGACATTTTCAGCTATCAGGAATTGTGTACCATAACCCCACCACCACCATGGAGCACTCTGTTCACAACGTTGACATCACCAAATGGCTCGCCAACACAACGCCATACATGCTGTCTGCCATCTGCCCGGTACAGTTGAAACCGGGATTCATCCTTGAAGAGCACATTTCTCTAGCGTGCCAGTGGCCATCGAAGGTGAGCATTTGCCCACGGAAGTCGGATACGACGCAGAACTGCAGTCAGGTCAACACCCTGGTGAGGACAACGTGCACGCAGATGAGTTTCCCTGAGACGGTTTCTGTCAGTTTGTGCAGAAATTCTTTGTTTGTCCAAGCCCACAGTTTCATCAGCTGTCCGGGTGGCTGGTCTCAGATGATCCTGCAGGTGGAGAAGCCGGATGTGGAGGTCCTGAGCTGGCGTGGTTACACGTGGTCTGCGGTTGTGAGGCCGGTTGGACGTACTGCAAAATTCTCTAAAAAGACGTTGGAGGCAGCTTATGGTAGAGAAATTAACATTCAACTCTCTGACAACAGCTCTGGTTGACATTCCTGCAGTCAGCATGCCAATTGCACGCTCCCTCAACTAGAGACATCTGTGGCATTGTGTTGTGTGACAAAACTGCACATTGTAGAGTGGCCTTTTATTGTTCCCAGAACAAGGTGCACCTGTGTAATGATCATGCTGTTTAATCAGCTTCTTGATATGCCACACCTGTCAGGTGGATAGATTATCTTGGCTAAGGAGAAATGCTCACTAACAGGGATGTAAACATATTTGTGCCCAAAATTTGACAAATAAGCTTTTTGTGCGTATGGAACATTTCGGGGATATTTTATTTCAGCTCATGAAAAACGTACGTTCATATTTTTGTTCAGTATACATCGTGCACGCCTGTTCGCAAAACTATGTGGAGATATGGGATCAGAGCATGACAATATTCTATTTCACACCAATTCTTGGTAATCGAGGGGGAGTGCTGGAAAGATTTCCGAATTGAGAGAGGAACTGTTGTCATTCGCTGATTCACCTGTCTCGGTGGACTAATCCAGACACCTGTCTCATTCAGGTCTGTCTGAGTGGACTAATCCAGACACCTGTCTGTTTCACACCTGTCTCAGTGGACTAATCCAGACACCTGTCTGATTCACACCTGTCTGAGTGGACTAATCCAGACACCTGTCTGATTCACACCTGTCTCAGTGGACTAATCCAGACACCTGTCTCATTCAGGTCTGTCTGAGTGGACTAATCCAGACACCTGTCTGATTCACACCGTCTCAGTGGACTAATCCAGACACCTATCTGATTCACACATGTCTCAGTGGACTAATCCAGACACCCGTCTCATTCAGGTCTGTCTGAGTGGACTAATCCAGACACCTGTCTGATTCATACCTGTCTGAGTGGACTAATCCAGACACCTGTCTGATTCACACCTGTCTCAGTGGACTAATCCAGACACCTATCTGATTCACACATGTCTCAGTGGACTAATCCAGACACCTATCTGATTCACACCGTCTCAGTGGACTAATCCAGACACCTGTCTGATTCACACCGTCTCAGTGGACTAATCCAGACACCTATCTGATTCACCTGTCTCAGTGGACTAATCCAGACACCTATCTGATTCACCTGTCTCAGTGGACTAATCCAGACACCTGTCTGATTCACACCTGTCTCAGTGGACTAATCCAGACACCTGTCTGATTCACACCTGTCTCAGTGGACTAATCCAGACACCTGTCTGATTCACACCGTCTCAGTGGACTAATCCAGACACCTGTCTGATTCACCTGTCTCAGTGGACTAATCCAGACACCTGTCTGATTCACCTGTCTCAGTGGACTAATCCAGACACCTGTCTGATTCACCTGTCTCAGTGGACTAATCCAGACACCTGTCTGATGCACACCTGTCTGATTCACACCTGTCTCAGTGGACTAATCCAGACACCTGTCTGATTCACCTGTCTCAGTGGACTAATCCAGACACCTGTCTGATGCACACCTGTCTGATTCACACCTGTCTCAGTGGACTAATCCAGACACCTGTCTGATTCACCTGTCTCAGTGGACTAATCCAGACCCCTATCTGATTCACACCGTCTCAGTGGACTAATCCAGACACCTGTCTGATTCAGGTCTGTCTGAGTGGACTAATCCAGACACCTGTCTGATTCACACCTGTCTGAGTGGACTAATCCAGACACCTGTCTCAGTGGACTAATCCAGACACCTATCTGATTCACACATGTCTCAGTGGACTAATCCAGACACCTGTCTGATTCACACCGTCTCAGTGGACTAATTTCACCTGTCTCAGTGGACTAATCCAGACACCGGTCTCATTCAGGTCTGTCTGAGTGGACTAATCCAGACACCTGTCTGATTCACACCTGTCTGATTCACACCTGTCTCAGTGGACTAATCCAGACACCTGTCTGATTCACACCTGTCTCAGTGGACTAATCCAGACACCTGTCTGATTCACCTGTCTCAGTGGACTAATCCAGACCCCTGTCTGATTCACACCTGTCTGAGTGGACTAATGCAGACACCTGTCTGATTCACACCTGTCTGAGTGGACTAATACAGACACCTGTCTGATTCACACCTGTCTCAGTGGACTAATCCAGACCCCTATCTGATTCACACCGTCTCAGTGGACTAATCCAGACACCTGTCTGATTCAGGTCTGTCTGAGTGGACTAATCCAGACACCTGTCTGATTCACACCTGTCTGAGTGGACTAATCCAGACACCTGTCTCAGTGGACTAATCCAGACACCTATCTGATTCACACATGTCTCAGTGGACTAATCCAGACACCTGTCTGATTCACACCGTCTCAGTGGACTAATTTCACCTGTCTCAGTGGACTAATCCAGACACCGGTCTCATTCAGGTCTGTCTGAGTGGACTAATCCAGACACCTGTCTGATTCACACCTGTCTGATTCACACCTGTCTCAGTGGACTAATCCAGACACCTGTCTGATTCACACCTGTCTCAGTGGACTAATCCAGACCCCTGTCTGATTCACACCTGTCTGAGTGGACTAATCCAGACACCTGTCTGATTCACACCTGTCTGAGTGGACTAATACAGACACCTGTCTGATTCACACCTGTCTCAGTGGACTAATCCAGACACCTGTGATTCACCTGTCTCAGTGGACTAATCCAGACACCTGTCTGATTCACACCTGTCTGAGTGGACTAATCCAGACACCTGTCTGATGCACACCTGTCTAATTCACACCTGTATCAGTGGACTAATCCAGACACCTGTCTCATTCAGGTCTGTCTGAGTGGACTAATCCAGACACCTGTCTCATTCAGGTCTATCTCAGTGGACTAATCCAGACACCTGTCTGATTCACACCTGTCTGAGTGGACTAATCCAGACACCTGTCTGATTCACACCTGTCTGATTCACACCTGTCTGAGTGGACTAATCCAGACACCTGTCTGATTCACACCTGTCTGAGTGGACTAATCCAGACACCTGTCTGATTCAGGTCTGTCTCAGTGGACTAATCCAGACACCTGTCTGATTCACACCTGTCTGATTCACACCTGTCTCAGTGGACTAATCCAGACACCTGTCTGATTCACACCTGTCTGAGTGGACTAATCCAGACACCTGTCTGATTCACACCTGTCTCAGTGGACTAATCCAGACACCTGTCTTATTCACCTGTCTCAGTGGACTAATCCAGACACCTGTCTGATTCACACCTGTCTGAGTGGACTAATCCAGACACCTATCTGATTCACACCGTCTCAGTGGACTAATCCAGACACCTGTCTGATTCACACCGTCTCAGTGGACTAATCCAGACACCTATCTGATTCACCTGTCTCAGTGGACTAATCCAGACACCTGTCTGATTCACACCGTCTCAGTGGACTAATCCAGACACCTATCTGATTCACCTGTCTCAGTGGACTAATCCAGACACCTATCTGATTCACCTGTCTCAGTGGACTAATCCAGACACCTGTCTGATTCACACCTGTCTCAGTGGACTAATCCAGACACCTGTCTGATTCACACCTGTCTCAGTGGACTAATCCAGACACCTGTCTGATTCACACCGTCTCAGTGGACTAATCCAGACACCTGTCTGATTCACCTGTCTCAGTGGACTAATCCAGACACCTGTCTGATTCACCTGTCTCAGTGGACTAATCCAGACACCTGTCTGATTCACCTGTCTCAGTGGACTAATCCAGACACCTGTCTGATGCACACCTGTCTGATTCACACCTGTCTCAGTGGACTAATCCAGACACCTATCTGATTCACACCGTCTCAGTGGACTAATCCAGACACCTGTCTGATTCACACCGTCTCAGTGGACTAATCCAGACACCTATCTGATTCACCTGTCTCAGTGGACTAATCCAGACACCTATCTGATTCACCTGTCTCAGTGGACTAATCCAGACACCTGTCTGATTCACACCTGTCTCAGTGGACTAATCCAGACACCTGTCTGATTCACACCTGTCTCAGTGGACTAATCCAGACACCTGTCTGATTCACACCGTCTCAGTGGACTAATCCAGACACCTGTCTGATTCACCTGTCTCAGTGGACTAATCCAGACACCTGTCTGATTCACCTGTCTCAGTGGACTAATCCAGACACCTGTCTGATTCACCTGTCTCAGTGGACTAATCCAGACACCTGTCTGATGCACACCTGTCTGATTCACACCTGTCTCAGTGGACTAATCCAGACACCTGTCTGATTCACCTGTCTCAGTGGACTAATCCAGACACCTGTCTGATGCACACCTGTCTGATTCACACCTGTCTCAGTGGACTAATCCAGACACCTGTCTGATTCACCTGTCTCAGTGGACTAATCCAGACCCCTATCTGATTCACACCGTCTCAGTGGACTAATCCAGACACCTGTCTGATTCAGGTCTGTCTGAGTGGACTAATCCAGACACCTGTCTGATTCACACCTGTCTGAGTGGACTAATCCAGACACCTGTCTCAGTGGACTAATCCAGACACCTATCTGATTCACACATGTCTCAGTGGACTAATCCAGACACCTGTCTGATTCACACCGTCTCAGTGGACTAATTTCACCTGTCTCAGTGGACTAATCCAGACACCGGTCTCATTCAGGTCTGTCTGAGTGGACTAATCCAGACACCTGTCTGATTCACACCTGTCTGATTCACACCTGTCTCAGTGGACTAATCCAGACACCTGTCTGATTCACACCTGTCTCAGTGGACTAATCCAGACACCTGTCTGATTCACCTGTCTCAGTGGACTAATCCAGACCCCTGTCTGATTCACACCTGTCTGAGTGGACTAATCCAGACACCTGTCTGATTCACACCTGTCTGAGTGGACTAATACAGACACCTGTCTGATTCACACCTGTCTCAGTGGACTAATCCAGACCCCTATCTGATTCACACCGTCTCAGTGGACTAATCCAGACACCTGTCTGATTCAGGTCTGTCTGAGTGGACTAATCCAGACACCTGTCTGATTCACACCTGTCTGAGTGGACTAATCCAGACACCTGTCTCAGTGGACTAATCCAGACACCTATCTGATTCACACATGTCTCAGTGGACTAATCCAGACACCTGTCTGATTCACACCGTCTCAGTGGACTAATTTCACCTGTCTCAGTGGACTAATCCAGACACCGGTCTCATTCAGGTCTGTCTGAGTGGACTAATCCAGACACCTGTCTGATTCACACCTGTCTGATTCACACCTGTCTCAGTGGACTAATCCAGACACCTGTCTGATTCACACCTGTCTCAGTGGACTAATCCAGACCCCTGTCTGATTCACACCTGTCTGAGTGGACTAATCCAGACACCTGTCTGATTCACACCTGTCTGAGTGGACTAATACAGACACCTGTCTGATTCACACCTGTCTCAGTGGACTAATCCAGACACCTGTCTGATTCACCTGTCTCAGTGGACTAATCCAGACACCTGTCTGATTCACACCTGTCTGAGTGGACTAATCCAGACACCTGTCTGATGCACACCTGTCTAATTCACACCTGTATCAGTGGACTAATCCAGACACCTGTCTCATTCAGGTCTGTCTGAGTGGACTAATCCAGACACCTGTCTCATTCAGGTCTATCTCAGTGGACTAATCCAGACACCTGTCTGATTCACACCTGTCTGAGTGGACTAATCCAGACACCTGTCTGATTCACACCTGTCTGATTCACACCTGTCTGAGTGGACTAATCCAGACACCTGTCTGATTCACACCTGTCTGAGTGGACTAATCCAGACACCTGTCTGATTCAGGTCTGTCTCAGTGGACTAATCCAGACACCTGTCTGATTCACACCTGTCTGATTCACACCTGTCTCAGTGGACTAATCCAGACACCTGTCTGATTCACACCTGTCTGAGTGGACTAATCCAGACACCTGTCTGATTCACACCTGTCTCAGTGGACTAATCCAGACACCTGTCTTATTCACCTGTCTCAGTGGACTAATCCAGACACCTGTCTGATTCACACCTGTCTGAGTAGACTAATCCAGACACCTGTCTGATTCACACCTGTCTGATTCACACCTGTCTGAGTGGACTAATCCAGACACCTGTCTGATGCACACCTGTCTGATTCACACCTGTCTGAGTGGACTAATCCAGACACCTGTCTGATTCAGGTCTGTCTCAGTGGACTAATCCAGACACCTGTCTGATTCACACCTGTCTGATTCACACCTGTCTCAGTGGACTAATCCAGACACCTGTCTGATTCACACCTGTCTGAGTGGACTAATCCAGACACCTGTCTGATTCACACCTGTCTCAGTGGACTAATCCAGACACCTGTCTTATTCACCTGTCTCAGTGGACTAATCCAGACACCTGTCTGATTCACACCTGTCTGAGTAGACTAATCCAGACACCTGTCTGATTCACACCTGTCTGATTCACACCTGTCTGAGTGGACTAATACAGACACCTGTCTGATTCACACCTGTCTCAGTGGACTAATCCAGACACCTGTCTGATTCACCTGTCTCAGTGGACTAATCCAGACACCTGTCTGATTCACACTGTCTCAGTGGACTAATCCAGACACCTGTCTGATTCACACCTGTCTGATTCACACCTGTCTGAGTGGACTAATCCAGACACCTGTCTGATTCACCTGTCTCAGTGGACTAATCCAGACACCTGTCTGATTCACACCTGTCTGATTCACACCTGTCTGAGTGGACTAATCCAGACACCTGTCTGATTCAGGCCTGTCTCAGTGGACTAATCCAGACACCTGTCTGATTCACCTGTCTCAGTGGACTAATCCAGACACCTGTCTGATTCACACCTGTCTGATTCACACCTGTCTGAGTGGACTAATACAGACACCTGTCTGATTCACACCTGTCTCAGTGGACTAATCCAGACACCTGTCTGATTCACACCTGTCTGAGTGGACTAATCCAGACACCTGTCTGATTCACCTGTCTCAGTGGACTAATCCAGACACCTGTCTGATTCACACCTGTCTGAGTGGACTAATCCAGACACCTGTCTGATTCACACCTGTCTCAGTGGACTAATCCAGACACCTGTCTGATTCACACCTGTCTGATTTTGGCCTGTCTGAGTGGACTAGTCCATTGTGGAGGCTGCGGGGGTGGCACACCAGTATCCCCAGTAGTACATTTACCAGTAATTACCGTCATTTATCATCTACAATGTTTGTTTGGTTACGGTCATTTCTGTTAATGCATTCAATAGATTATTATTACAGTCTTACTGTTGTCATTGTAGGAGTGGACACTGTTCGCAGAGCGAAACAACCTTGGCTACACTTGTGAGAAAATACGTTTTGGTTTATTTCATTCCATGGGCGGCAGGTAGCTTAGTGGTTAAGAGCGTTGTGCCAGTAACCGAAATGTCGCTGGTTCTAATCCCCGAGCCGACTAGGTGAAAAATCTGTCGATGTGCCCTTGAGCAAGGCACTTAACCCTAATTGCTCCTGTAAGTCGCTCTGGATAAGAGCGTCTGCTAAATGACTAAAAAAAAATATATATATATATATATATATATATATATATATATATATTTTTTACAAGTTGTCAATTTATTAATTGTCTTTTGTTTGGCTCCTGTCAATCTTGAGTAAGGACACGCACCCGATTATGCATAGAAGTAGGCCTGGGCTACCTGGCCTGCTAAATGTAGGCCTATAAATGTGCCCATTTGGGGATCTGATACTATTTCTGATTGTCTTAACTCACCATCACTGTGGAGCTTCTCAAAGTATTGTTTATTCGCCTCAAACAGCAAGTAAACTAAGTTTGTTTTTACATCCATTGAGAATGGCAATAGTTTGTCAACGTAGCATATTTGAAAAATCTTTCCAGCTCTCTCCCTTTCGATAACCACTCAGCATGAAAGGGGAAAATAAATGTCATGCTCTGATCCGGGTGGAAACGTCAGAAAATACCTGATTACTTCTTATCCCTTGCACAAATAGCCTACAGCTGTGTCTGTCTGTCCAGAGCTCACTGGCGCGGGAAACTGAAGGCTGAGGGCCCAGGAAACTGCTAGCATGAGCTGCTTCGGGCCGGACCCAAGTTAATACAATGTTTCAAGTTCGTTGCAGACAGGCCATGTGTAGCTAATGTGATTTAAAGTATATTTATTAATTTAAGGATATTTTCTACCTGCGGGCTGCAATGTTGCTATTTGTTGGCTTTATGTTAACTTTTTACATAATGGCAATAGAAGTTACTTTTAGATTTGTATCATTTTCATTTAGATATAATTTGGATTAACCACATGACATTGATTTTGAGATATGAAGACTATTATAAATGAAATTAAACTGTTCCACGAAAATGTGTATATAAAAACCATCAAATTTTTTTGGGGTCGGGGACAGTCCTACTGGCTACACACGGAGTGATAGACAAATGCGCGCACCACACAGACAAACGGGGCAATATTGCTGGAAATTAATTGGCAGATATTGTGTTAGGTTTAACTTTTTGAGCCAATAGTGGCTAACAAGGGGTGGGATAATGTTAATGTTGCCTTGATTAGATAGTAGCTGGGAGCTTGCGGTGTCGGATACTAGTGACATTTGTTTATGACAGTTTGCGGTGGAACACATGAAAATTGCATGTACTTTCACAATTGTTTGGCGAGCTACTCAATAGGTGGGCTGCAAGCTATAGGTAGATCGCTATAGACCTGTTGGAGACCCATGCTTTATAGGTATCTAGTATGAATGCTGGGAAGAATACGTGCTTACTAGTGCTGAGCAATTAGTGCTTTTTGAGATCGGTTTGGTTATAAAAAATAAACTACGGTTGTCAATTTTGATTAATTTTAACATTAAATGCATTATGAAATAATGATATTAAAAGGTTTTTTTCCATCTACCTGCCACAGAGAGAGTTAGTTAGCCCTTCCAGCAGCTTCCACACCACTTCCAGATGTTAAATTTTTTATTTTACCTTTATTTAACTAGGCAAGTCAGTTAAGAACAAATTCTTATTTACAATGACGGCCTACACCGGCCAAACCCGGAGGACGCTGGGCCAATTGTGCCCCGCCCTATGAGACTCCCAATCACGGCCGGTTGTGATACAGCCTGGAATCGAACCAGGGGGTCTGTAGTGACGCCTCAAGCACTGGGATGCAGTGCCTTAGACCGCTGCACCACTCGGTCTGTATTGACGCCTCAAGCACTGGGATGCAGTGCCTTAGACCAGATAATGGTGATGAATGAATGGCTGCAGGTCTAAAGTGGTGCACCAGGATGTCAAACCATCATAATCAATTTCCCTTCACAGACCATAGCCAGTTAAATGTCAATTTCTAGACCACTGAGATTTGAGACGCTGCTACTGAACAGAAATACAGCTTGATGCAGCTCTGTCTTCCCTGACCTGCTGCATGACATCATCAGACTGAGACAGACTACATCAACAGACTGAGACAGCAGGACACAGACAGACGCAGAATCGCATTAATGGAAATGAAGGCTGTTCTAAATCTCCTAACCTGCTATGAAAAGTAACTTCTCCTGTACTGCATCTAGTCCAAACCGGCAGGCCTGCCCGCAGAACAGGTTCCGAACCGGCAGGCCTGCCCGCAGAACAGGTTCCGAACCGGCAGGCCTGCCCGCAGAACAGGTTCCGAATAACGAGTTACACCAACAGACACACGACCGTCAGGACAGTCAGCTAGCCTCCATTACCATGGACAGTCAGCTAGCCCCCATTACCATGGACAGTCAGGACAGTCAGCTAGCCCCCATTACCATGGACAGTCAGGACAGTCAGCTAGCATCCATTACCATGGACAGTCAGCTAGCCCCCATTACCATGGACAGTCAGGACAGTCAGCTAGCCTCCATTACCATGGACAGTCAGGACAGTCAGCTAGCCCCCATTACCATGGACAGTCAGCTAGCCTCCATTACCATGGACAGTCAGGACAGTCAGCTAGCCTCCATTACCATGGACAGTCAGCTAGCCTCCATTACCATGGACAGTCAGCTAGCCTCCATTACCATGGAAAGTCAGGACAGTCAGCTAGCCTCCATTACCATGGACAGTCAGGACAGTCAGCTAGCCCCCATTACCATGGACAGTCAGGACAGTCAGCTAGCCTCCATTACCATGGACAGTCAGCTAGCCTCCATTACCATGGACAGTCAGGACAGTCAGCTAGCCTTCATTACCATGGACAGTCAGGACAGTCAGCTAGCCCCCATTACCATGGACAGTCAGCTAGCCTCCATTACCATGGACAGTCAGGACAGTCAGCTAGCCTCCATTACCATGGACAGTCAGGACAGTCAGCTAGCCTCCATTACCATGGACAGTCAGCTAGCCTCCGTTACCATGGACAGGACAGTCAGCTAGCCTCCATTACCATGGACAGTCAGGACAGTCAGCTAGCCTCCATTACCATGGACAGTCAGCTAGCCTCCATTACCATGGACAGTCAGCTAGCCTCCGTTACCATGGACAGGACAGTCAGCTAGCCTCCATTACCATGGACAGTCAGCTAGCCTCCATTACCATGGACAGTCAGGACAGTCAGCTAGCCTCCATTACCATGGACAGTCAGCTAGCCTCCATTACCATGGACAGTCAGGACAGTCAGCTAGCCTCCATTACCATGGACAGTCAGGACAGTCAGCTAGCCTCCATTACCATGGACAGTCAGGACAGTCAGCTAGCCTCCATTACCATGGACAGTCAGCTAGCCTCCATTACCATGGACAGTCAGGACAGTCAGCTAGCCTTCATTACCATGGACAGTCAGGACAGTCAGCTAGCCCCCATTACCATGGACAGTCAGCTAGCCTCCATTACCATGGACAGTCAGGACAGTCAGCTAGCCTCCATTACCATGGACAGTCAGGACAGTCAGCTAGCCTCCATTACCATGGACAGTCAGCTAGCCTCCATTACCATGGACAGTCAGCTAGCCTCCGTTACCATGGACAGGACAGTCAGCTAGCCTCCATTACCATGGACAGTCAGGACAGTCAGCTAGCCTCCATTACCATGGACAGTCAGCTAGCCTCCGTTACCATGGACAGTCAGCTAGCCTCCGTTACCATGGACAGTCAGCTAGCCTCCATTACCATGGACAGTCAGGACAGTCAGCTAGCCTCCATTACCATGGACAGTCAGGACAGTCAGCTAGCCTCCATTACCATGGACAGTCAGCTAGCCTCCATTACCATGGACAGTCAGGACAGTCAGCTAGCCTCCATTACCATGGACAGTCAGGACAGTCAGCTAGCCTCCATTACCATGGACAGTCAGCTAGCCTCCGTTACCATGGACAGGACAGTCAGCTAGCCTCCATTACCATGGACAGTCAGCTAGCCTCCATTACCATGGACAGTCAGGACAGTCAGCTAGCCTCCATTACCATGGACAGTCAGCTAGCCTCCATTACCATGGACAGTCAGCTAGCCTCCGTTACCATGGACAGGACAGTCAGCTAGCCTCCATTACCATGGACAGTCAGCTAGCCTCCATTACCATGGACAGTCAGGACAGTCAGCTAGCCTCCATTACCATGGACAGTCAGCTAGCCTCCGTTACCATGGACATTCAGCTAGCCTCCGTTACCATGGACAGTCAGGACAGTCAGCTAGCCTCCATTACCATGGACAGTCAGCTAGCCTCCATTACCATGGACAGTCAGGACAGTCAGCTAGCCCCCATTACCATGGACAGTCAGCTAGCCTCCATTACCATGGACAGTCAGGACAGTCAGCTAGCCTCCATTACCATGGACAGTCAGGACAGTCAGCTAGCCTCCATTACCATGGACAGTCAGCTAGCCTCCATTACCATGGACAGTCAGGACAGTCAGCCAGCCTCCATTACCATGGACAGTCAGGACAGTCAGCTAGCCTCCATTACCATGGACAATCAGGACAGACAGCTAGCCTCCATTACAATGGACAGTCAGCTAGCCTCAATTACCATGGACAGTCAGGACAGTCAGCTAGCCCCCATTACCATGGGCAGTCAGGACAGTCAGCCAGCCCCCATTACCACGGACAGTCAGCCAGCCTCCATTACCACGGACAGTCAGCTAGCCTCCATTACCACGGACAGTCAGCTAGCCTCCATTACCACGGACAGTCAGCTAGCCTCCATTACCACGGACAGTCAGCTAGCCTCCATTACTACTGACAGTCAGCTAGCCTCCATTACCATGGACAATCAGGACAGACAGCTAGCCTCCATTACAATGGACAGTCAGCTAGCCTCAATTACCATGGACAGTCAGGACAGTCAGCTAGCCCCCATTACCATGGGCAGTCAGGACAGTCAGCCAGTCCCCATTACCACGGACAGTCAGCTAGCCTCCATTACCACGGACAGTCAGCTAGCCTCCATTACCACGGACAGTCAGCTAGCCTCCATTACCACGGACAGTCAGCTAGCCTCCATTACCACGGACAGTCAGCTAGCCTCCATTACCACGGACAGTCAGCTAGCCTCCATTACCACTGACAGTCAGCTAGCCTCCATTACCACTGACAGTCAGCTAGCCTCCATTACCACGGACAGTCAGCTAGCCTCCATTACCACTGACAGTCAGCTAGCCTCCATTACCACTGACAGTCAGCTAGCCTCCATTACCACTGACAGTCAGCTAGCCTCCATTACCACTGACAGTCAGCTAGCCTCCATTACCACTGACAGTCAGCTAGCCTCCATTACCACTGACAGTCAGCTAGCCTCCATTACCACTGACAGTCAGCTAGCCTCCATTACCACGGACAGTCAGCTAGCCTCCATTACCACTGACAGTCAGCTAGCCTCCATTACCACTGACAGTCAGCTAGCCTCCATTACCACTGACAGTCAGCTAGCCTCCATTACCACTGACAGTCAGCTAGCCTCCATTACCACTGACAGTCAGCTAGCCTCCATTACCACTGACAGTCAGCTAGCCTCCATTACCACGGACAGTCAGCTGCCTCCATTACCACGGACAGTCAGCTAGCCCCCATTACCACGGACAGTCAGCTAGCCCCCATTACCACGGACAGTCAGCTAGCCCCCATTACCACGGACAGTCAGCTAGCCCCCATTACCACGGACAGTCAGGACAGTCAGCTAGCCCCCATTACCATGGACAGTCAGCTAGCCTCCGTTACCATGGACAGGACAGTCAGCCAGCCTCCATTACCACGGACAGTCAGCTAGCCTCCATTACCATGGACAGTCAGGACAGTCAGCCAGCCTCCATTACCACGGACAGTCAGCTAGCCCCCATTACCATGGACAGTCAGCTAGCCCCCATTACCATGGACAGTCAGCTAGCCCCCATTACCATGGACAGTCAGCTAGCCCCCATTACCATGGACAGTCAGCTAGCCCCCATTACCATGGACAGTCAGGACAGTCAGCTAGCCCCCATTACCATGGACAGTCAGCTAGCCCCCATTACCATGGACAGTCAGGACAGTCAGCTAGCCTCCATTACCATGGACAGTCAGCTAGCCCCCATTACCATGGACAGTCAGGACAGTCAGCTAGCCTCCATTACCATGGACAGTCAGCTAGCCTCCACTACCATGGACAGTCAGGACAGTCAGCTAGCCTCCGTTACCATGGACAGTCAGCTAGCCCCCATTACCATGGACAGTCAGGACAGTCAGCTAGCCCCCATTACCATGGACAGTCAGCTAGCCCCCATTACCATGGACAGTCAGCTAGCCCCCATTACCATGGACAGTCAGGACAGTCAGCTAGCCCCCATTACCATGGACAGTCAGGACAGTCAGCTAGCCCCCATTACCATGGACAGTCAGGACAGTCAGCTAGCCCCCATTACCATGGACAGTCAGGACAGTCAGCTAGCCCCCATTACCATGGACAGTCAGCTAGCCCCCATTACCATGGACAGTCAGGACAGTCAGCTAGCCCCCATTACCATGGACAGTCAGGACAGTCAGCTAGCATCCATTACCATGGACAGTCAGGACAGTCAGCTAGCCCCCATTACCATGGACAGTCAGGACAGTCAGCTAGCCCCCATTACCATGGACAGTCAGGACAGTCAGCTAGCCCCCATTACCATGGACAGTCAGCTAGCCCCCATTACCATGGACAGTCAGGACAGTCAGCTAGCCCCCATTACCATGGACAGTCAGGACAGTCAGCTAGCCCCCATTACCATGGACGGTCAGCTAGCCACCATTAACATGGACAGTAAGGACAGTCATTGTGTAACTCAATTATGTTACTTATAGATTATTTGGATATGAAGCGCAAAAATGCTAATATAGGTACCATTGACTTGCATTGGAAATGATAAAAAGTTCGCAGTGGCCATGTAAACAAAACTCCTACAGAAGACGCCTTCGTCCAATGACTTATGTGTAATGTAATGGAGCTGAGAGTCATGATCAAGCGCCAGGCGTGGGAGACAGAAAGACAGATGGGGAGGTCTCTCCTCTGCTCTGCAGAAGAAGAGGGAGATGGAATAGAGAAGGTGGGGACCGACGTTGCTAGATTGTTCAAACAATAAGGATAGGTGGTAAACGTAAGAACAGTCGTAGGCAGCGATTCTCACCTGAACCTTCCTCCGCAGTGTTGGCATTGGTCCCCGACCCAGCCGGGGCTGCACACACAGTTGCCCGTTGCCGTGTTGCATTGCCCATTCATGCACGGTTTATCGCATTCTTTCGCATCGGTGATAGCGGGCAGTCCAAGGAGCAGCCCGAACGCGGAGAAAAGGAGCAGTGTTTGGAGCATCAAGCCCCGGCCACCGACCTCCACCAGCCCGCTGCTCAGGCTCAGGCTCCGGCTCCGGCTGCAGCCAGCATCACAGCAGGCCCTCCGCCGTATCGCCCCGTCCATTCTCACAAAATACGTCTACTGCTTGAAACAGGTCGGCGCCACCAGCGACCGGTTTGGTTTTCAAACTCTGTGGTAATCCGAGAGGGACACAGTTGTTGATAGAATGATTCCTATCTCCTTGTTGTGAGCGATTTTAATGTCGTTCTCCGGTGGCTACAATCCCACCACCGCGTATTGACATCCGGAAGTGGACTTTATCAGACACGGAAATGCGTAACGATTGACAGATGGCGCGAGGCCTTGAATTGTATAATGGGAATTCCAATTTAATTTGTTCCATTAAGTTTATGGTCATTTTTATCTAACACATTATTGAATACATACTTACACTTTATAAATACACCCCCAATTATAGATGTTATTTATTTATTATAAAAAATAAAATAAAAAGGGGGGGGGGGGGGGGGGGTGTAGATCAGCTTTAATATTGTAGATAGATTGTAGTTTCCATCAATGTAATTGTCTGCATCACTTCAAATCCCCCATATATTTTTTGAAAATATATATATATATATACATACAGACACATAAATAATAAGCCATTTAGCAGACGTTTTTATCCAAAGCGACTTAGTCATGCATTTTTTTTTTGTGTATGGGTGGTCCAGGGGATCGAACCCACTACCTTGGCATTACAAGCGCCGTGCTCTACCAGCTGAGCTACAGAGGACCAATACATACATACATACATATACATACATATACAGTTGAAGATGGAAGTTTACATTCACTTAAGTTGGAGTCATTAAAACTCGTTTTTCAACCACTCCACAAATGTCTTGTTAACAAACTATAGTTTTGGCAAGTCGGTTAGGACATCTACTTTGTGCATGACACAAGTAATTTTTCCAACAATTGTTTACAGACAGATTATTTCACTTATAATTCACTGTATCACAATTCCAGTGGGTCAGAAGTTTACATACACTAAGTTGACTGTGCTTTTAAACAGCTTGGAAAATTCCAGAAAATGATGTCATGGCTTTAGAAGCTTCTGATAGGCTAATTGACATCATTTGAGTCAATTGGAGGTGTACCTGTGGATGTATTTCAAGGCCTACCTTCAAACTCAGTGCCTCTTTGCTTGACATCATGGGAAAATCAAAAGAAATCAGCCAAGACCTCAGAAAAAAATTGTTGACCTCCACAAGTCTGGTTCATCCTTGGGAGTAATTTCCAAACGCCTGAAGGTACCACGTTCACCTGTACAAACAATAGTACGCAAGTATAAACACCATGGGACCACACAGCCGTCATACCGCTCAGGATGAACGTACTTTGGTGCGAAAAGTGCAAATCAATCCCGGAACAACAGCAAAGGACCCTGTGAAGATGCTGGAGGAAACAGGTACAAAAGTATCTATATCCACAGTAAAATGAGTCCTATATCGACATAACCTGAAAGGCCGCTCAGCAAGGAAGAAGCCACTGCTCCAAAACCGCCATAAAAAAGCCAGATTACGGTTTGCAACTGCACATGGGGACAAAGATCGCACTTTTTGGAGAAATATCCTCTGGTCTGACGAAACAAAAATAGAACTGTTTGGCCATAATGACCATCGTTATGTTTGGAGGAAAAAGGGGAACGCTTGCAAGCCGAAGAACGGGGGTGGCAGCATCATGCTGTGGGGGTGCTTTGCTGCAGGAGGGACTGGTGCACTTCACAAAATAGATGGCATCATGAGGAAGGAAAATTATGTGGATATATTGAAGCAACATCTCAAGACATCAGTCAGGAAGTTAAAGCTTGGTCGCAAATGGGTCTTCCAAATGGACAATGACCCAAAGCATACTTCAAAAGTTGTGGCAAAATGGCTTAAGGACAACAAAGTCAAGGTATTGGAGTGGCCATCACAAAGCCCTGAACTCAATCCTATAGAAAAGTTGTGGGCAGAACTGAAAAAGTGTGTGCGAGCAAGGAGGCCTACAAACCTGACTCAGTTACACCAGCTCTGTCAAGAGGAATGGGCCAAAATTCACCCAACTTATTGTGGGAAGCTTGTGGAAGGCTACCCGAAACGTTTGACCCAAGTTAAACAATTTAAAGGCAATGCTACCAAATACTAATTGAGTGTATGTAAACTTCTGACCCACTGGGAATGTGATGAAAGAAATAAAAGCCGAAAGAAATAATTCTCTCTACTATTATTCTGACATTTCACATTCTTAAAATAAAGTGGTGACCCTAAATGACCTAAGACAGGGCATTTTTACTAGGATTAAATGTCAGGGATTGTGAAAAACTGAGTTTAAATGTATTTGGCTAAGGTGTATGTAAACTTCAACTGTACAGTGAGGGGGAAAAGTATTTGATCCCCTGCTGATTTTGTACGTTTGCCCACTGACAAAGACATGATCAGTCTATAATTTTAATGGTAGGTTTATTTGAACAGTGAGAGACAGAATAACAACAAAAAAAGAAAAACGCATGTCAAAAATGTTAGAAATTGATTTGCATTTTAATGACGGAAATAAATATTTGACCCCTCTGCAAAACATGACTTAGTACTTGGTGGCAAAACCCTTGTTGGCAATCACAGAGGTCAGACGTTTCTTGTAGTTGGCCACCAGGTTTGCACACATCTCAGGAGGGATTTTGTTCCACTCCTCTTTGCAGATCTTCTCCAAGTCATTAAGATTTCGAGGCTGACGTTTGGCAACTCAAACCTTCAGCTCCCTCCACAGATTTTCTATGGGATTAAGGTCCGGAGACTGGCTAGGCCACTCCAGGACCTTAATGTGCTTCTTCTTGAGCCACTCCTTTGTTGCCTTGGCCATGTGTTTTGGGTCATTGTCATGCTGGAATACCCATCCACGACCCGTTTTCAATGCCCTGGCTGAGGGAAGGAGGTTCTCACCCAAGATTTGACGGTACATGGCCCCGTCCATCGTCCCTTTGATGCAGTGAAGTTGTCCTGTCCCCTTAGCAGAAAAACACCCCCAAAGCATAATGTTTCCACCTCCATGTTTGATGGTGGGGATGGTGTTCTTGGGGTCATAGGCAGCATTCCTCCTCCTCCAAACATGGCGAGTTGAGTTGATGCCAAAGAGCTTGATTTTGGTCTCATCTGACCACAACACTTTCACCCAGTTCTCCTCTGAATCATTCAGATGTTCATTGGCAAACTTCAAACGGGCCTGTATATGTGCTTTCTTGAGCAGGGGGACCTTGCGGGCGCTGCAGGATTTCAGTCCTCCCACGGCGTAGTGTGTTACCAATTGTTTTCTTGGTGACTATGGTCCCAGCTGCCTTGAGATCATTGACAAGATCCTCCCGTGTAGTTCTGGGCTGATTCCTCACCGTTCTCATGATCATTGCAACTCCACGAGGTGAGATCTTGCATGGAGCCCCAGGCCAAGGGAGATTGACAGTTCTTTTGTGTTTCTTCCATTTGCGAATAATCGCACCAACTGTTGTCACCTTCTCACCAAGCTGCTTGGCGATGGTCTTGTAGCCCATTCCAGCCTTGTGTAGGTCTACAATCTTGTCCCTGACATCCTTGGAGAGCTCTTTGGTCTTGGCCATGGTGGAGAGTTTGGAATCTGATACTAAGGAAGTCTCGAGGTTTTGCTCGCCTGAGGTAGAGTATCTTATGATAAGCTGTAGACCACACTATTTACCAAGAGAGTTTTCATCTATATTTTTCATAGCTGTCTATTTACCACCACAAACCAATGCTGGCATTAAGATTGCACTGAATGAGGTAAAACAGATTTAAGTTTCCCTGCATTAAAGTCCCCGGCCATAAGTCAACAGGAAAACGCTCATCCAGAGGCAGCGCTCCTAGTGGCCGGGGACTTTAATGCAGGGAAACTTAAATCTGTTTTACCTAATTTCTACCAGCATGTGAAATGTGCAATCAGAGGAAAAAAAACTCTAGATCACCTTTACTCCACACACAGAGACGCATACAAAGCTCTCCCTCGCCCTCCATTTGGCAAATCTGACCATAACTCTATCCTCCTGATTCCTGCTTATAAGCAAAAACTAAAGCAGGAAGCACCAGTGACTCGGTTAATAAAAAAGTGGTCAGATGACGCAGATGCTAAGCTACAGGACAGTTTTGCTAGCACAGACTGGAACATGTTCTGGGATTCTTCAGATAGCATTGAGGAGTTTACCACATCAGTCACTGGCTTCATCAATAAGTGCATCGATGATGTCGTCCCCACAGTGACCGTACGTACATACCCCAACCAGAAGCCATGGAATACAGGCAACATCCGCACTGAGCTAAAGGGTAGAGCTGCCGCTTTCAAGAAGCGGGACTCTAACCCGGACGCTTATAAGAAATCCCGCTATGCCCTCCGACGAACCATCAAACAGGCAAAGAGTCAATACAGGACTAAGATTGAATCGTACTACACCGGCTCTGACGCTCGTCGGATGTGGCAGGGCTTGAAAACTATTACAGACTACAAAGGGAAGCACAGCCACGAGCTGCCCAGTGACACGAGCCTACCAGATGAGCTAAATCACTTCTATGCTCGCTTCGAGGCAAGCAACACTGAAGCATGCATGAGAGCATCAGCTGTTCCGGATGACTAAGTGATCACGCTCTCCGTAGCTGATGTGAGTAAGACTTTTAAACAGGTCAACATTCACAAGGCCGCAGGGCCAGACGGATTACCAGGACGTTTTTTCCGAGCATGCGCTGACCAACTGGCAAGTGTCTTCACTGAAATTTTCAACATGTCCCTGACTGAGTCTGTAATACCAACATGTTTCAAACAGACCACCATAGTCCCCGTGCCCAAGGACTCTAAGATAACCTGCCTAAATGACTACCGACCCGTAGCACTGACGTCTGTAGCCATGAAGTGCTTTGAAAGGCTGGTCATGGCTCACATCAACACCATTATCCCAGAAACCCTAGACCCACTCCAATTTGCATACCGCCCCAACAGGTCCACAGATGATGCAATCTCTATTGCACTCCACACTGCCCTTTCCCACCTGGACAAGAGGAACACCTACAGTGGGGAGAACAAGTATTTGATACACTGCCGATTTTGCAGGTTTTCCTACTTACAAAGCATGTAGAGGTCTGTAATTTTTATCATAGGTACACTTCAACTGTGAGAGACGGAATCTAAAACAAAACTCCAGAAAATCAGATTGTATGATTTTTAAGTAATTAATTTGCATTTTATTGCATGACATAAATATTTGATACATCAGAAAAGCAAAACTTAATATTTGGTACAGAAACCTTTGTTTGCAATTACAGAGATCATACGTTTCCTGTAGGTCTTGACCAGGTTTGCGCACACTGCAGCAGGGATTTTGGCCCACTCCTCCATACAGACCTTCTCCAGATCCTTCAGGTTTCGGGGCTGTCGCTGGACAATACGGACTTTCAGCTCCCTCCAAAGATTTTCTATTGGGTTAAGGTCTGGAGACTGGCAAGGCCACTCCAGGACCTTGAGATGCTTCTTACAGAGCCACTCCTTAGTTGCCCTGGCTGTGTGTTTCAGGTCGTTGTCATGCTGGAAGACCCAGCCACAACCCATCCTCAATGCTCTTACTGAGGGAAGGAGGTTGTTGGCCAAGATCTCGCGATACATGGCCCCATCCATCCTCCCCTCAATACGGTGCAGTCGTCCTGTTCCCTTTGCATAAAAGCATCCCCAAAGAATGATGTTTCCACCTCCATGCTTCACGGTTAGGATGGTGTTCTTGGGGTTGTACTCATCCTTCTTCTTCCTCCAAACATGGCGAGTGGAGTTTAGACCAAAAAGCTCTATTTTTGTCTCATCAGACCACATGACCTTCTCCCATTCCTCCTCTGGATCATCCAGATTGTCATTGGCAAACTTCAGAAGGGCCTGGACATGCGCTGGCTTGAGCAGGGGGACCTTGCGTGCGCTGCAGGATTTTAATCCATGACGGCGTAGTGTGTTACTAATGGTTTTCTTTGAGACTGTGGTCCCAGCTCTCTTCAGGTCATTGACCAGGTCCTGCCGTGTAGTTCTGGGCTGATCCCTCACCTTCCTTATGTTCATTGATGCCCCACGAGGTGAGATCTTGCAAGGCGCCCCAGACCGAGGGTGATTGACCGTCATCTTGAACGTCTTCCATTTTCTAATAATTGCACCAACAGTTGTTGCCTTCTCACCAAGCTGCTTGCCTATTGTCCTATAGCCCATCCCAGCCTTGTGCAGGTCTACAATTTTATCCCTGATGTCCTTGCACAGATCTCTGGTCTTGGCCATTGTGGAGAGGTTGGAGTCTGTTTGATTGAGTGTGTGGACAGGTGTCTTTTATACAGGTAACGTGTTCAAACAGGTGCAGTTAATACAGGTAATGAGTGGAGAAGAGGAGGGCTTCTTAAAGAAAAACTAACAAGTCTGTGAGAGCCGGAATTCTTACTGGTTGGTAGGTGATCAAATACTTATGTCATGCAATAAAATGCAAATTAATTACTTAAAAATCATACAATTTGATTTTCTGGATTTTTGTTTTAGATTCCGTCTCTCACAGTTGATGTGTACCTATGATACAAATTACAGACCTCTACATGCTTTGTAAGTAGGAAAACCTGCAAAATCGGCAGTGTATCAAATACTTGTTCTCCCCACTGTATGTGAGAATGCTATTAATTGACTACAGCTCAGCATTCTACACCATAGTGCCCTCAAAGCTCATCACTAAGCTAAGGATCCTGGGACTAAACACCTTCCTCTGCAACTGGATTCTGGACTTCCTGACGGGCCGCCCCCAGGTGGTAAGGGTAGGTAACAACACATCTGCCACACTGATCCTCAACACGGGGGCCCCTCAGGGGTGCGTGCTCAGTCCCCTCCTGTACTCCCTGTTAACCCATGACTGCATGGCCAGGCACGACTCCAACACCATCATTAAGTTTGGCGACGACACAACAGTGGTAGGCCTGATCACTGACAACGATGAGACAGCCTGTAGGGAGGAGGTCAGAGACCTGGCCGTGTGGTGCCAAGATAACAATCTCACCCTCAACGTGACCAAGACAAAGGAGATGATTGTGGACTACAGGAAAAAAAAGAGGACTGAGCACGCCCCCATTCTCATCGACGGGGCTGTAGTGGAACAGGTTGAGAGCTTCAAGTTCCTTGGTGTCCACATCACCAACTAACTATCATGGTCCAAACACACCAAGACAGTCGTGAAGAGGGCACGACAAAGCCTATTCCCCCTCAGGAGACTGAAAAGATTTGGCATGGGTCCTCAGATCCTCAAAAAATTATACAGCTGCACCATCGAGAGCATCCTGACTGGTTGCATCACCGCCTGGTATGGCAACTGCTTGGCCTCTGACCGTAAGGCACTACAGAGGGTAGTGCGTACGGCCCAGTACATCACTGGGGCCAAGCTTCCTGCCATCCAGGACCTCTATACCAGGCGGTGTCAGAGGAAGGCCCTCAACATTTTCAAAGACTCCAGCCACCCTAGTCATAGACTGTTCTCTCTGCTACCGCACGGCAAGCGGTACCGGAGTGCCAAGTCTAGGTCCAAAAGGCTTCTCAACAGCTTCTACCCCCAAGCCATAAGACTCCTAAACAGCTAATCATGGCTACCCGGACTATTTGCACTGCCCCCCCACCCCATCTTTTTACGCTGCTGCTACTCTATTAATTATTTATGCATAGTCACTTTAACTCTACCCACATGTACATATTACTTCAACTACCTCAACTAGCCGGTGCCCCCGCACATTGACTCTGCACCGGTACCCCCCTGTATATATAGCCTCCCTACTGTTATTTTATTTGACTTCTGCTCTTTTTTTCTCAACACTGTTTTGTTTTATTCTACTTTTTTGTAAAAAATAAATGCACTGTTGGTTAAGGGCTGTAAGTAAGCATTTCACTGTAATGTCTGCACCTGTTGTATTCGGCGCATGTGGCCAATACAATTTGATTTGATTTGATTCGATTGATTGCTTCTGTGGACAGGTCTCTTTTATACAGGTAACAAACTGAGATTAGGAGCACTCCCTTTAAGAGTGTGCTCCTAATCTCAGCTTGTTATCTGTATAAAAGACACCTGGGAGCCAGAATTCTTTCTGATTGAGAGGGGGTCAAATACTTATTTCCCTCATTAAAATGCAAATCAATTTATAACATTTTTGACATGCGTTTTTCTGGATTTTTTTGTTGTTATTCTGTCTCTCACTGTTCAAATAAACCTACCATTAGATTAATAGACTGATCATTTCTTTGTCATTTCTCCCTCACTGTATATGCATATCCTTTTTTTAAATGTATTTTCCTTTATTACGTTCTAACCCAACAGATGTTTTTAATTGAATTGCACTCAGGTTTATTTAAAGTGCTGAAGCACATAGCGTGTAGAAACAGTCTGTCCTCAGTTGCAACACTCACTACAGAGTTCCAAACTGCCTCTGGAAGCAACGTCAAAACAAGAACTGTTGGACTCTGGAGCAGTGGAAACGCATTCTCTGGAGTGATAAACCACGCTTCACCATCTGGCAGTCCGATGGACTAATCTGGTTTTGGCAGATGCCAGCATGACAATGCCCCTATGCACAAAGCGAGGTCCATACAGAAATGGTTTGTCGAGATCGGTGTGGAAGAACTTGACTGGCCTGCACAGAGCCCTGACCTCAACCCCATCGAACACCTTTGGGATGAATTGGAGCACCGACTGCGAGCCAGGCCTAATCGCCAGAATCAGTGCCCGACCTCACTAATGCTCTTGTGGCTGAATGGAAGCAAGTCCTCGCAGCAATGTTCCAACATCTAGTGGAAAGCCTTCCCAGAAGAGTGGAGGCTGTTATAGCAGCAAAGGGGAGACCAACTCCATATTAATGCCCATGATTTTGGAATGAGATGTTCAACGAACAGGTGTCCACATACTTTTGGTTATGTAGTGTATATTTGACCAACAGATGCATATCTGTATTCCCAGTCATGTGAAATCCATAGACTAGGGCCTAATTTATTTATTTCAGTTGACGGATTTCCTTATATGAACTGTAACTCAGTAAAATATTTGAAATTGTTGCATGTTGCGTTTATATTTTTGTTCAGCATACATTAATCGGAAGTAATTCTACTCAGTTCTCCTCCAGGGCATCGTGGACGAAATGGGTAGATTCATAGACATCTTTACTGGACCACCAGGAAGGGTTCACGAAGCGCTAATGCTGAGGACCTCCACTTTCTACCGACAGGAGAAGATGGGAGACTAAAAGCTGTTGGGGGACAGCGTATACATCAGCCAGCCCTTCCTTTTCACTGTCATGCCCAAATGAGATAATGGTGCCCTGCAATCTGCAGACCTAGAGCAGAATGCCTGTGTGAGCCGTGGGAGGGTGACCTTTGACCTTTGACCTTTGGCCGGATGAAATGCAAGTGGAGTAGCCTAAGGAACCTCCAAAGCACCAGAGTAGATGTGGTGGTGAAGATCATTACGGTGGCACTGCCCTGCTGACAGGGTTGCCAAGGCAGGGGGCCGATAACGACTAATGACATGAAGGCACATCATTAGTTCAAGTTCAAATCTACGTTTGATAAAACATTTCCATTCTGTGTTGGATTGAAATATCCCAGATGGTACATTTCCATTCTGTGTTGGACTGAGATGTCCCAGATGGTACATTTCCATTCTGTGTTGGACTGAGATGTCCCAGATGGTACATTTCCATTCTGTGTTGGACTGAGATGTCCCAGATGGCATCATTGTTGCCTCATTGTCTACACCACCACCATTGTAGCACCAGTATGGTCTATTTCTAGCAGATTCATTGTGTACATATAGTTATACCACTTTATCAACTACTAACAAATCATGTACTTGAATCATTTGAAATCAAGATGCATACACACGTTTTTTTTTAAAGATAACATTTTATTTTCCTGCGATATCTCAGATTACAGCATTCTGTTCACTTTGGTTTTGAAACAGATAACCAACAAATCTGAAAGGGGTGATCTGCAGTTGCTACATTCATTTTTGGACTTATAAATGAATGATATGTACATATTGATTCTTGAAGAATATAACTTATAAATGAATGATATGTACCTATTGATTCTTGAAGAACATAACTTATAAATGAATGATATGTACCTATTGATTCTTGAAGAATATAACTTATAAATGCCTCATGAGCTTAGTTCAACTGTCGTACCCCATCAGAACCCAAAATATAAACTTGTTCTACTGCAATGTTTGGTAACAACATAAATGTAAACAGTGCTTGTCTTGGACTGAAATAGGTTCTGGTACTCATTTTGGGTGCTGATTCTGTTAATATTTAGGTGCAGGAGTTCCACAATATTTGAGCTAATGTTCTATAAAAGGAACACGAACTCAAGCAATAGAAAATATGAGGTGCCGGTACTCAGCTCCAGTGTGCTACTGCCCAAGTCAAGCACTCAATGTAAACAAACACTGTATAGCTCCGAAACTTAAATTGTAACAAAATATCACAAAGTGCTGACATGGTAGCACGTTGTAAAACTTCTCAAGGAAGGAGGACATCATGTTGTGAAAAGACTGCTGTGAGGATCTCATCTGGCCGAGCATCTCCTGATGTCTGGCCTGGCTGGCGGCTTCAGAGTCCCTCAAGAACTCCAGAAGATGCTCTTCCCCTCTGCCTGCGAGGGGTCGGTACTCTGGACTGCCTGGTCGGCAACGTTGACGGGGCCTCATTGGTGGCCATTTCGTGGCCATCAATTCCCAAAGCTTCTGGTCTCCTGATCTCCACGCCTTCTGCTGTGCCGGCAACTGGATATTCTATTTCATGGTTCCATTTAATTAAAATACTGAAAACGGATTCTCCCTGTTGTTGTCTTTTATCTTTTTATAAGCTTCCTCAAGGGTGAACCATTTCCTGGCTACTTTGTCTGGGTCAAAGGTCTTTGAATTGGGTGGATAGCTTGGCAGCCACGTCCAACCAAAGTAATTTATTTTCCCCCTTGACTGTCTTCATCCTGGCATTCAGTTCTGCAAATGGTCCTGGACCGTGCCCGCCCTGTGCAACTGTGTCCTGGACTTCCTGACGGGCCGCCCCCAGGTGGTGAAGGTAGGAAACAACATCTCCACTTCGCTGATCCTCAACACTGGGGCCCCACAAGGGTGCGTGCTCAGCCCCCTCCTGTACTCCCTGTTCACCCATGACTGTGTGGCCAAGCACGCCTCCAACTCAATCATCAAGTTTGCAGACGACACAACAGTAGTAGGCTTGATGACCAACAATGACGAGACCGCCTACAGGGAGGAGGTGAGGGCTCTGGGAGTGTGGTGCCAGGAAAATAACCTCTCACTCAACGTCAACAAAACAAAGGAGATGATCGTGGACTTCAGGAAACAGCAGAGGGTGCACCCCCCTATCCACATCGACGGGACCGCAGTGGAGAAGGTGGAAAGCTTCAAGTTCCTCGGCGTACACATCACTGACCATCTGAAATGGTCCACCCACGCAGACAGTGTGGTGAAGAAGGCGCAACAGCGCCTCTTCAACCTCAGGAGGCTGAAGAAATTTGGCTTGGCATCTAAAACCCTCACAAACTTTTACAGATGCACAATTGAGCGCATCCTGTCGGGCTGTATCACCGCCTGGTACGGCAACTGCACCGCCCGCAACCGCAGGGCTCTCCAGAGGGTGGTGCGGTCTGCCGAACGCATTACCGGGGGCAAACTACCCGTCCTCCAAGACACCTACAGCACCCGATGTCACAGGAAGGCCAAAAATATCATCAAGGACATCAACCACCCGAGCCACGGCCTGTTCCCCCCGCTATCATCCAGAAGGTGACGTCAGTACAGGTGCATCAAAGCGGGGACCGAGAGAATGAAAAACAGCTTCTATCTCAAGGCCATCAGACTGTTAAATAGCCATCACTAGCACATTAGAGGCTGCTGCTGCCTATTGAAATCACTGGCCACTTTAAGAAATGGAACACTAGTCACTTTAATAATGTTTCCATATCTTGCACTACTCATCTCATATGTATATACTGCATTCTATTCTATAATATTCTACTGTATCTTAGTCCATGCCGCTCTGTCATCGCTTGTCCATATATGTATATATTCTTAAATCCCATTCCTTACTAGATTTGTGTGTATTGGGTATATGTTGTGAAATTGTTAAATATTACTTGTTAGATATTACTGCACTGTCGGAGATAGAAGCACAAGCATTTCGCTAAACCCGCAATAACTTCTGCTAAACAAGTGAATGTGAAAAATACATTTTGATTTGATTTGAGGCTTTTTGGCAAACCTCTGCCACCTGCTTCTAAATTCTGCATTAAATCAATAAGAGGATTTGCTCTGGACTGAACACATGGTTGGTTGGCAGGGAGGCTGTACTAGTGGAAGGCTGGACTGAACACATGGTTGGTTAGCAGGGAGGCTGTACTAGTGGAAGGCTGGACTGAACACATGGTTGGTTGGCAGGGAGGCTGTACTAGTGGAAGGCTGGACTGAACACATGGTTGGTTGGCAGGGAGGCTGTACTAGTGGAAGGCTGGACTGAACACATGGTTGGTTAGCAGGGAGGCTGTACTAGTGGAAGGCTGGACTGAACACATGGTTGGTTGGCAGGGAGGCTGTACTAGTGGAAGGCTGAACTGAACACATGGTTGGTTAGCAGGGAGGCTGTACTAGTGGAAGGCTGAACTGAACACATGGTTGGTTGGCAGGGAGGCTGTACTAGTGGAAGGCTGAACTGTCTCTCGACTGAACACATCGTTGGTTGGCAGGGAGGCTGTGCTAGTGGAAGGCTGAACTGAACACATGGTTGGTTAGCAGGGAGGCTGTACTAGTGGAAGGCTGGACTGAACACATGGTTGGTTAGCAGGGAGGCTGTACTAGTGGAAGGCTGAACTGAACACATGGTTGGTTGGCAGGGAGGCTGTACTAGTGGAAGGCTGAACTGAACACATGGTTGGTTGGCAGGGAGGCTGTGCTAGCAGAAGGCTGGACTGTCTCTCTTGGCTGCTCCATCAACATGTGTCTCTCCAACCTCACAGCTGGCCTCAAAACCTAGATCATTTTACATTTACATTTTAGTCATTTAGCAGATGCTCTTATCCAGAGCGACTTACAGTTAGAGAGTGCATACATTATTTTTATACTGGCCCCCCGTGGGAATCGAACCCACAACCCTGGCGTTGCAATCGCCATGCTCTACCAACTGAGCTACATCCCTGCCGGCCATTCCCTCCCCTACTCTGGACGACGCTCTGCCAATTGGGCACCGCCCCATGGGTCTCCCGGTCGCGGCCGGCTACGACAGAGCCTGGATTCGAACCAGGATCTCTAATGGCACAGCTAGCACTGCGATGCAGTGCCTTTAGACCACTGCGCCACTCGGGAGATCAATAGTTAAATCTCATCAGTTCATTGTACGATGATAGATATTAATAGCTGTCTAACAGACAAATCACTTGATTATGTAGCTAGAGTAATTTACCAAGCACGTGAACTCTTATAGTGAAATATTCATGAAGGATGAAGCTTGTTTGATCCCCAGCTGGTTAGTACAGGGGAGACTTGAGGGGTTCGTTTTTGTTCCCGATCAATGAACAAATTCATGTTCTTGTCTGCACTATACTGAAACCCAAGAGGCCGCAAGCTCAGGGACATTAGGTTTTTACAATGATAGGTATTAGCTATCGTCAACAGCATCTGAGCTTGCTAGCTAACATTAGCTAGGGCTTTTTACTCTAGTGCCAGCGTAGCTAGCAAATTATTTTGATCTCAGCCATAGCTGTTATATTTCACAACTCCACCTAACAATAATCAACCCAAAACACTATAGCCAATATAAACACGTTGCGCAAAAAAACACACCCAATATAATGTTACAAAGTTTCAAACAAACTGACGTCAGTGATCTTCAGGTCGGAGAGGTCGGAACTCTAAAAAGAGGCCAGGCTGACTTTATGACCAAAACGATCCCATTTACACTTTGTAGTCAATTTTGACAATAGAATAAATGTTTCTGACTCACATCGATGCCACATGGGTTGTTTTTAGGGACACTTGCTCTTTAAAGTTACTGTTTGCTGACATGACCAGGGCAACTCAAACTGTAAAGAAAAATTCAAGTGTCCGCATAACAGAGCAACACAACTCCAAACATGACAGATAAGATGCTACATAGCACCTAAGCTATATGAATATAAAGAGACATGAGACAAAAACTGTACATGTAGAATGGAATCGGTTAAGATTTCTATGATTCATTTCGTCAGTTATACCAGCTAATGATTTTTAGATTACATAACATTTGAGGACACATAATTTAAGGACCTATGTATTTTCAATATTTTTCACAATCGAACCACAAAACTGCCCATCTTTTCCCCTCTCTTTCTAGCTGTCCTTCCCTTCCCTTCTAAGTTTAAGTGTTTATTTGTCATATACACATGGAGCACACAGTGCAATACAAAGCTTACTTGCAGGTTAACCTGTTGACAGCAACAACAACAGAACAAGTCAGTAGCTAAGTGAATAAAAAGGATAACACAAATAAAACATCAATGACATAATTTCACCAATTTAATAATGTACAGTTTTTTTAGGTTATATATAAGTTACATAGCCTATATGGAAATAACAGACATGAGCCAAGCATGTTTACCTGTAGAATGGAATAGGTTATAACATTTACATCATTTAGCAGACGCTCTTATCCAGAGCGACTTACAAATTGGTGCATTCAACTTATGATAGCCAGTGGGACAACCACCCTTTATTTTTTTATGGGGGGAGGGGGAGGGGGGGGGGGGGTAGAAGGATTACTTTATACTATTCCAGGTGTTCCTTAAAGAGGTGGGGTTTCAAGTGTCTCCGGAAGGTGGTGAGTGACTCCGCTGTCCTGGCGTCGTGAGGGAGCTTGTTCCACCATTGGGGTACCAGAGCAGCGAATAGCTTTGACTGGGCTGAGCGGGAACTGTACTTCTGTAGAGTTAGGGGAGCCAGCAGGCCAGAGGTGGATGAACGTAGTGCCCTCGTTTTGATCAGAGCCTGAAGGTACGGAGGTGCCGTTCCCCTCACAGATCCGTAGGCAAGCACCATGGTCTTGTAGTCTATAATTAATGTTGATTTTGTCAGTTCTACCACCTCAACATTGCCCATTTTAAACAGGGTTAATATTAAGTTGTATTAAAGTTCAGCTTCAGTCCACCGGGTGGCACTGTGTCACTGTCAGAAGATATGTTTGTCAGAAAAACTCTTTCTCATCTCTTCGGTCTCAGATAGCTAGCCAGCCAGTAGCTATGGAAGTGGCTAGCCAGCCAAGCTAACTTCAGAATCGAAACCCATCAAATGCACTCGCTCGAAATAAATACTTTATAACTTACATCAACATCCTTAGCTTGCCCATTCACTAAATAATACTGATAAATAACTGACTGACACCCAATAGCTTAAGGATGCTGAGTGCTATCGCTAGCTTATTAGCATTAGCCAACCCTCTGATGAGGAAGACTAACGTTAGCTAGTTAGCTACCACCAACCCTCTGCTGAGGCAGACTAACGTTAGCTAGTTAGCTACCACAAACCCTTATGCTGAGGCAGACTAACGTTAGCTAGTTAGCTACCACCAACCCTCTGCTGAGGCAGACTAACGTTAGCTAGTTAGCTACCACCAACCCTCTGCTGAGGCAGACTAACGTTAACTAGTTAGCTACCACAAACCCTCTGCTGAGGCAGACTAACGTTAGCTAGTTAGCTACCACCAACCCTCTGCTGAGGCAGACTAACGTTAGCTAGTTAGCTACCACCAACCCTTATGCTGAGGCAGACTAACGTTAGCTAGTTAGCTACCACCAACCCTTATGCTGAGGCAGACTAACGTTAGCTAGTTAGCTACCACCAACCCTCTGCTGAGGCAGACTAACGTTAGCTAGTTAGCTACCACCAACCCTTATGCTGAGGCAGACTAACGTTAGCTAGTTAGCTACCACCAACCCTTATGCTGAGGCAGACTAACGTTAGCTACCACCAACCCTCTGCTGAGGCAGACTAACGTTAGCTAGTTAGCTACCACCAACCCTTATGCTGAGAAAAACTAACGTTAGCTAGTTAGCTACCACCAACCCTTATGCTGAGGCAGACTAACGTTAGCTAGTTAGCTACCACCAACCCTCTGCTGAGGCAGACTAACGTTAGCTAGTTAGCTACCACCAACTCTCTGCTGAGGCAGACTAACGTTAGCTAGTTAGCTACCACCAACCCTTATGCTGAGGCAGACTAACGTTAGCTAGTTAGCTACCACCAACCCTCTGCTGAGGCAGACTAACGTTAGCTAGTTAGCTACCACCAACCCTCTGCTGAGGCAGACTAACGTTAACTAGTTAGCTACCACAAACCCTCTGCTGAGGCAGACTAACGTTAGCTAGTTAGCTACCACCAACCCTTATGCTGAGGCAGACTAACGTTAGCTAGTTAGCTACCACCAACCCTCTGCTGAGGCAATCAATTTTATTTTATATAGCCCTTCTTACATCAGCTAATATCTCGAAGTGCTGTACAGAAACCCAGCCTAAAACCCCAAACAGCTAGTAATGCAGGTGTAGAAGCACGGTGGCTAGGAAAAACTCCCTAGAAAGGCAAAACCTAGGAAGAAACCTAGAGAGGAACCAGGCTATGAGGGGTGGCCAGTCCTCTTCTGGCTGTGCCGGGTGGAGATTATAACAGAACCATGCCAAGATGTTCAAAAATGTTCATAAGTGACAAGCATGGTCAAATAATAATCAGGAATAAATCTCAGTTGGCTTTTCATAGCCGATCATTAGAGTTTAAAACAGCAGGTCTGGGACAGGTAGGGGTTCCATAACCGCAGGCAGAACAGTTTAAACTGGAATAGCAGCAAGGCCAGGCGGACTGGGGATAGCAAGGAGTCACCACGGCCGGTAGTCCCGACGTATGGTCCTAGGGCTCAGGTCTCTCAGTTGGCTTTTCATAGCCGATCATTTAGAGTTGAAAACAGCAGGTCTGGGACAGGTAGGGGTTTCGTAGCCGCAGGCAGAACAGTTGAAACTGGAATAGCAGCAAGGCCAGGCGGACTGGGGGCAGCAGGGTGTCATCATGCCCGGTAGTCCTGACGTATGGTCCTAGGGCTCAGGTTCTCAGAGAGAAAGAGAGAACGAGAGAATTAGAGAGAGCATACTTAAATTCACACAGGACACTGGATAAGACAGGAGAAGTACTCCAGGTATAACCAACTAACCCCAGCCCCCCGACACATAAACTACTGCAGCATAAATACTGGAGGCTGAGACAGGAGCGGTCCGGAGACACTGTGGCCCCATCCGAAGAAACCCCCGGACAGGGCCAAACAGGAAGGATATAACCCCACCCACTCCGCCAAAGCACAGCCCCCGCACCACTAGAGGGATATCCCCAACCACCAACTTACAATCCTGAGACAAGGCCGAGTATAGCCCACAGAGGTCTCCACCACAGCACAAACCAAGGGGGGGGGGGGCGCCAACCCAGACAGGAAGATCACGTCAGTAACTCAACCCACTCAAGTGACGCACCCCTCCCAGGGACGGCATGAAAGAGCACCAGCAGGCCAGTGACTCAGCCCCTGCAACAGGGTTAGAGGCAGAGAACCCCAGTGGAGAGGGGAACCGGCCTGGCAGAGACAGCAAGGGCTGTTCGTTGCTCCAGCCTTTCCGTTCACCTTCACACTCCTGGGCCAGACTACACTCAATCATATGACCTACTGAAGAGATAAGTCTTCAGTAAAGACTTAAAGGTTGAGACCGAGTCTGCGTCTCTCACATGGGTAGGCAGACTGTTCCATAAAAATGGAGATCTATAGGAGAAAGCCCTGCCTCCCGCTGTTTGCTTAGAAATTCTAGGGACAATTAGGAGGCCTGCGTCTTGTGACCGTAGCGTACGTATTGGTATGTACGGCAGGACCAACTCGGAAAGATAGGTAGGAGCAAGCCCATGTAACGCTTTATAGGTTAACAGTAAAACCTTGAAATCAGCCCTTGCCTTAACAGGAAGCCAGTGTAGGGAAGCTAGCACTGGAGTAATATGATCAAATTTCTTGGTTCTAGTCAGGATTCTAGCAGCCGTATTTAGCACTAACTGAAGTTTATTTAGTGCTTTATCCGGGTAGCCGGAAAATAGAGCATTGCAGTAGTCTAATCTAGAAGTAACAAATGCATGGATTAATTTTTCTGCATCATTTTTGGACAGAAAATTTCTGATTTTTGCAATGTTACGTAGATGGAAAAAAGCTGTCCTTGAAACAGTCTTGATATGTTCGTCAAAAGAGAGATCAGGGTCAAGAGTAACGCCTAGGTCCTTCACAGTTTTATTTGAGACGACTTTACAACCATCAAGATGAATTGTCAGATTTAACAGAAGATCTCTTTGTTTCTTGGGACCTAGAACAAGCATCTCTGTTTTGTCCGAGTTTAAAAGTAAAAAGTTTTCAGCCATCCACTTCCTTATGTCTGAAACACAGGCTTCTAGCGAGGGCAATTTTGGGGCTTCACCATGCTTCATTGAAATGTACAGCTGTGTGTCATCCGCATAGCAGTGAAAGTTAACATTATGTTTTCGAATAACATCCCCAAGAGGTAAAATATATAGTGAAAACAATAGTGGTCCTAAAACGGAACCTTGAGGAACACCGAAATGTACAGTTGATTTGTCGGAGGACAGACCATTCACAGAGACAAACTGATATCTTTCCGACAGGTAGGATCTAAACCAGGCCAGAACTTGTCCGTGTAGACCAATTTGGGTTTCCAGTCTCTCCAAAAGAATGTGGTGATCGATGGTGTCAAAGGCAGCACTAAGGTCTAGTAGCACGAGGACAGATGCAGAGCCTCGGTCTGACGCCATTAAAAGGTCATTTACCACCTTCACAAGTGCAGTCTCAGTGCTATGATGGGGTCTAAAACCAGAACTAGTTAGCTACCACCAGGCAGACTAACGTTAGCTAGTTAGCTACCACCAACCCTTATGCTGAGGCAGACTAACGTTAGCTAGTTAGCTACCACCAACCCTTATGCTGAGGCAGACTAACGTTAGCTACCACCAACCCTCTGCTGAGGCAGACTAACGTTAGCTAGTTAGCTACCACCAACCCTTATGCTGAGAAAAACTAACGTTAGCTACCACCAACCCTCTGCTGAGGCAGACTAACGTTAGCTAGTTAGCTGCTACCACCAACCCTCTGCTGAGGCAGACTAACGTTAGCTAGTTAGCTACCACCAACTCTCTGCTGAGGCAGACTAACGTTAGCTAGTTAGCTACCACCAACCCTTATGCTGAGGCAGACTAACGTTAGCTAGTTAGCTACCACCAACCCTCTGCTGAGGCAGACTAACGTTAGCTAGTTAGCTACCACCAACCCTCTGCTGAGGCAGACTAACGTTAACTAGTTAGCTACCACAAACCCTCTGCTGAGGCAGACTAACGTTAGCTAGTTAGCTACCACCAACCCTTATGCTGAGGCAGACTAACGTTAGCTAGTTAGCTACCACCAACCCTCTGCTGAGGCAGACTAACGTTAGCTAGTTAGCTACCACCAACCCTTATGCTGAGGCAGACTAACGTTAGCTAGTTAGCTACCACCAACCCTTATGCTGAGGCAGACTAACGTTAGCTACCACCAACCCTCTGCTGAGGCAGACTAACGTTAGCTAGTTAGCTACCACCAACCCTTATGCTGAGAAAAACTAACGTTAGCTACCACCAACCCTCTGCTGAGGCAGACTAACGTTAGCTAGTTAGCTGCTACCACCAACCCTCTGCTGAGGCAGACTAACGTTAGCTAGTTAGCTACCACCAGCTCTCTGCTGAGGCAGACTAACGTTAGCTAGTTAGCTACCACCAACCCTTATGCTGAGGCAGACTAACGTTAGCTAGTTAGCTACCACCAACCCTCTGCTGAGGCAGACTAACGTTAGCTAGTTAGCTACCACCAACCCTTATGCTGAGGCAGACTAACGTTAGCTAGTTAGCTACCACCAACCCTCTGCTGAGGCAGACTGACGTTAGCTAGTTAGCTACCACCAACCCTCTGCTGAGGCAGACTAACGTTAGCTAGTTAGCTACCACCAACCCTCTGCTGAGGCAGACTAACGTTAGCTAGTTAGCTACCACAAACCCTCTGCTGAGGCAGACTAACGTTAGCTACCACAAACCCTCTGCTGAGGCAGACTAACGTTAGCTAGTTAGCTACCACCAACCCTCTGCTGAGGCAGACTAACGTTAGCTAGTTAGCTACCACAAACCCTCTGCTGAGGCAGACTAACGTTAGCTAGTTAGCTACCACCAACCCTCTGCTGAGGCAGACTAACGTTAGCTAGTTAGCTACCACCAACCCTTATGCTGAGGCAGACTAACGTTAGCTAGTTAGCTACCACAAACCCTCTGCTGAGGCAGACTGACGTTAGCTAGTTAGCTACCACCAACCCTCTGCTGAGGCAGACTAACGTTAGCTAGTTAGCTACCACCAACCCTCTGCTGAGGCAGACTAACGTTAGCTAGTTAGCTACCACCAACCCTCTGCTGAGGCAGACTAACGTTAGCTAGTTAGCTACCACCAACCCTTATGCTGAGGCAGACTAACGTTAGCTAGTTAGCTACCACCAACCCTCTGCTGAGGCAGACTAACGTTAGCTAGTTAGCTACCACCAACCCTCTGCTGAGGCAGACTAACGTTAGCTAGTTAGCTACCACCAACCCTCTGCTGAGGCAGACTAACGTTAGCTAGTTAGCTACCACCAACCCTCTGCTGAGGCAGACTAACGTTAGCTAGTTAGCTACCACCAACCCTCTGCTGAGGCAGACTAACGTTAGCTAGTTAGCTACCACCAACCCTTATGCTGAGGCATACTAACGTTAGCTAGTTAGCTACCACCAACCCTCTGCTGAGGCAGACTAACGTTAGCTAGTTAGCTACCACCAACCCTTATGCTGAGGCAGACTAACGTTAGCTAGTTAGCTACCACCAACCCTCTGCTGAGGCAGACTAATGTTAGCTAGTTAGCTACCACCAACCCTTATGCTGAGGCAGACTAACGTTAGCTAGTTAGCTACCACAAACCCTCTGCTGAGGCAGACTAACGTTAGCTAGTTAGCTACCACCAACCCTCTGCTGAGGCAGACTAACGTTAGCTAGTTAGCTACCACCAACCCTTATGCTGAGGCAGACTAACGTTAGCTAGTTAGCTACCACCAACCCTCTGCTGAGGCAGACTAACGTTAGCTAGTTAGCTACCACAAACCCTCTGCTGAGGCAGACTAACGTTAGCTAGTTAGCTACCACAAACCCTCTGCTGAGGCAGACTAACGTTAGCTAGTTAGCTACCACAAACCCTCTGCTGAGGCAGACTAACGTTAGCTAGTTAGCTACCACCAACCCTTATGCTGAGGCAGACTAACGTTAGCTAGTTAGCTACCACCAACCCTCTGCTGAGGCAGACTAACGTTAGCTAGTTAGCTACCACCAACCCTTATGCTGAGGCAGACTAACGTTAGCTAGTTAGCTACCACCAACCCTTATGCTGAGGCAGACTAACGTTAGCTAGTTAGCTACCACAAACCCTCTGCTGAGGCAGACTAACGTTAGCTAGTTAGCTACCACCAACCCTCTGCTGAGGCAGACTAACGTTAGCTAGTTAGCTACCACCAACCCTTATGCTGAGGCAGACTAACGTTAGCTAGTTAGCTACCACCAACCCTCTGCTGAGGCAGACTAACGTTAGCTAGTTAGCTACCACAAACCCTCTGCTGAGGCAGACTAACGTTAGCTAGTTAGCTACCACCAACCCTTATGCTGAGGCAGACTAACGTTAGCTAGTTAGCTACCACCAACCCTCTGCTGAGGCAGACTAACGTTAGCTAGTTAGCTACCACCAACCCTTATGCTGAGGCAGACTAACGTTAGCTAGTTAGCTACCACCAACCCTCTGCTGAGGCAGACTAACGTTAGCTAGTTAGCTACCACCAACCCTTATGCTGAGGCAGACTAACGTTAGCTAGTTAGCTACCACCAATCAATCAAGGGACACTGGCATTCCACTGCGTTGTGAAATCTTGACCAATCACAGCAGCCTCCGCATCCCTCCAGGGGCTTCCTGCAGTGGCTACTACTGGCTTTCCACTAGATAACACAGCCGCAAAGTCAAACATGAAAAACTCAAAGAAAATGCTTTTTGGTCTTAATGCAAGGGTTAGGCATAAGGCTAGCAGTGGGGTTAGGGTTAGGTTTAAAATCAGATTTTAAGGAGATAAACTGTAGAAATGGACGGAGTTTAGCCATAATTATGACTGTGGTCGTGTTAACTAGTGACAACCCCACTACTGCCTTGTGCAGTATTGTATTTTAAATACTGCATAGCAAATGTTATGGAAACTCATATCAGATTGAAATAACACATTTAAAAATACACTTTATTGGAGGGGGGGGGCATCAAAAGGTTCGGGGCTGGACCAGAAACAGCCTAATGACACCTGAACTGGACCACTTGTTTATTTATGGCGCCACAATGCGCTGGAAATTGTCATTCCTTAGCTCTCTGTTCTGAGGCCAGGGTCTCAGCAGATGTCCACAATGGTTACATCTGCTCTTCCAGGTTTTTGCCTATGAAAGGGTAGCAGGTACCCACAGCGTACGACCACTGCCTGGCAGCCGGCTCAGGGTGTCTGAAACAGGACCCAACACACACAACACACAGGAACAAAAACACGCCAAAACACACTAAACTTTACAAATGTAATAGAAGTGTTTATTAAACGCAAGACTTGGAAGAAGTCACCATATTTCAACGCACTTCATGGGACGAAGTACATTCATCATATATTTATATATGTACCACCAACCCAAAACTGATTGATTTCGGCATTAAACATAAATAAAACAAATAAACATATTTACATCATCGCCAGATCAGATGGACAGATAGATTTAACTACAGGTCAAAGGTTAGAGGACATGGGTTAGGGGTCAGAGGTGCAGAACTGGAAGTGAACCAGACATCCAGGGAAACAAGGGAGGAGAGAAGAGGAGAGGGAGAATGGAAGAGAGACAGAAAAACCCATCAGAGCCTATTTGATATCTGTTAGATAACGATCTTATAAACTAATTCAACTATAGTTGTCATTTAAAAACAACTCCTAGAACTAAAAGCAGAGATGACAGTATTATCTAAAGTTCTTGGATACTCTTGATTGCAGACAGACATAAATACATTTTAGGTACTTGCTGCAGATGTTCTCTGAGTTTGAAGGCAGAGTCAGAGAACTGTAATTCCTTCACAGTCCATAAAACATTCATAAAAATAAAACAACCCCTTTTGCTGGCAACTCCGATTCAGTAGGTCAAAGGAAAAAGGTTATACATCGTCAGAACCTGATCTAGTCTGAACATTTAAACCAGGGTGTATTCAGTAGTGTACACCATAGCAAAAATGTTTTAAGTTAAGTTCAGCTAGGTCACTCCCTGTTTCGGCCTTATTGGTTCCATTTGGCTCCTAGTGAATACACCCCAGTTTGGGTTATATAAAAAAAAGAAGAACATTTTATTTTGACTGCAAACCTCAGCAGACTTTCTCTCATCTCCACTCAACAGAACCAGATCTACCTCTCATCTCCACTCAACAGAACCAGATCTACCTCTCATCTCCACTCAACAGAACCAGATCTACCTCTCAACTCCACTCAACAGAACCAGATCTACCTCTCATCTCCACTCAACAGAACCAGATCTACCTCTCATCTCCACTCAACAGAACCAGATCTACCTCTCAACTCCACAGAACCAGATCTACCTCTCATCTCCACTCAACAGAACCAGATCTACCTCTCATCTCCACTCAACAGAACCAGATCTACCTATCATCTCCACTCAACAGAACCAGATCTACCTCTCAACTCCACTCAACAGAACCAGATCTACCTCTCATCTCCACTCAACAGAACCAGATCTACCTCTCATCTCCACTCAACAGAACCAGATCTACCTCTCATCTCCACTCAACAGAACCAGATCTACCTCATCTCCACTCAACAGAACCAGATCTACCTCTCATCTCCACTCAACAGAACCAGATCTACCTCTCATCTCCACTCAACAGAACCAGATCTACCTCTCATCTCCACTCAACAGAACCAGATCTACCTCTCATCTCCACTCAACAGAACCAGATCTACCTCTCATCTCCACTCAACAGAACCAGATCTACATCTCATCTCCACTCAACAGAACCAGATCTACCTCTCATCTCCACTCAACAGAACCAGATCTACCTCTCATCTCCACTCAACAGAACCAGATCTACCTCTCATCTCCACTCAACAGAACCAGATCTACCTCTCATCTCCACTCAACAGAACCAGATCTCTGCTGTTGTAAATTCATCAGCTTCTTTTCCTACATCAGTCAAAGACAAAACGAACTTTACAGTAATCAAAAAAAGCTTGCAGGATTGCATTATATCAAAGAACCTTTTCAAAAAATCATTAGAAAAAGTACAATCGATAAGTCAATAATTAGAGTACATTACAATTATCAGTGACAAGAGTAACAGGGACTTCATAAGCCTTTTGTAAAGCTCTGCTCTCCTGTCCAGATGGGAAAACATGGCGTTTATCACATAGTCACATAATGAAAGGTGTCAGGCCCAACATATTGGGAGGTCCTCCTCAACTGAGAATCAGTTCATACTTGTTTAGGGCCTAAATTAAATATGGACTGCGGAAGATCCGCGTTATAGAGCGATTAACATTTAAAGGCCATTTCTAATTAAGCCAACATACGCAGTGTTTTCCGTGAATGTGGTCTCCGCAAACATGGGAACATTGCCTTTAAAACGTGCAGAGCGGACCAAACGTGATCGGAGTGAATCCGGCTATCTGTTTCCAAGATAGAAAGAGTAATGTCTATGACAGTATCCTCCAGGCTTACAGACCAGATCACATCCTCCAGGCTTACAGACCAGATCACATCCTCCAGGCTTACAGACCAGATCACATCCTCCAGGCTTAGAGACCAGATCACATCCTCCAGGCTTACAGACCAGATCACATCCTCCAGGCTTACAGACCAGATCACATCCTCCAGGCTTACAGACCAGATCACATCCTCCAGGCTTACAGACCAGATCACATCCTCCAGGCTTACAGACCAGATCACATCCTCCAGGCTTACAGACCAGATCACATCCTCCAGGCTTACAGACCAGATCACATCCAGCTAGCGATAAAGTGCAGCTATCATCTCTCTACCAGTCACCAGACATCATAACGCTTCATTCTGTGTCAGTGTCATGTCCAAAGCAATGGAACCTTATTCCAGTCTCAGTCAGTATATACACAGGTGTGATCACACCTTCCCTTTTATCTACATAAAATAAACGGACTTTTTTGTAAACTTATTTACAAAATTGTCAGGGAGTATATTTAGGGAAATCATTGTCCATCTCTAGCAACTTAAACAGTTTACTTTTTAACTTTTACACAAAATAAGATAGAGGAACTCAGTCCTGACAGCATGGTACATCCACCCCTCTGGTTCCCATCATAGTTGCTATAGTAACGTGACCCAGCACCACCCATTCATTCTAGTAGAGAGCAGAGCAGGTCCCCAGGTCCAAGGCAGGTCACATATATGATGCATTCCCAAACCCCCTCCTCTCATTCCCAAACCCCCTCCTCTCATTCCCAAACCCCCTCCTCTCATTCCCAAACCCCCTCCTCTCATTCCCAAACCCCCTCCTCTCATTCCCAAACCCCCTCCTCTCACTCCCAAACCCCCTCCTCTCATTCCCAAACCCCCTCCTCTCATTCCCAAACCCCCTCCTCTCATTCCCAAACCCCCTCCTCTCATTCCCAAACCCCCTCCTCTCATTCCCAAACCCCCTCCTCTCATTCCCAAACCCCCAAGGCAGTTAAACACCTCCCAAACCTCTTAAGGCCTAAGCAAGACATCTCATTATCTCAAACAGAACAAGCAGGAAAATGATTTTCTCCCAAGTCAGGCATGTCTGTCTCAGCCTCCAGTTCTCAGCCTCCAGTTCTCAGCCTCCAGTTCTCAGCCTCCAGTTCTCAGCCTCCAGTTCTCAGCCTCCAGTTCTCAGCCTCCAGTTACGAGTTGTTAAGGACATTCATGTTAGGACAGGGTGTCCTGTAGATATGGTACAGGGTTCAGCACGAGGGAGAGATGGATACAGTAGTAGGTTACTGGTGGGAACGATGTGAGAGACAGACGTCATACAGGGTCTCTTTGGTGGTGTTTAGGAGGGAGAAGGGAGAGTTTTGGAGAGTTGACTGGCTGAATGGTATCTTCAGTAACTGCTCTTCATAGACAATTACATATAATATACGTCAGGCAGTAGACTGGTGTGATGGGGGAGCAGAGGAGACTGGTGTGTGTGTGTGTGTGTGTGTGTGTGTGTGTGTGTGTGTGTGTGTGTGTGTGTGTGTTCAGGAGGAAGCAGTAGAGGTACGTGCAGGCCATCCAGCAGACGAGGCGCTGTATGTCCGGGATCGTTGTCGGACCGCCTGGCGACACGGGACTTCCAGTTCCTGAAACAGAGGCTCCTCTGTGATGTCAGCGGCCTCGGGACGCTCGGCCGGGTTACGGGACAACATGCTACGGACCATGCCCAGCTAGAGGACACAGGAGAGGAGGCACGTCAGGGTTCATGACACCACACACACTTCATGATCATCTAAACATGAACTGATCAATCACAAAAACACACCCAACTGATCATATAAAATACTTATTCATTTCTTAAGAATAGTACATGTATTTTATTCCATCTATGATATTATTGTATCAAGCTTTGGAACAGTGTTTTCACCTTTTATTTAATTCTCCTTTTTGACCTGGAGATAGAAGCAGACACACAGCAGAGACAGTAGGAGGAGCCAGAGACAGTAGGAGGAGCCAGAGACAGTAGGAGGAGCCAGACACACAGCAGAGACAGTAGGAGGTGCCAGAGACAGTAGGAGGAGCCAGAGACAGTAGGAGGAGCCAGACACACAGCAGAGACAGTAGGAGGTGCCAGAGACAGTAGGAGGAGCCAGAGACAGTAGGAGGAGCCAGAGACAGTAGGAGGAGCCAGACACACAGCAGAGACAGTAGGAGGAGCCAGAGACAGTAGGAGGAGCCAGAGATAGTAGGAGGAGCCAGACACACAGCAGAGACAGTAGGAGGAGCCAGAGACAGTAGGAGGAGCCAGAGACAGTAGGAGGAGCCAGAGACAGTAGGAGGAGCCAGAGACAGTAGGAGGAGCCAGAGACAGTAGGAGGAGCCAGAGACAGTAGGAGGAGCCAGACACACAGCAGAGACAGTAGGAGGAGCCATAGACAGTAGGAGGAGCCAGAGATAGTAGGAGGAGCCAGACACACAGCAGAGACAGTAGGAGGTGCCAGAGACAGTAGGAGGAGCCAGAGACAGTAGGAGGAGCCAGACACACAGCAGAGACAGTAGGAGGTGCCAGAGACAGTAGGAGGAGCCAGAGACAGTAGGAGGAGCCAGAGACAGTAGGAGTAGCCAGAGACAGTAGGAGGAGCCAGAGACAGTAGGAGGAGCCAGACACACAGCAGAGACAGTAGGAGGAGCCAGAGACAGTAGGAGGAGCCAGAGACAGTAGGAGGAGCCAGACACACAGCAGAGACAGTAGGAGGTGCCAGAGACAGTAGGAGGAGCCAGAGACAGTAGGAGGAGCCAGACACACAGCAGAGACAGTAGGAGGTGCCAGAGACAGTAGGAGGAGCCAGAGACAGTAGGAGGAGCCAGAGACAGTAGGAGGAGCCAGAGACAGTAGGAGGAGCCAGAGATAGTAGGAGGAGCCAGACACACAGCAGAGACAGTAGGAGGAGCCAGAGACAGTAGGAGGAGCCAGAGATAGTAGGAGGAGCCAGACACACAGCAGAGACAGTAGGAGGAGCCAGAGACAGTAGGAGGAGCCAGAGACAGTAGGAGGAGCCATATACAGTAGGAGGAGCCAGAGACAGTAGGAGGAGCCAGAGACAGTAGGAGGAGCCAGACACACAGCAGAGACAGTAGGAGGAGCCAGAGACAGTAGGAGGAGCCAGAGACAGTAGGAGGAGCCAGACACACAGCAGAGACAGTAGGAGGAGCCAGACACACAGCAGAGACAGTAGGAGGAGCCAGAGACAGTAGGAGGAGCCAGAGACAGTAGGAGGTGCCAGAGACAGTAGGAGGAGCCAGACACACAGCAGAGACAGTAGGAGGAGCCAGAGACAGTAGGAGGAGCCAGACACACAGCAGAGACAGTAGGAGGAGCCAGACACACAGCAGAGACAGTAGGAGGAGCCAGAGACAGTAGGAGGAGCCAGAGACAGTAGGAGGAGCCATATACAGTAGGAGGAGCCAGAGACAGTAGGAGGAGCCAGAGACAGTAGGAGGAGCCAGACACACAGCAGAGACAGTAGGAGGAGCCAGAGACAGTAGGAGGAGCCAGAGACAGTAGGAGGAGCCAGACACACAGCAGAGACAGTAGGAGGAGCCAGAGACAGTAGGAGGTGCCAGAGACAGTAGGAGGAGCCAGACACACAGCAGAGACAGTAGGAGGAGCCAGAGACAGTAGGAGGAGCCAGACACACAGCAGAGACAGTAGGAGGAGCCAGACACACAGCAGAGACAGTAGGAGGAGCCAGAGACAGTAGGAGGAGCCAGAGACAGTAGGAGGAGCCAGACACACAGCAGAGACAGTAGGAGGAGCCAGAGACAGTAGGAGGAGCCAGAGACAGTAGGAGGAGCCAGACACACAGCAGAGACAGTAGGAGGAGCCAGACACACAGCAGAGACAGTAGGAGGAGCCAGAGACAGTAGGAGGAGCCAGAGACAGTAGGAGGAGCCAGAGACAGTAGGAGGAGCCAGACACACAGCAGAGAAACACTACTTACCTCCTGGACGTTGTTCTTGGAAAAGACAGCAGGAAACTGCAGCCCTCGGACTTCAGTTAGAGTCTGGAGATCAACATGATACCATAGACAATATATAACTTCAGTTAGAGTCTGGAGATCAACATGATACCATAGACAATATATAACTTCAGTTAGAGTCTGGAGATCAACATGATACCATAGACAATATATAACTTCAGTTAGAGTCTGGAGATCAACATGATACCATAGACAATATATAACTTCAGTTAGAGTCTGGAGATCAACATGATACCATAGACAATATATAACTTCAGTTAGAGTCTGGAGATCAACATGATACCATAGACAATATATAACTTCAGTTAGAGTCTGGAGATCAACATGATACCATAGACAATATATAACTTCAGTTAGAGTCTGGAGATCAACATGATACCATAGACAATATATAACTTCAGTTAGAGTCTGGAGATCAACATGATACCATAGACAATATATAACTTCAGTTAGAGTCTGGAGATCAACATGATACCATAGACAATATATAACTTCAGTCAGTCTATAGATCAACATGATACCATAGACAATATATAACTTCAGTTAGAGTCTGGAGATCAACATGATACCATAGACAATATATAACTTCAGTCAGTCTATATATAACATACCATAGACAATACTGTGGCACTACTCACCCTGACTCTCTCCATCTGTGTCCTGAAGGGACAGAGCAGTTCAAACAGGATCAGACCCAGAGAGTAGATGTCCACTTTGTGAGAGTACAGGTTACCAGACAACTGGAGAGGAGAGAGAGGAAGGTTAGGGTAAACATCTCTAATCTATAAGACTGCACAGTTCAGGGTAACAGATAGACATCTCGGTTACAGCTCTACACAGCTCTACGAGTCTAATAGTAGGAGTTACCAGACAGACAGTTTACCAATCTAAAATATATATTACATATACTAGGACAGGGTGAACCAGGATGGACCAGACCAGGGTGAACCAGGATGAACCAGACCAGGATGAACCAGGACAGGGTGAACCAGACCAGGGTGAACCAGGACAGGGTGAACCAGGATGAACCAGACCAGGGTGAACCAGGATGAACCAGGACAGGGTGAACCAGGATGAACCAGACCAGGGTGAACCAGGATGAACCAGACCAGGGTGAACCAGGATGAACCAGACCAGGGTGAACCAGGATGAACCAGGACAGGGTGAACCAGGATGAACCAGGACAGGGTGAACCAGGACAGGGTGAACCAGGATGAACCAGACCAGGGTGAACCAGGATGAACCAGGACAGGGTGAACCAGGATGGACCAGACCAGGGTGAACCAGGATGAACCAGGACAGGGTGAACCAGGATGAACCAGGACAGGGTGAACCAGGATGAACCAGACCAGGGTGAACCAGGATGAACCAGGACAGGGTGAACCAGGATGGACCAGACCAGGGTGAACCAGGATGAACCAGGACAGGGTGAACCAGGATGGACCAGGACAGGGTGAACCAGGATGAACCAGACCAGGATGAACCAGGACAGGGTGAACCAGGATGAACCAGACCAGGGTGAACCAGGACAGGGTGAACCAGGATGAACCAGGACAGGGTGAACCAGGATGAACCAGAACAGGGTGAACCAGGATGAACCAGGACAGGGTGAACCAGGATGATCCAGAACAGGGTGAACCAGGATGAACCAGAACAGGGTGAACCAAAAAGGGTGAACCAGGACAGGGTAAACCAGGATAAACCAGGGTGAACCAGGATGAACCAGGACAGGGTGAACCAGGATGAACCAGGACAGGGTGAACCAGGATGAACCAGGACAGGGTGAACCAGGATGAACCAGGACAGGGTGAACCAGGATGAACCAGGACAGGGTGAACCAGGATGAACCAGACCAGGGTGAACCAGGATGAACCAGAACAGGGTGAACCAGGACAGGGTGAACCAGGATGAACCAGACCAGGATGAACCAGGACAGGGTGAACCAGGATGAACCAGAACAGGGTGAACCAAAAAGGGTGAACCAGGACAGGGTAAACCAGGATAAACCAGGGTGAACCAGGATGGACCAGGACAGGGTGGACCAGGATGAACCAGGACAGGGTGAACCAGGACAGGGTGAACCAGGATGAACCAGGACAGGGTGAACCAGGACAGGGTAAACCAGGATAAACCAGGATGGACCAGGATGGACCAGGACAGGGTGAAACAGGATGACCCAGGGAATCCTGGGAGTGTGATTAAATATGTACATGATATATACAGCAGTATGTGGACAGCCCTTCAAATTAGTGGATTTGGCTATTTCAGAAACCCGTTGCTGACAATATATAAAATCAAGCACACAGCCATGCAATCTCCATAGACAAACATTGGCAGTAGAATGGCCTTACTGAAGAGCTTACTGACTATCAACGTGGCACCGTCATAGGATGCCACCTTTCCAACAAGTCAGTCCCTGCAGCAATGTTCCAACATCTAGTGGAAAGCCTTCCCAGAAGAGTGGAGGCTGTTATAGCAGCAAAGGGGGGACCAACTCCATATTAATGCCCATGATTTTGGAATGAGATGTTCGACGAGATGTCCACATACATGTAGACATGTAGTGTGTGTTTGGCCTTACCTGTTCTGGGCTCATGTATAGTTTGGTGCCAACTTGTCCGGTGTGACGGGCATAGCTGGGCATGGGGGTCAAGGGTCCTGGTTCATCCTCATCATCTTCCTGGTCCATGGCTGTCACCAGACCAAAGTCTCCAACCTTCACCACATCATCCACTGTAAAGAAGATATTGGAGGGCTGGAGGAGAGAGGAGGGGGGAGAGAGGAGAGGAGGGGGAGAGAGAGAGAGAGAGAGAGAGAGAGAGAGAGAGAGAGAGAGAGAGAGAGAGGAGGAGGGGGAGAGAGGAGAGGAGAAGAGAGGAGAGAGAGAGAGAGAGAGCGAGAGAGAGAGAGAGAAGAGAGAGAGGAGAGAGAGGAGGGGGAGAGGAGAGGAGAAGAGAGGAGAGAGAGAGAGAGAGAGGAGGAGGGGAGAGAGGAGAGGAGAAGAGAGGAGAGAGAGAGAGAGAGAGAGAGAGAGAGAGAGAGAGAGGAGAGAGAGAGAGAGAGAGAGAGAGAGAGAGGAGAGAGGAGAAGAGAGGAGAGAGAGAGAGAGGAGAGAGGAGGAGGGGAGAGAGGAGAGGAGAAGAGAGGAGAGAGAGAGAGAGAGCGAGAGAGAGAGAGAGAGAGAGAGAAGAGAGAGAGGAGAGAGGAGGAGGGGGAGAGAGGAGAGGAGAAGAGAGGAGAGAGAGAGAGAGAGAGCGAGAGAGAGAGAGAGAGAGAGAGAGGAGAGAGGAGGAGGGGGAGAGAGGAGAGGAGAAAGAGAGGAGAGAGAGAGAGAGAGAGGAGGGGGGAGAGAGGAGAGGAGAGAGAGAGAAGAGAGAGAGAGAGAGAGAGAGAGAGAGAGAGAGAGAGAGAGAGAGAGAGAGAGGAGAGAGGAGGAGGGGGAGAGAGGAGAGGAGAAGAGAGGAGAGAGAGAGAGAAGAGGGAGGAGGAGGGGGAGAGGAGAGGAGAAGAGAGGAGAGAGAGAGAGAGAGAGAGAGAGAGAGAGAGAGAGAGAGACAGAGAGAGAGAGAGAGAGAGAGAGAGAGAGACAGAGAGAGAGAGAGAGAGAGAGAGAGAGAGAGAGAGAGAGAGAGAGAGAAGAGAAGAGAGAGAGAGAGAGAGAGAGAGAGAGAAAGAGGAGAGGAGAGTTAGTAACTGGTCGGGGGGGGGGTTGGGGATTGTGTGGGAGTGTGTGTCCGTTGCGTGTGTGTATCTGTGTCTATGTTCTCACCTTGAGATCTCTGTGCATCAGGCCCTTGTTATGGAGGAAGTGAACGGCCTCTGAGATCTGCAGAAATATGCCCAGACACTGAGAATGTTCCCTTTGTTCAGGCAGACATCTCTGAGACATCCAATCCTTCAAGGTGTCTTTACGACACAGCTGCATCTGGATGTACAGGTACACCTTAGGAGAGGGCTGGGGCCGCGGGGCTGGGGGGTCCGGGAGGGGCTGGGGACCAGGCAGAGGGAGAGGGAGGTGGGGCGTGGAGGAGAGGAGGAGGAAGGATAGAGGTAGAGGAGGGTATGGTGGGTACGGGGAGAGGGTCTGCTCCTCTGGTGTGGGAGGAGGAGGAAGGGATAGAGGGAGAGGAGGGTATGGTGGGTACGGGGAGAGGGTCTGCTCCTCTGGTGTGGGAGGAGGAGGGGATAGCCTTCTCAGTGAGCGGGGGACTGGCCAATCCAGAGGCTCCTGAGGGGGTCGTGACCTCAGGGTCGGGGTCGGCGTCGCGGTCGCAGCCTGAGTCCTCGAACACGATGTCGAAAGAGGACGAGGTGCAGTCGCTGGGGCCGCGGGGGGGGCACAGCTCAAAGGAGTGGGGCGTGTCTGAAGCCGAGGCCTCCGGGTCTGGTTGGCTATCCAGCTCTGACATCATACTGTCCTGACCATTCAGAAGTGGGAAGGGGAGGTCAGACCCGACTCTGAAGTCCATAGCCCCACCGCCAAATCCCATGGCCCCGCCTGCGGAGCTGAAGAGCATGGATTGGTCGTGGTCAGTGATGAAGGCCCCGCCCAGCCCAGACACAGAAGAGATGGGCACTTTGACAGACAGCACCTCCATGTGGTCGGGGGAGCTCTGTGGCCAGTCGGTAGTGCTGAGAGAGAGAGAGAAATATTATTATATTACTTTATAAACTTCAACATTAGGAATGGAAATGGTTTCAACCATCATTAAAACAAGATGGAGCCAAGAAACAAGGAGTTCTACAAACATAGCTGTGACTCTCACTCAATTAAAAGCTGGCGATTTCTGATGACAATCATGGCAGACAAAAATGTCCTCCTGCCAGCCCTTAGGGGGGGCTCTCCTGCCTGGTGTTACACGGTTATAGTTCCTACCTGGTGTAACATCATTATGGTTCCTACCTCTCCTCCAGCCAGCGCTGGTCCTGGCCCTCCTGCCAGCCCTCTGGGGGGCTCTCCTGCCTGGTGTTACACGGTTATAGTTCCTACCTGGTGTAACATCATTATGGTTCCTACCTCTCCTCCAGCCAGCGCTGGTCTTGGCCCTCCTGCCAGCCCTCTGGGGGGCTCTCCTGCCTGGTGTTACACGGTTATAGTTCCTACCTGGTGTAACATCATTATGGTTCCTACCTCTCCTCCAGCCAGCGCTGGTCTTGGCCCTCCTGCCAGCCCTCTGGGGGGCTCTCCTGCCTGGTGTTACACGGTTATAGTTCCTACCTGGTGTAACATCATTATGGTTCCTACCTCTCCTCCAGCCAGCGCTGGTCCTGGCCCTCCTGCCAGCCCTCTGGGGGGCTCTCCTGCCTGGTGTTACACGGTTATAGTTCCTACCTCTCCTCCAGCCAGCGCTGGTCCTGGCCCTCCTGCCAGCCCTCTGGGGGGCTCTCCTGCCAGGCGTTGAAGTAACGGATGATCCCTGGGTGTTCGAGCTTGGCAAGAGCCTTCACCTCTCGCATCACCTTCTCCCTGGCTAGCTCTCTGTTGGGTTGAAGACACCCTGGTCAATACACAGGCTGGTGGAATCACCCCCTGGTCAATACACAGGCTAGTAGAATCACCCCCTGGTCAATACACAGGCTAGTGGAATCACCCCCTGGTCAATACACAGGCTAGTAGAATCACCCCCTGGTCAATACACAGGCTAGTAGAATCACCCCCTGGTCAATACACAGGCTAGTGGGGTTAGTAGAATCACCCCCTGGTCAATACACAGGCTAGTGGAATCACCCCCTGGTCAATACACAGGCTAGTGGAATCACCCCCTGGTCAATACACAGGCTAGTGGAATCACCCCCTGGTCAATACACAGGCTAGTAGAATCACCCCCTGGTCAATACACAGGCTAGTGGGGTTAGTGGAATCACCCCCTGGTCAATACACAGGCTGGTGGAATCACCCCCTGGTCAATACACAGGCTAGTAGAATCACCCCCTGGTCAATACACAGGCTGGTGGAATCACCCCCTGGTCAATACACAGGCTGGTGGAATCACCCCCTGGTCAATACACAGGCTAGTGGGGTTAGTGGAATCACCCCCTGGTCAATACACAGGCTGGTGGAATCACCCCCTGGTCAATACACAGGTTAGTGGGGTTAGTGGAATCACCCCCTGGTCAATACACAGGCTAGTGGAATCACCCCCTGGTCAATACACAGGCTGGTGGAATCACCCCCTGGTCAATACACAGGCTAGTAGAATCACCCCCTGGTCAATACACAGGCTAGTGGGGTTAGTAGAATCACCCCCTGGTCAATACACAGGCTAGTGGGGTTAGTAGAATCACCCCCTGGTCAATACACAGGTTAGTGGGGTTAGTGGAATCACCCCCTGGTCAATACACAGGCTAGTGGGGTTAGTAGAATCACCCCCTGGTCAATACACAGGTTAGTGGGGTTAGTGGAATCACCCCCTGGTCAATACACAGGCTAGTGGAATCACCCCCTGGTCAATACACAGGCTAGTGGAATCACCCCCTGGTCAATACACAGGTTAGTGGAATCACCCCCTGGTCAATACACAGGCTAGTGGAATCACCCCCTGGTCAATACACAGGCTAGTGGGGTTAGTGGAATCACCCCCTGGTCAATACACAGGCTAGTGGTTTAGTGGAATCACCCCCTGGTCAATACACAGGCTAGTGGTTTAGTGGAATCACCCCCTGGTCAATACACAGGCTAGTGGGGTTAGTGGAATCACCCCCTGGTCAATACACAGGCTAGTGGAATCACCCCCTGGTCAATACACAGGCTAGTGGAATCACCCCCTGGTCAATACACAGGTTAGTAGAATCACCCCCTGGTCAATACACAGGTTAGTGGAATCACCCCCTGGTCAATACACAGGCTAGTGGGGTTAGTGGAATCACCCCCTGGTCAATACACAGGCTAGTGGAATCACCCCCTGGTCAATACACAGGCTAGTGGAATCACCCCCTGGTCAATACACAGGCTAGTGGGGTTAGTGGAATCACCCCCTGGTCAATACACAGGCTAGTGGTTTAGTGGAATCACCCCCTGGTCAATACACAGGCTGGTGGAATCACCCCCTGGTCAATACACAGGCTAGTGGAATCACCCCCTGGTCAATACACAGGCTGGTGGAATCACCCCCTGGTCAATACACAGGCTAGTAGAATCACCCCCTGGTCAATACACAGGCTAGTGGGGTTAGTGGAATCACCCCCTGGTCAATACACAGGCTAGTGGTTTAGTGGAATCACCCCCTGGTCAATACACAGGCTGGTGGAATCACCCCCTGGTCAATACACAGGCTAGTGGAATCACCCCCTGGTCAATACACAGGCTAGTGGAATCACCCCCTGGTCAATACACAGGCTGGTGGAATCACCCCCTGGTCAATACACAGGCTAGTGGAATCACCCCCTGGTCAATACACAGGCTAGTGGAATCACCCCCTGGTCAATACACAGGTTAGTGGAATCACCCCCTGGTCAATACACAGGCTAGTAGAATCACCCCCTGGTCAATACACAGGCTAGTGGGGTTAGTGGAATCACCCCCTGGTCAATACACAGGCTGGTGGAATCACCCCCTGGTCAATACACAGGCTAGTGGAATCACCCCCTGGTCAATACACAGGCTGGTGGAATCACCCCCTGGTCAATACACAGGCTAGTGGGGCTAGTGGAATCACCCCCTGGTCAATACACAGGCTAGTGGGGTTAGTGGAATCACCCCCTGGTCAATACACAGGCTAGTGGGGTTAGTGGAATCACCCCCTGGTCAATACACAGGCTAGTAGAATCACCCCCTGGTCAATACACAGGCTAGTGGAATCACCCCCTGGTCAATACACAGGCTAGTGGAATCACCCCCTGGTCAATACACAGGCTAGTGGAATCACCCCCTGGTCAATACACAGGCTAGTGGGGTTAGTGGAATCACCCCCTGGTCAATACACAGGCTAGTGGAATCACCCCCTGGTCAATACACAGGCTAGTAGAATCACCCCCTGGTCAATACACAGGCTAGTGGAATCACCCCCTGGTCAATACACAGGCTAGTGGGGTTAGTAGAATCACCCCCTGGTCAATACACAGGCTAGTGGAATCACCCCCTGGTCAATACACAGGCTAGTGGTTTAGTGGAATCACCCCCTGGTCAATACACAGGCTAGTGGTTTAGTGGAATCACCCCCTGGTCAATACACAGGCTAGTGGGGTTAGTAGAATCACCCCCTGGTCAATACACAGGCTAGTGGGGTTAGTAGAATCACCCCCTGGTCAATACACAGGCTAGTGGGGTTAGTAGACACAGGTACATAGGTGGATGTTGTTTGTAATGATGTTACCTGTTGGGCAGGCGGATCCTCTTGATAGCGTAGTTGCAGTCATCCACCTTGTTCCGGGCCTCAAACACGACCCCAAATCCTCCTCTACCCAGACACTGAACCGGCTCAAAGTCAGTCAGGTACCTTGGGGACAGACAGACAGACAGACAGACAGACAGACAGACAGACAGACAGACAGACAGACAGACAGAAGAGGATGACTTTATAGAGGAGACTTTTGCTCTTGCTGAAAATCGTATTAACAAAAAGGGGTCAGAGTTCTAGTGGGGGTTGGGGGTCAGCTGTCTAGGAGCTGCATGGGTCCCCACCCTCCATATTCAAGTTTTAAAGTCACATCCACAACTACAGTGAAATTCCTTTCTTGCAAACTCCTATGATCCTAAATCAGTTGCTAATCTTCCCAAATAGGGACAGATCCTTCCCTCTATATGATCCTAAATCAGTTGCTAATCTTCCCAAAGAGGGACAGATCCTTTCCTCTATATGATCCTAAATCAGTTGCTAATCTTCCCAAAGAGGGGCAGATCCTTCCCTCCATATGATCCTAAATCAGTTGCTAATCTTCCCAAAGAGGGACAGATCCTTCCCTCTATATGATCCTAAATCAGTTGCTAATCTTCCCAAAGAGGGACAGATCCTTCCCTCTATATGATCCTAAATCAGTTGCTAATCTTCCCAAAGAGGGGCAGATCCTTCCCTCCATATGATCCTAAATCAGTTGCTAATCTTCCCAAAGAGGGACAGATCCTTCCCTCTATATGATCCTAAATCAGTTGCTAATCTTCCCAAAGAGGGACAGATCCTTCCCTCTATATGATCCTAAATCAGTTGCTAATCTTCCCAAAGAGGGACAGATCCTTCCCTCTATATGATCCTAAATCAGTTGCTAATCTTCCCAAAGAGGGACAGATCCTTCCCTCTATATGATCCTAAATCAGTTGCTAATCTTCCCAAAGAGGGGCAGATCCTTCCCTCTATATGATCCTAAATCAGTTGCTAATCTTCCCAAAGAGGGGCAGATCCTTCCCTCTATATGATCCTAAATCAGTTGCTAATCTTCCCAAAGAGGGACAGATCCTTCCCTCTATATGATCCTAAATCAGTTGCTAATCTTCCCAAAGAGGGGCAGATCCTTCCCTCTATATGATCCTAAATCAGTTGCTAATCTTCCCAAAGAGGGGCAGATCCTTCCCTCTATATGATCCTAAATCAGTTGCTAATCTTCCCAAAGAGGGACAGATCCTTCCCTCCATATGATCCTAAATCAGTTGCTAATCTTCCCAAAGAGGGACAGATCCTTCCCTCTATATGATCCTAAATCAGTTGCTAATCTTCCCAAAGAGGGACAAATCCTTCCCTCTATATGATCCTAAATCAGTTGCTACTCTTCCCAAAGAGGGGCAGATCCTTCCCTCTATATGATCCTAAATCAGTTGCTAATCTTCCCAAAGAGGGGCAGATCCTTCTCTCCATATGATCCTAAATCAACTGCTACTCTTCCCAGAGAGGGTCTGGTGTAGAATGCTTTAAGGAAAAGGTGGGGTTTCAGGGACAATTAGAGTATGTCTGGGGGGGCTATCAGCTACTATACAGTATGAATACTGGGGGGGGGGGGGCTATCAGCTACTATACAGTATGAATACTGGGGGGCTATCAGCTACTATACAGTATGAATACTGGGGGGCTATCAGCTACTATACAGTATGAATACTGGGGGGATATCAGCTACTATACAGTATGAATACTGGGGGGGGGCTATCAGCTAATATACAGTATGAATACTGGGGGGGGGGGGGCTATCAGCTACTATACAGTATGAATACTGGGGGGCTATCAGCTACTATACAGTATGAATACTGGGGGGCTATCAGCTACTATACACTATGAATACTGGGAGGGGGGGGGCTATCAGCTACTATACAGTATGAATACTGGGGGGGGGCTATCAGCAACTATACAGTATGAATACTGGGGGGCTATCAGCTACTATACAGTATGAATACTGGGGGGGGGGGCTATCAGCTACTATACAGTATGAATACTGGGGGGGGGGGCTATCAGCTACTATACAGTATGAATACTGGGGGGGGGGGCTATCAGCTACTATACAGTATGAATACTGGGGGGCTATCAGCTACTATACAGTATGAATACTGGGGGGGGGGGGGGGCTATCAGCTACTATACAGTATGAATACTGGGGGGGGGGCTATCAGCTACTATACAGTATGAATACTGGGGGGGGGGGGCTATCAGCTACTATACAGTATGAATACTGGGGGGGGGGGGGGCTATCAGCTACTATACAGTATGAATACTGGGGGGCTATCAGCTACTATACAGTATGAATACTGGGGGGGGGGGCTATCAGCTACTATACAGTATGAATACTGGGGGGGGGGGCTATCAGCTACTATACAGTATGAATACTGGTGGGGGGGCTATCAGCTACTATACAGTATGAATACTGGGGGGCTATCAGCTACTATACAGTATGAATACTGGGGGGGGCTATCAGCTACTATACAGTATGAATACTGGGGGGGGGCTATCAGCTACTATACAGTATGAATACTGGGGGGGGGCTATCAGCTACTATACAGTATGAATACTGGGGGGCTATCAGCTACTATACAGTATGAATACTGGGGGGGGGGGGCTATCAGCTACTATACAGTATGAATACTGGGGGGGGGGCTATCAGCTACTATACAGTATGAATACTGGGGGGGGGCTATCAGCTACTATACAGTATGAATACTGGGGGGCTATCAGCTACTATACAGTATGAATACTGGGGGGCTATCAGCTACTATACAGTATGAATACTGGGGGGAGCTATCAGCTACTATACAGTATGAATACTGGGGGGGGGGGGCTATCAGCTACTATACAGTATGAATACTGGGGGGCTATCAGCTACTATACAGTATGAATACTGGGGGGGGGCTATCAGCTACTATACAGTATGAATACTGGGGGGCTATCAGCTACTATACAGTATGAATACTGGGGGGGGGGGCTATCAGCTACTATACAGTATGAATACTGGGGGGGGGGGCTATCAGCTACTATACAGTATGAATACTGGTGGGGGGGCTATCAGCTACTATACAGTATGAATACTGGGGGGCTATCAGCTACTATACAGTATGAATACTGGGGGGGGCTATCAGCTACTATACAGTATGAATACTGGGGGGGGGCTATCAGCTACTATACAGTATGAATACTGGGGGGGGGGCTATCAGCTACTATACAGTATGAATACTGGGGGGCTATCAGCTACTATACAGTATGAATACTGGGGGGGGGGGGGCTATCAGCTACTATACAGTATGAATACTGGGGGGGGGGCTATCAGCTACTATACAGTATGAATACTGGGGGGGGGCTATCAGCTACTATACAGTATGAATACTGGGGGGCTATCAGCTACTATACAGTATGAATACTGGGGGGGCTATCAGCTACTATACAGTATGAATACTGGGGGGAGCTATCAGCTACTATACAGTATGAATACTGGGGGGGGGGGCTATCAGCTACTATACAGTATGAATACTGGGGGGGCTATCAGCTACTATACAGTATGAATACTGGGGGGGGGCTATCAGCTACTATACAGTATGAATACTGGGGGGCTATCAGCTACTATACAGTATGAATACTGGGGGGGGGGCTATCAGCTACTATACAGTATGAATACTGGGGGGGGGGGCTATCAGCTACTATACAGTATGAATACTGGGGGGCTATCAGCTACTATACAGTATGAATACTGGGGGGGGGCTATCAGCTACTATACAGTATGAATACTGGGGGGGGGGGGCTATCAGCTACTATACAGTATGAATACTGGGGGGGGGGGGCTATCAGCTACTATACAGTATGAATACTGGGGGGCTATCAGCTACTATACAGTATGAATACTGGGGGGGGGGCTATCAGCTACTATACAGTATGAATACTGGGGGGGGCTATCAGCTACTATACAGTATGAATACTGGGGGGGGGGGCTATCAGCTACTATACAGTATGAATACTGGGGGGCTATCAGCTACTATACAGTATGAATACTGGGGGGGGCTATCAGCTACTATACAGTATGAATACTGGGGGGGGGGGGCTATCAGCTACTATACAGTATGAATACTGGGGGGGGGGGCTATCAGCTACTATACAGTATGAATACTGGGGGGCTATCAGCTACTATACAGTATGAATACTGGGGGGGGGGGCTATCAGCTACTATACAGTATGAATACTGGGGGGGGCTATCAGCTACTATACAGTATGAATGAATACTGGGGGGCTATCAGCTACTATACAGTATGAATACTGGGGGGGGGGCTATCAGCTACTATACAGTATGAATACTGGGGGGCTATCAGCTACTATACAGTATGAATACTGGGGGGGGGGCTATCAGCTACTATACAGTATGAATACTGGGGGGGGGGCTATCAGCTACTATACAGTATGAATACTGGGGGGGGGGGCTATCAGCTACTATACAGTATGAATACTGGGGGGGGCTATCAGCTACTATACAGTATGAATACTGGGGGGGGGGCTATCAGCTACTATACAGTATGAATACTGGGGGGGGCTATCAGCTACTATACAGTATGAATACTGGGGGGGGCTATCAGCTACTATACAGTATGAATACTGGGGGGGCTATCAGCTACTATACAGTATGAATACTGGGGGGGGCTATCAGCTACTATACAGTATGAATACTGGGGGGGGGGCTATCAGCTACTATACAGTATGAATACTGGGGGGGGGCTATCAGCTACTATACAGTATGAATACTGGGGGGGGCTATCAGCTACTATACAGTATGAATACTGGGGGGGGCTATCAGCTACTATACAGTATGAATACTGGGGGGGCTATCAGCTACTATACAGTATGAATACTGGGGGGCTATCAGCTACTATACAGTATGAATACTGGGAGGGGGGGGCTATCAGCTACTATACAGTATGAATACTGGGGGGCTATCAGCTACTATACAGTATGAATACTGGGGGGGGGGCTATCAGCTACTATACAGTATGAATACTGGGGGGCTATCAGCTACTATACAGTATGAATACTGGGGGGGGGGGCTTTCAGCTACTATACAGTATGAATACTGGGGGGGCTATCAGCTACTATACAGTATGAATACTGGGGGGGGGGCTATCAGCTACTATACATTATGAATACTGGGGGGCTATCAGCTACTATACATTATGAATACTGGGGGGGCTATCAGCTACTATACAGTATGAATACTGGGGGGCTATCAGCTACTATACAGTATGAATACTGGGAGGGGGGGGCTATATGCTACTATACAGTATGAATACTGGGGGGGCTATCAGCTATTATACAGTATGAATACTGGGGGGGGGCTATCAGCTACTATAGAGTATGAATACTGGGGGGGGGGGGGCTATCAGCTACTATACAGTATGAATAATGGGGGGCTATCAGCTACTATACAGTATGAATACGGGGGGGGGGGCTATCAGCTACTATACAGTATGAATACTGGGGGGGCTATCAGCTACTATACAGTATGAATACTGGGGGGGGGGCTATCAGCTACTATACAGTATGAATACGGGGGGCTATCAGCTACTATACAGTATGAATACTGGGGGGCTATCAGCTACTATACAGTATGAATACTGGGGGGGGGCTATCAGCTACTATACAGTATGAATACTGGGGGGCTATCAGCTACTATACAGTATGAATACTGGGGGGGGGGGGCTATCAGCTACTATACAGTATGAATACTGGGGGGGGGGGCTATCAGCTACTATACAGTATGAATACTGGGGGGCTATCAGCTACTATACAGTATGAATACTGGGGGGGGGGGCTATCAGCTACTATACAGTATGAATACTGGGGGGGGGGCTATCAGCTACTATACAGTATGAATACTGGGGGGGGGGGGGCTATCAGCTACTATACAGTATGAATACTGGGGGGCTATCAGCTACTATACAGTATGAATACTGGGGGGGGGGCTATCAGCTACTATACAGTATGAATACTGGGGGGGGGGGGGGCTATCAGCTACTATACAGTATGAATACTGGGGGGCTATCAGCTACTATACAGTATGAATACTGGGGGGCTATCAGCTACTATACAGTATGAATACTGGGGGGGGGGGCTATCAGCTACTATACAGTATGAATACTGGGGGGGGGCTATCAGCTACTATACAGTATGAATACTGGGGGGGGGGCTATCAGCTACTATACAGTATGAATACTGGGGGGCTATCAGCTACTATACAGTATGAATACTGGGGGGGGGGGCTATCAGCTACTATACAGTATGAATACTGGGGGGGGGGGCTATCAGCTACTATACAGTATGAATACTGGGGGGCTATCAGCTACTATACAGTATGAATACTGGGGGGGGGGGCTATCAGCTACTATACAGTATGAATACTGGGGGGGGGGCTATCAGCTACTATACAGTATGAATACTGGGGGGGGGGCTATCAGCTACTATACAGTATGAATACTGGTGGGGGGGCTATCAGCTACTATACAGTATGAATACTGGGGGGCTATCAGCTACTATACAGTATGAATACTGGGGGGGGCTATCAGCTACTATACAGTATGAATACTGGGGGGCTATCAGCTACTATACAGTATGAATACTGGGGGGCTATCAGCTACTATACAGTATGAATACTGGGGGGGGGGGCTATCAGCTACTATACAGTATGAATACTGGGGGGGGGCTATCAGCTACTATACAGTATGAATACTGGGGGGCTATCAGCTACTATACAGTATGAATACTGGGGGGGGGGCTATCAGCTACTATACAGTATGAATACTGGGGGGGGGGGCTATCAGCTACTATACAGTATGAATACTGGGGGGGGGGCTATCAGCTACTATACAGTATGAATACTGGGGGGCTATCAGCTACTATACAGTATGAATACTGGGGGGGGGGGCTATCAGCTACTATACAGTATGAATACTGGGGGGGGGGCTATCAGCTACTATACAGTATGAATACTGGGGGGGGGGGCTATCAGCTACTATACAGTATGAATACTGGGGGGGCTATCAGCTACTATACAGTATGAATACTGGGGGGCTATCAGCTACTATACAGTATGAATACTGGGGGGGGGGGCTATCAGCTACTATACAGTATGAATACTGGGGGGGGGGCTATCAGCTACTATACAGTATGAATACTGGGGGGGGGCTATCAGCTACTATACAGTATGAATACTGGGGGGCTATCAGCTACTATACAGTATGAATACTGGGGGGCTATCAGCTACTATACAGTATGAATACTGGGGGGAGCTATCAGCTACTATACAGTATGAATACTGGGGGGGGGGGGCTATCAGCTACTATACAGTATGAATACTGGGGGGCTATCAGCTACTATACAGTATGAATACTGGGGGGGGGGCTATCAGCTACTATACAGTATGAATACTGGGGGGCTATCAGCTACTATACAGTATGAATACTGGGGGGGGGGCTATCAGCTACTATACAGTATGAATACTGGGGGGGGGGGGCTATCAGCTACTATACAGTATGAATACTGGGGGGCTATCAGCTACTATACAGTATGAATACTGGGGGGGGCTATCAGCTACTATACAGTATGAATACTGGGGGGGGGGCTATCAGCTACTATACAGTATGAATACTGGGGGGCTATCAGCTACTATACAGTATGAATACTGGGGGGGGCTATCAGCTACTATACAGTATGAATACTGGGGGGGGGGGCTATCAGCTACTATACAGTATGAATACTGGGGGGGGGGGCTATCAGCTACTATACAGTATGAATACTGGGGGGCTATCAGCTACTATACAGTATGAATACTGGGGGGGGGGGCTATCAGCTACTATACAGTCTGAATACTGGGGGGGGCTATCAGCTACTATACAGTATGAATGAATACTGGGGGGCTATCAGCTACTATACAGTATGAATACTGGGGGGGGGGCTATCAGCTACTATACAGTATGAATACTGGGGGGCTATCAGCTACTATACAGTATGAATACTGGGGGGGGGGCTATCAGCTACTATACAGTATGAATACTGGGGGGGGGGGGCTATCAGCTACTATACAGTATGAATACTGGGGGGGGGGGCTATCAGCTACTATACAGTATGAATACTGGGGGGGGCTATCAGCTACTATACAGTATGAATACTGGGGGGGGGCTATCAGCTACTATACAGTATGAATACTGGGGGGGGCTATCAGCTACTATACAGTATGAATACTGGGGGGGGCTATCAGCTACTATACAGTATGAATACTGGGGGGGCTATCAGCTACTATACAGTATGAATACTGGGGGGGGCTATCAGCTACTATACAGTATGAATACTGGGGGGGGCTATCAGCTACTATACAGTATGAATACTGGGGGGGGGGCTATCAGCTACTATACAGTATGAATACTGGGGGGGGCTATCAGCTACTATACAGTATGAATACTGGGGGGGGCTATCAGCTACTATACAGTATGAATACTGGGGGGGCTATCAGCTACTATACAGTATGAATACTGGGGGGCTATCAGCTACTATACAGTATGAATACTGGGAGGGGGGGGCTATCAGCTACTATACAGTATGAATACTGGGGGGCTATCAGCTACTATACAGTATGAATACTGGGGGGGGGGCTATCAGCTACTATACAGTATGAATACTGGGGGGCTATCAGCTACTATACAGTATGAATACTGGGGGGGGGGGCTTTCAGCTACTATACAGTATGAATACTGGGGGGCTATCAGCTACTATACAGTATGAATACTGGGGGGGGGGCTATCAGCTACTATACATTATGAATACTGGGGGGCTATCAGCTACTATACATTATGAATACTGGGGGGGCTATCAGCTACTATACAGTATGAATACTGGGGGGCTATCAGCTACTATACAGTATGAATACTGGGAGGGGGGGGGCTATATGCTACTATACAGTATGAATACTGGGGGGCTATCAGCTATTATACAGTATGAATACTGGGGGGGGGCTATCAGCTACTATAGAGTATGAATACTGGGGGGGGGGGCTATCAGCTACTATACAGTATGAATAATGGGGGGCTATCAGCTACTATACAGTATGAATACGGGGGGGGGCTATCAGCTACTATACAGTATGAATACTGGGGGGGCTATCAGCTACTATACAGTATGAATACTGGGGGGGGGCTATCAGCTACTATACAGTATGAATACGGGGGGCTATCAGCTACTATACAGTATGAATACTGGGGGGCTATCAGCTACTATACAGTATGAATACTGGGGGGGGCTATCAGCTACTATACAGTATGAATACTGGGGGGGCTATCAGCTACTATACAGTATGAATACTGGGGGGGCTATCAGCTACTATACAGTATGAATACTGGGGGGGGGGGCTATCAGCTACTATACAGTATGAATACTGGGGGGGCTATCAGCTACTATACAGTATGAATACTGGGGGGGGGGGGCTAT